>NC_081235.1:227500-530000 GCF_902713425.1 Acipenser ruthenus
ATATATCCGAGCATCTTGTTGGCCTTTTTTATTGCTTCCTCACATTGTCTCGATGAAGACATTTCTGAGTCAACATAAACTCCTAGGTCTTTTTCATAGATCCCTTCTTCAATTTCAGTATCTCCCATATGATATTTATAATGCCCATTTGTATTGCCTGTGTGCAATACGTTACACTTTTCTCTATTAAAATGTAATTTGCCACGTGTCTGCCAAGTTCTGAATGCTGTCTAGATCATTTTGAATGACCTTTGCTGCTACAACAGTGTTTGCCGCCACTCCTATTTTTGTGTCGTCTGCAAATTTAACAAGCTTGCTTACTATACCAGAATCTAAATCATGAATGTAGATTAGGAATAGCAGAGGACCTAATAGTGATCCCTGAGGTACACCCCTGGCTACCTCACTACATTTTGAGGTTTCTCCTCTATTTAGTACTTTCTGTTTTCTACATGTTAACCACTCCCTAATCCACGTGCATGCATTTCCTTGAATCCCTACTGCATTCAGTTTGAGAATTAATGTTGAAAGGGAGGGAAGATCTTCTCCACATTCTTTTGAATGACAAATGTTCGTTTTGAAAAGTAAATGTTGAAAGGCCGGGAAGATCTTCTCCACAGAAGATCCTCCCAGCCTTTCAACTTTTTTTCAGAAAAAATACAATTAAAAAAGGCATCAGTGTTTAATTTCCAGATGATTTTAAACTTGCAGCACATTTCAAACGACTATCGGAACATTATTTCTTTAAAACAAATGTGGATATTATTTATTTTTCAATAAAGGATTTTAAGATTTTTTTCTCAAAGAGTTTCCCAGTTTTCAATCATTTGAAACATGTACTGTCTTCCAAATGCCTGTTCCTAACGAATTGGCTATTCTCCTTGCTTGACACATTCCTATTTTTATGAAATGTAGCAGTTGCATGAGAGGCAGAGCTGCAGCATCTGCCCAGCTAGGAGCTGCCTTGCTGTGCCAAGTTATGCGCTCCATACCCTTGCTGTGCGGATCTTTGTTGTATTTAAAATGACATTTTTACGCAGAGGAGCAGGGTACAGACAAAGGGAGCAGGGGACAGTTCAAAGGGAGCAGAGGGCAGGGTAGATTAAACAGCTTTGTATGTAGATTAAACATATTTATACTGGGGCAGTACACAATAGCCGGGATCCCTGAACTAGCCAATGTTGGAACTTAGTGTGACAATACTGGAATATGACCAGAGTCAGAATAGTGCTACATGACCATAGTCAGAATTGAGTTACATGACAAGAGTCAGAATACTGCTACATGAACAGAGTCAGAATTGAGTTATATGACCACAGCCAGAATCGAAGTAAATGACCAGAGCTACAAAAAAAGCTTTACCTTCTTCTAAGGTATAAAGTCGGTCTCTGTCAACAAGTACAGGTGTTTATACACTGACACAGCCCCTGTGTAAATGAGATCAGGCCTTTATACACTGACACAGCATCTCTGTCAACAAATACAGGTGTTTATACACTGACACAGCATCTCTGTCAACAAATACAGGTGTTTATACACTGACACAGCATCTCTGTCAACAAATACAGGTGTTTATACACTGACACAGCATCTCTGTCAACAAATACAGGTGTTTATACACTGACACAGCATCTCTGTCAACAAATACAGGTGTTTATTTGTACGCCTTTGAACAAATGACAAACAGTATTGCACAGAAACGTCTGGGGTGGTTTAAAATTGACACAAAGCTGCATTTTATCACCAAATGGTCTCAAATTGTAGGTCTGATCACTGTGGACTAGAGCATTTTTGCAATATGTGTGGAACTTTCCTATTTATGGAGGTATGCAGCCTCAAAGCTAGCTGGTTTTTGCTGTGCAGTCAAATCAACTGTATTGAACAGAATGGTATATAACTGCCAGTTTACTAATAATGAAAGAAATCCCCCAAACAGGCAAAAGTGGGTTTAAATTGAAGATCACAACTTCTAGTTTACATTAAACCTGACTATGTGGCTAAGAAATGTGGAGATATTGAGAAACTGGGAGGAAACCATTGACATATTCAGCTATTTTTCTATAACTGCCAGTTTACTACTAATGAATGAAAAATACAAAAAATCACCAAAACAGCCAAAACTGGGCTCAAATTGAACATCTCATCCTCTAGACAGCTTTATTTCTGCAGCGGCAGAAATAAAGCTATCAAAGGTGACGATGCAGGTATGTACCCTATGTGTACTGACACACAGGAGAGCATAGGGGCCTCAGAAGAGCAGGCAATTAATATCGGCGGCTGTGTAGGGCAGGCTCGCTTCAAAAAATGGAAGGCTAATCGCGCTTGGCTAAAGGCTAATCCCAGCGGTTCAGTCATTTGCTCGGTTTGTTCAGCAATTCGTGATCTGGGAACCCATATAAAAGAACGACCTGGAATTGACCAGGCCTTTATGAATGGCACAACTGCAACATCAGCCAAAAAACTAAATGACAAAATAAGTGAACACGGTAAATGCAAGTCTCATATGAAATGTGAACACATAGCGCAAGCCAGACAAAAGCAGGCCATAGAGAAAGCTGCTGAAAACAGCACTGCAGTGATCGGAAAAAACGACGAGCATAATGATAACAGCCTACATGATTTGTAAAGAAAACGTTTAAGATGCATCCAAACATTTTGCAGCTACAGCAGCTTAATGGATTGGATACTGGGAACATGCTGCATTCCGACCATGCAGGTTGTAATATGCTCTCGTTTGTAGCAGACAAAATGGCTGCACAACTTGCAAAGTATGTAATTGATTATTATTATTATTATTTATTTCTTAGCAGACACCCTTATCCAGGGCAACTTACAATTGTTACAACATATCACATTATTTTTACATACAATTATATTATTTTAGGCAACTATTTTTTTAACATTGTGCCGCTAAAGTCGGGGACAGGTGCTGGCATTGCAGATGAGTTGCTTTCCAGCCTCAATCAGTATGGCATCACTGCAGACATACTTCGAGAGCGTCTGCTGGGTTTTGCAACTGATGGAGCAGCATCGATGCTGGGGAAATACAAAGGGGCAGCATCAATTCTGCGAGAACAGATCAACAACAATCTAATCGAGATTCACTGCATGAACCACAAACTGGAGCTTGCTGTTCATGACGCTGTTCGAACAGTAAAGGAAGCAAGTCATTTTCAGCTATTAATCGATTCACTGTATTCATTTTTTTCACTAAGTCCCAAGAACCAGAGGCAACTTGAAGCTGTGGCTGCTGAGCTCTGTGTACATATACACAAGGTTGGTCGAGTTTCTGACGTCCGTTGGCCGTCATCTTCCTGCACATCGGTGACTGCTTTATGGGAAAGTTACCCTGCCCTTGTTACATTTTTTAGAAATGGTTCAACAGACATCTCACGTTCTTCACAGGACAAAGCAGAATGTGGTGGTCTACTGGGGAAGATGACAAACTGGCTGTTTGTAATGGAAGTAGCAACAATGAAAGATGCACTCGAGACGCTAAAAGCGCTATCCCTGTTTCTTCAAAATAGGAATTCCACTGTCATCACTGTCAAGCCGGAGATTGATGTTGCATTAAAAGCTCTACGTGCTATGAAGGACAGAGATTGAATAAATACCAGCACAATGAACAACGAGTTCTCAAGAGCCGGTGCATTTAAAGGGGTTCCAATCACACAGCCATCTGACGCTCAACAAATGAAATACAGAGGTTTCCGCACGCAGTTCATACAAGCTTTATTTGACAACATCGAAAGAAGATTTGATGATAAAGGGGTCCTGGAGGAGGCAGCCGTACTCAACCCCACATCATGGCCTGTAGAAGAGGATGCAAGAATTTTGTTTGGGGACGATAAAGTTATGAATCTGTGCAAAACTTTAAAATTCAACGTTTCACGACCTCTAACTATAAAGGAATTCAGAGAGCACAAAGATACTCAGCGCATGGGGGATAACCTGAACAAACTGGTAACCACAGTAGGTGTAATTCCTGTGGTCCACTGCTGAATGTGAACGTGGCTTTAGTGTGATGAACCTTATTCTGACCGACCAGAGAAGCCGAATGCATGTAAGCACACTGAACAGCATGCTGTTTGTTTCAATTAACGGCCCCAACATTGACACTTTCCAAGCTGAGAAATATGCAGAGTTTAAAGGATTAAAGAGGGACACCCACTCTGCAGAGGACAAACCAACAGGAAAGAAAAGAAACGAGAAAACGATTGCCCACCATACCAAACTGTTTTCTTAGACCGATCCAGCCACATCTTGGTGATATCGGTGAGTTTAAAACATTTAACTTATCTTACTTATGTTAATTAAAATGTAAAACGAAAATGAAAAATGATATATAAATAAATGGTGTGCATTTACAACTTCATGTCACCAGGAGTCTCCAAATCAGTTAATGTTTGTTACTGGAAATATAGTAGCTGTGTGAAATATTAACCCTTTGCAGTTCATTTATTAAGTGCGTGTCAGGTCCAATTTATTTTCACACACGCAGTTTATTTTAGACGCGCTGTTTAAAAGTATTTTTTTTCACAGTAAAACAGGTTTAAAAGACACTTCAAAACAACAGGACACTCAGTACTGCATCTCCAGCAAACACCTCAGTAATGCGATCCAAGTCATTATTTTATTACTATAACATCTCAAAAAGCTCTGCAAATGTCTGTGATATTCTCTGAGCGCTGGATGCGGAAGCAGCTATCTTGTTTGTGTATGTCCGTGTTATCTATGTAGTGTCGGGTCTATCAGTATTCATGAGATACACCCACTATTTTTTTTTTTTCCGGCTTCTCTCGGCTCCTATCGGTCTCACTCGGCCATTGAATAGTTTTCTCGGCTTTTTCCGGAGAAAAAAGACTAGAGACCTGTTTTTTGTGTCTTTTTGATGATGTCGGACAGGGTCCGACATTGGACCGGAAAGGGAAAATTGCGATGTCAGACCAGGTCCGACATAGGACCGCAAAGGGTTAAGGTAATCCAATCAGAAATGCTAATGACATATTTCAGGTATATAAAGGCTTAAGTTCTTAGTGTATCCACCTGAGGCAATCGTGGCCAGTAGTCGTGCGCAAAATTATACAAATCGAGCAAAAACTTCACAGAAAAAAAACTATATGAAAAGTGCATTCTTAAAGGCGGTGGCTAAGCTGAAAATTAGTGGTTCCCATTAGTGTATGTGTTTTAAAAACATTTAGAACGTCCCTCATACAATGAATTCAGGTATGAATGACAGCCTTTAGTAGACTCAATTCAATATCCATCCACATTATTGTATTTTAGCACCATTGCAGTCACGATTACAATTACAGTTATAAGGTTTAATTACAAACATCATGAAATAATGAGAGCAATTATTCCCAGTGTCACTCCTGGAGGTTGGCCAGACGTCTCTGTGAAAGCTTTTGTATCTTGCTCTTCTCGTTGAATATCTTCACTTTGACAGTTGTCCAATCATGCCTTATATTTGAGTGCTGGAACAAAAAATCCTCCATCTCTTTTTTACCTATAATACAAAATGGAGTGAGGTAACCAGTGGTGTACCACAGGGATCAGTATTAGGCCCTCTGCTATTCCTAATCTACATTAATGATTTAGATTCTGGTATAGTAAGCAAACGTGTTAAATTTGCAGACGACACAAAAATAGGAGGAGTGGCAAACAATGTTGCAGCAGCAAAGGTCATTCAAAATGATCTAGACAGCATTCAGAACTGGGCAGACACATGGCAAATGACATTTAATAGAGAAAAGTGTAAAGTTTTGCATGCAGGCAATAAAAATGTGCATTATAAATATCATATGGGAGATACTGAAATTGAAGAAGGGAACTATGAAAAAGACCTAGGAGTTTATGTTGACTCAGAAAGCTATAAAAAAGGCCAACAAGATGCTCGGATATATTGTGAGAAGTGTTGAATTTAAATCAAGGGTAGTAATGTTAAAACTTTACAATGCATTAGTAAGACCTCACCTAGAATATTGTGTTCAGTTCTGGTCACCTCGTTACAAAAAGGATATTGCTGCTCTAGAAAGAGTACAAAGAATAGCAACCAGAATTATCCTGGGTTTAAAAGGCATGTCGTATGCAGACAGGCTAAAAGAATTGAATCTATTCAGTCTTGAACAAAGAAGACTACGCGGCGATCTGATTCAAACATTCAAAATCCTAAAAGATATAGACAATGTCGACCCAGGGGACTTTTTTGACCTGAAAAAAGAAACAAGGACCAGGGGTCACACATGGAGATTAGATAAAGGGGCATTCAGAACAGAAAATAGGAGGCACTTTTTTACACAGAGAATTGTGAGGGTCTGGAACCAACTCCCCAGTAATGTTGTTGAAGCTGACACCCTGGGATCCTTTAAGAAGCTGCTTGATGAGATTTTGTGATCAATAAGCTACTAACAATCAAACGAGCAAGATGGGCTGAATGGCCTCCTCTCGTTTGTAAACTTTCTTATGTTCTTATGTTTTTATATTAATATAGGTTAATCTATTGAAATACATGGATAGACCTAAAGAATACTACTGTGCGTCATAGAAAAAAAATCTTGTAATACCCAAATGGTAATATTTTCGCTGGGCTCTGAACGATGGTATTATCACTTCAACACATCAGCTTGAGCTCAAAGTGTGGCTTGTGCAGAGCTGGCATTTCAGTCTATCCACCACGCAGACCCGAAAGGGAAGACACATATTGTTCAGACTCAAATCCATATATTACAATAAACAATAGCTGGTTTAGTGTGTATTACCAGGGGTAATACCATCTGAATGGTTCCTGTCCCCAAAACTCTCTCCCCAAAACCTCTCTATGGTATTATTCCCTGGTAGTACACACTGAACCAGCCATTATTCCAGTTGTTAAATGATACAATAATTAACATTTTATATAAAAAAAAAAAAAAAAAACAACAAACAAAAACACAATAACATTTACAGACTAGCCATAATCCCTGGACTGTTCCATTATACAAAGGTGTTTGCTTTACATAAAAAAGTAGCCGCATGTAAGAAACAGGGCATATTTATGATGGTCTTTACACAAATACAGTTTGCACCATATACAGTATATCTGTGTATTTACAAGTAGTCTCAGGCCGATTGGTTTGGTGCAAATTCTGGGGTGAATCAGTTTGTTTTGGATGTTTCATTTATGCCTGCAAATGAACTGAACCGTACTTCAGCATGCACCAAACGACCATTTGTGAAAGGGCTTTTAAAAGACTCAAAAGTACTGTATGCCTAAATTATTGTTTGTTACTAGCAATATTAACACATTGTTTTCTTCACAAAAAAAGGATGTAAATCCCATTTTGATGCAAATACCTTGATAAATCTGACTGAAGGCAAAGATACTGGTACCCAATAAAGTACAGGTGTGTGGATTTGTGTTAATCTGCATATTTGAAAACCAGTTGAATATTTTATATAAAAAATTACACTGCAATATAATTATATGATAATCGTGGTATTTTTTCTGATAGTTATCATACCATGAGAATTTCTTAGCATCCCACCTCTACATCTGACCCTATGTCACACCTACGTCAAACTTATCCAATTGTCAGGAAAATTCATATGGATACCCAAACACCCCACCCCCAATAAAGAAACTAAAAATATAGTAAAATGCCAAAGGATTATGCTATTGGGGGCGGGGAGTGTTTACTTTGAACGGACTCAGACAGAATGTAGAAGAAAACTAAATATTCAATATATGTATGGCACCATTACAATCATTACAATCTCACCTGGCATTTGTTTTCTGCTTTCACCTTGTAAGGCTTGAAATAGATAAGCACTTGGTCTTCATCTACTTTGGCCCATCTTGTATACTTTCATCCTGCACAAGATAACAAATACAATTATGAAGTTACTTCATCAGTGGCGGACTGTAGCAAGATTGATTGATGTAGCAATCTCTGTGTCCTCCAGTTTGAAAGATCCACTTGCACACAATAGTGGGCTATATAACTTGATTTCATTAGTATGCTTAGCAATCCCCGGAACAATGAGACCATATAGAAAAAACAATACTTTAATCTGCATTTTCATCATATAACTCTATACATTAAATTAATTTATGAAGTTAATATTTTTTATATATAAATGTATGAAAAATAAATTTGGTTCAAGTACATGTATTGGGGGTTGTTTTAAAACAAAATCTGACAGGGGATATTATATTATTTCTACCATTTTCCCTGCACCTGGAATCTGTGTCTATTTCACAAACACCAAAGTTGGGATTCATTTAAAACAATAAAATCACCAGTTTGTTTTATTGTTAAATAAAAAAATAAAAAAAAATTAGTAAATGGGGAAAACTGACTGGGCTTAGTGGCTGCCATGGTTTTATAATTGACATATAAATTAAATCAATGTCTACATAAGACATATTAAAAAGTGGATGAGTAAAGGTCTCCACACACCAGACACAAAGTGATTTTTTAATTGGCAACGACTCCCGACGAGACCTTTCGCAGCGACATGACCACACAAACCAGCAGCGATAGGTTTGAAAATTGCCAGATCTATACAACTGTTCAAAATTGCTATTGACAGAACTATGATCAAGACTGGTACTACTTATCAACATGATGTGGAAATTATGAGTGTCTTCTCTGATGGTATTTCAACACATATGGCAATAAATCACACATACCAGGCTTATCCAGTTCTTTCGAAATGGACTCCCATATATTCCCTTTCAAATCTGTATCTTTATAATTGTGATGGCCTTTGTCATAAAGCTCTGGGTAGTTTTTCAACGACAAGTATTTTTCCTCCGTCATTTTGGAAACTGCTTCACCCTGCTGGACCACGTGCATTGAAGCTGTTCTCCGATTGCTCAATGCCCTAGTTGACGTGCGTCAAATCGCAAAAAATCGGATTCAATCCTATTTATTTCTCGTCAGTCCAGTGCTGCCCTGGTACCGTTCCTGCGTAGCTTGTCGTGTGAAAGATACTTATCAAAAGTATAGGTTCTATTCATTTTGACGCATCACTGCACAGTTTCGCTTGTCGCATTGCATCTTAAGTGCCCGAAATGCCTTATAAATGCATATGCACAACAGTATCTCTTTCATACTGACCGGAAATTTCAGTTTTTCACCACCACCATCCCTGTACTGTAACAATCGTCCGCTAACAACACCTTTTGGATTTTCTTTTCCACTGTCCCCTTAATTGACCTGGCTGTGTGGCATGGAGCATTGTCCTGCTGGAAAAACCAATCCTCAGAGTTGGGGAACATTGTCAGAGCAGAAGGAAGCAAGTTTTCTTCCAGGACAACCTTGTACTTGGCTTGATTCATGCGTCCTTCACAAAGACAAATCTGCCCGATTCCAGCCTTGCTGAAGCACCCCCAGATGAGTCCAATTTTCAGCTTTGCCCAACACCTGGTCGTCTAATGGTTAGACGGAGACCTGGAGAGGCCTACAAGCCACAGTGTCTCGCACCCACTGTGAAATGTGGTGGAGGATCGGTGATGATCTGGGGGTGCTTCAGCAAGGCTGGAATCGGGTAGCTTTGGCATGAAGCAAGCCAAGTACAAGGTTGTCCTGGAAGAAAACTTGCTTCCTTCTGCTCTGACAATGTTCCCCAACTCTGAGGATTGGTTTTTCCAGCAGGACAATGCTCCATGCCACACAGCCAGGTCAATCAAGGTGTGGATGGAGGACCACCAGATCAAGACCCTGTCATGGCCAGCCCAATCTCCAGACCTGAACCCCATTGAAAACCTCTGGAATGTGATCAAGAGGAAGATGGATGGTCACAAGCCATCAAACAAAGCCGAGCTGCTTGAATTTTTGCGCCAGGAGTGGCATAAAGTCACCCAACATCAATGTGAAAGACTGGTGGAGAGCATGCCAAGACGCATGAAAGCTATGCTTGAAAATCAGGGTTATTCCACCAAATATTGATTTCTGAACTCTTCCTAAGTTAAAACATTAGTATTGTGGTGTTTTAAAAATGAATATGAACTTATTTTCTTTGCATTATTCGAGGTCTGACAACACTGCATCTTTTTTGTTATTTTGACCAGTTGTCATTTTCTGCAAATAAATGCTCTAAATGACAATATTTTTATTTGGAATTTGGGAGAAATGTTGTCAGTAGTTTATAGAATAAAACAAAAATGTTCATTTTACCCAAACACATACCTATAAATAGTAAAACCAGAGAAACTGATAATTTTGCAGTGGTCTCTTAATTTTTTCCAGAGCTGTATATATTTTTCAAACAAGCGCAAGGTGGTGGTGCAAGCTCTGTCTCACAGTGAGGAGAAAAATTAGGCACTATTATCTTGTGGATTCTGAGATGTTAGTAAAGGTTCCGAAATAATTGTATTTTATCTTGCTCTTAATTGTATTAATACTTGTACTGTGATTCTTGAAATGTATTTTTGTTTACGACTGTAAGTCGCCCTGGATAAGGGCGTCTGCTAAGAAATAATAATAATGACACAGATAATGACCCTTGTCCAACAGAATGTTATAATACAGTAGTGTACCAAATTTGAAGATATCGCAAAGCATGTGTCAACTATCATTGGTAATGGTTCTTAATTTCTAATGAACAAATAAGAAACCTTACCTTATCATTAAGCATTGGAAAAATGAAGGATTCTGTGCTTGACATGGGATGCTGTGCTTGACATTGCATTTTAGATCACAAGGACTTAAAATGCAAATCAAAAGAAATGAATTCTCACAGTAAAAAAAAAAAAAGTGATTTTTTTTATAGGAAGAGAATAAAGAACAGCCAAAAAAAAAAAACCTTAGTCTTGGGGGACCATCCCACTAAAAAACGCTTCGTCCTAAAAGGGTTCAATTCAAATATCACTACTTTTATAACTTATCAGCCTGTGATGCAACTCATGTCTTGGCAAAGTACTGAATTATTTATTAAGAAACAAAATAAAGCACACATAAAAAATAGAAGAATATGAAGCCAATATCTCAAAGCGTTTGGTCTTTATTTTCCAGAAACGAACGTCGCATGACCGCAATTTGGCAGCCATCTTAGGTCACAGATCAACGTGACCAGTAGTTAGATTTTTCTAGAGGAGTTTCCACAATGCAGAGAATATAAATTCAACATTGCGATCAGTTCAGAAGATCAAAGCAGTTATAGGTGTGATGAGGCTGGTAATGTCTGCAGATTTACAAAAAACATACAAGCTTCCCTCACGTGGATGCTTAAAGAAAAGCCATTTAAATGTCATATCAAGATGCCACCCAACACTGAAAATATTAACTGGCTGACGTGGACATAGACCTTTGGGAGACAGTCCCCATAATGTGACATTCAACAGTATATTGTAGCGCCCTTTCTGATTTAACATGAAATCACCTTGTGGGGACATATTATATGTCTCCCAAAGGTAGAGACTTATCAAAAACAATATTTCTCTCCAGTAGCGACAGGCTCCGAGACTGATAATTAATGGAGTGACTTGTGGAGATATACACTGCTGTGAAAAAGTCTTAGACATTTTGCACAATTTTATTTCTTTTTTCTGGAGGGGGGGGGGGGGGCGGGTTATACTACCATAGAATCAACCTGATTTAATACTACCATGTCATGTATACATTTTATATCAAATAAAAATACATCCCCCCCCCCCCCCCCCCCGTTGAGAACCATACCTACAGTGAAACATGGAGGAGGCTCGGTTATGTTTTGGGGCTGCTTTGCTGCGCCTGGCACAGGGTGCCTTGAATCTGTGCAGGGCACAATGAAATCTCAAGACTATCAAGGCATTCTGGAGCGAAACATACTGCCCAGTGTCAGAAAGCTCTGTCTCAGTCGCAGGTCATGGGTCCTCCAACAGGATAATGACCCAAAACACACAGCTAAAAGCACCCAAGAATAGATAAGAACAAAACATTGGACTATTCTGAAGTGGCCTTCTATGAGTCCTGATCTGAATCCTATCAAACATCTATGGAAAGAGCTGGATAAATGTGATGGGTTAGCTACTACAACACTTCATATTAGCTGCTCAAGTATAGTTTATTTTGAGATATTGTAACTCGAGAATGTGTCTAAGACTTTTGCACAGCAATGTACATTTGGTGGCTTTTGTCTGCATTAGAGATGAACACACAAGTAAATGCCTCAAACTGTATCTACCTGGGTTGTTTAGGCAGCAACTTTCAAGCCAATCCAGCTGTCCCTTGTTCTGAATGTCTTCTGGTTGTCCATCATTGTGAGGCCCTTCCTGTCCTCCTTCAGTTGTGAACATACCTCTTGTTACTTTAGTCCCGATCCCATTGAGGGGATTCTCTATCTCAGCCACCCCTTGAAGTCTCCCACCTAGCTGGCCCCTGTCTGAATAAGACTCTTGTTCCGAAGTTTCTGAAAGAAGAGAATCACATGCACGGTAACAGTAGATGTGAAACACATGAAATCACTTTGTAGGGGCATGTTATATGTCTCCCAAAGGTAGAGAGAGTCCCCATAATGTGATATTCAGCAGTATATAGTGAAGTACTTCCTGATTTAATTACCATATTCCAAGAGTGGGGAAGGATCCAAGGGTTTCTGCCCATCCATTTTCTCAGCCATCTCTTGGTTCTCTGCCATCTTGAGTCCTTCAACCATGAGTAATGTGGCATGGACCTTAAGAAAAAAATAAATAATAATAATAATAATAATAATAATAATAATAATAATAATAATTGACCACTACACTGCCTGTGCACTAACATGGATTTGTGGTTTGCGGATAACATTTACATTTTTATATGGACATATACATGTAAACAAAAGTTGCAGTTTTGACAGTTAACTACCATATTCCTTCATTTTAAGATGCACTTTAACCATTATTTTGCTTCTCAAAAATATCCTGCGTCTTAAATTAGAGTACAGTAGTGATGTGTGTATTAAAAATCACCAACAAAAGACGCGACTACCCGAGTACATAAACAGCAAAGTGACTGACTGACGAGAAAAGGCGAACAAAGACGTCCCTGCCCGATCTCGAATCATCCATGACATGCAGGCAGCCATTTTCAAAGAAGCATCATTAGCTTCCTGAGGAATTTAAAAAGATATGTTTTTACTACTTCAGTGTTTCTAACAAATGTTTCTGATCAGACCCCCATAATTTTCGACATGCCAAGCAATACCACAGTTCACAAATTGGGAGAAAAACAGGTGTGAGTAATGATGACTGGAAATGGGAAGCAGCACATAACTGTATGCTGTGTGTGATAGCAAACAACTGCAAACTGCCTCCATATCAATCAATCAATCAATCAATCAATCTTTAGTTTTGTATAGCGCTTTACATGATAAAAAACACATACAAATATATATATATATATATATATATATATACAGACGTGCTCAAATTTGTTGGTACCCTTACAGCTCATTGAAATAATGCTTCATTCCTCCTGAAAAGTGATGAAATTAAAAGCTATTTTATCATGTATACTTGCATGCCTTTGGTATGTCATAGAATAAAGCAAAGAAGCTGTGAAAAGAGATGAATTATTGCTTATTCTACAAAGATATTCTAAAATGGCCTGGACACATTTGTTGGTACCCCTTAGAAAATAAATAAATAATTGGATTATAGAGATATTTCAAACTAATTAGTTTCCTTAATTAGTATCACACATGTCTCCAATCTTGTAATCAGTCATTCAGCCTATTTAAATGGAGAAAAGTAGTCACTGTGCTGTTTGGTACCATTGTGTGCACCACACTGAACATGGACCAGAGAAAGCAAAGGAGAGAGTTGTCTGAGGAGATCAGAAAGAAAATAATAGACGAGCATGGTAAAGGTAAAGGCTACAAGACCATCTCCAAGCAGCTTGATGTTCCTGTGACAACAGTTGCAAATATTATTAAGAAGTTTAAGGTCCATGGAACTGTAGCCAACCTCCCTGGGCGCAGCCGCAAGAGGAAAATCGACCCCAGAGTGAACAGAAGGATAGTGCGAATGGTAGAAAAAGAACCAAGGATAACTGCCAAAGAGATACAAGCTGAACTCCAAGGTGAAGGTACGTCAGTTTCTGATCGCACCATCCGTCGCTTTTTGAGCGAAAGTGGGCTCCATGGAAGAAGACCCAGGAGGACTCCACTTTTGAAAGAAAAACATAAAAAAGCCAGACTGGAATTTGCTAAAATGCATATTGACAAGCCACAATCCTTCTGGGAGAATGTCCTTTGGACAGATGAGTCAAAACTGGAGCTTTTTGGCAAGTCACATCAGCTCTATGTTCACAGACGAAAAAATGAAGCTTTCAAAGAAAAGAACACCATACCTACAGTGAAACATGGAGGAGGCTCGGTTATGTTTTGGGGCTGCTTTGCTGCGCCTGGCACAGGGTGCCTTGAATCTGTGCAGGGCACAATGAAATCTCAAGACTATTAAGGCATTCTGGAGCGAAACGTACTGCCCAGTGTCAGAAAGCTCTGTCTCAGTCGCAGGTCATGGGTCCTCCAACAGGATAATGACCCAAAACACACAGCTAAAAGCACCCAAGAATGGATAAGAACAAAACATTGGACTATTCTGAAGTGGCCTTCTATGAGTCCTGATCTGAATCCTATCGAACATCTATGGAAAGAGCTGAAACTTGCAGTCTGGAGAAGGCACCCATCAAACCTGAGACAGCTGGGGCAGTTTGCTCAGGAAGAGTGGGCCAAACTACCTGTTAACAGGTGCAGAAGTCTCATTGAGAGCTACAGAAAACGTTTGATTGCAGTGATTGCCTCTAAAGGTTGTGCAACAAAATATTAGGTTAGCGGTCCCATCATTTTTGTCCATGCCATTTTCATTTGTTTTCTTATTTACAATATTATGTTGAATAAAAAATCAAAAGCAAAGTCTGATTTCTATTAAATATGGAATAAACAATGGCGGATGCCAATTACTTTTGTCAGTTTTAAGTTATTACAGAGAAAATTGTGCATTCTTCGTTTTTTGTGGAGGGGTACCAACAAATTTGAGCACGTCTGTATATATATATCAATAATCAGAAAATAGAACACACATAGAAATTTATATATATATATATATATATATATATATATATATATATATATATATATATATATATATATATATATATATATATAAAATCAGCAATAAAACACACATATAATTATATGTTATATACATATACAGAAGCGAGAGAATATCACTTTAAAAACTTGCGTAAGCTAAGCTATACAAGTGTGTTTTTAAATGAGATTTAAAAGCATTGGCAGAAGGAGCTTCCTTTATAGTACTGGGAAGTCGTTCCATAATTTCGGTGCAATGTAACTCAAGCATCTACCACCTGAGTTTTGTTTCTGAATACTTGGTATGGAAAGTAGCCTGGCATCCTGTGATCGAAGTGGACGATTAGGAACGTATGGTTTTAAAAGATCCTTTAAATAGGGTGGAGCTAAGCAATTTAGAGCCTTGTGGGATAATAATAGCACCTTAAAATCGATCCTAAATCGAACAGGAAGCAAATGCAAGGACGCTAGCACAGGGGTGATATGATCTTGTTTCTTACTCCCAGTTAAAACTCTTGCAGCAGCATTCTGTACAAGTTGCAGCCGAGATATAACATTGTTACTAATACCAGCAAAAAGGCTGTTACATTAATCAATCCTTGAAGATATAAAAGCATGCACCAATCTCTCTGCATTCTGCTTGGAAAGCATACCTCTCAGTCTAGCTATGTTTCTTAAATGAAAAAAGAACATTTTTGTAACATTTTTAATGTGTGATTCAAAGGAGAGGTCTGAATCAAAAGTGACACCTAGGTTTTTTTTATCTCGGCTCTAGAATCTGTACAGAGACCGTCGAGTAGAAAATCAGATGAATCTATGTTCTTGTATTGCTTCTGAGGTCTCATTATCATCAATTCTGTTTTGTCTGAGTTTAACATTAAAAAGCTTTTAAACATCCAATGTTTAATGTCAGCAAGGCAGGTATTCAAAATATTAGCAGCAGATACATCACCCTGTTTGAGAGACAGGCAAAGCTGAGTGTCATCAGCATAGCAATGAAAATGAACTCTGTGTCTACGAATGATATTTCCCAAAGGTAACATATATAGAGAGAACAGAATTGGGCCAAGAATTGAACCCTGAGGAACCCCACACGTAACCTTTGACATAAAATAGGTCGCCTCCTCAACTTTAACAAACTGAAACCTATTAGAGAGATAGGATCTGAACCAGAACAAGACAGTACCTGACAATCCCACTAAATGTTCAAGGCGATTAATTATGACAGAATGATCAATGGTGTTGAAAGCAGCACTTAGATCCAGTAGAACAAGTACTGAAGGCGAGCCCATGTCAGAAGTCATCAACATATCATTTACCACTCGAATTAGTGCCGTCTCGGTGCTATGATAAGGCCTGAAACCTGACTGAAATTTCTCAGAAATATTCTGTGCAGCAAGAAATCTATTTAATTGTTCAGCCACTACTCTTCTAACACTTTGGACAAAAAAAGGGAGATTAGAAATAGGCCTGTAATTATTAAGCACATTGGGATCAAGGGTAGGCTTCTTGAGCAGGGGTTTTACTACGCAGTCTTCAAAGAATTTGGAACAGTACTTGATGAGAGTGAGCTGTTAATAATATTTAAAACTGTGTTATTTATTTTTGGATATACTTTTCTCAAAAGTGTAGTAGGAATGGGATCTAATGCACATGTTGTGGGTTTAGTCTTTTTAATTATGGCATCCGGCTCTTGTTCACATGTCAAGCAAAAGTGCTGTAAGATTTGGTTGGGTTCAGACGGACCAAGAATATTTGTATAATTGTTTATATCAGTATGTAGTTGCTCAACTGATTCCTAATGTCGGTCACTTTTTTATTGAAGTGATTCACAGCTTACTGGAGGAATATTCTGTGTAACGCGCTCTGATTGCGGATTTGTTAATCTTGCTGTTGACTGAAAAATAAATCTGATTTTTGTCAACAAGATCGGAGAAATAAACAGATCGAGCTAAAGACAGTGACGTTCTATATGTTAAAATACTATCTTTCCAGCTTTGATAATATATCTGAAGTCCAGTCGATCTCCCATCTGCGTTCTAATTTGCGACACATACGTTTATGCATACGTGTTGTATCATTAAACCAAGGAGAAAATATTTTTGTAGATAGTTTCTTTATTTTATAAGGTGCAATAGTGTCAAGACTATTTGCCAGAGTGGCGTTATATTTATCCACCAAATCTCCGACCACTCCTGACTGAATAATTCACAACACAGAGTTTGTTATTCATTTAGCAGGGGACAATTCTATATTGTGTTTATCTAGATTTTTATTGTAGTTTTTGGGGTTTTTGTTTGTAATTGTTTGACTTAAATATAATTGGCTCAGTAGTACTTCAATCTTTAAACCGAGGTCCTGTCCACATTGTGTGGATGTTAAAGATCCCATGGCACTCTTCGTAAGAGCAGGTATGTTAATCCCGGTGTCATGGCCAAATCCAAAAAGCAGGTTATACAATCCGGCCTACCTAAAGTCCCTCTACCTTAATTAGGGTTAAAAGTGTGTTTGTGCCCCACTTCCCCCCCTCCCCCGGATCCTCTTGTAATGAGGCCTCCGTCTCAATGGGTAACTCTCCTAGTTAAATAAATAGTCTCTGTAAGTTGTTTCTGACAAAAGCGTCTGCTCAATGACTAAAATAATGATTATATACGATTATGAAGTTGTGATGTCAGGCTTTAATCACAGCCTGTGTATTTGTAGATGGATCTTGTCTTCATTACACTAAAACAAATAAAACGACAAGTTAACACATGACCTCCAGGTGTACTTGGAAAATGTTGTATTTTTATGTTTTTGGTTGGCAACACCCTGTATTTACATTCACTGCAGTATAATAAAAACACAAATACTACAGTACTGTTTATATAGTAATATCAAAGGTATAGTTGGGCCAATCCAATGTCAACGGCTCCTACTCAGCCTGTTCTGTTTTTCCAAATTTTACATTTATGTTATTGATACATGAACTATACGTCTTAAACTATCAAGCTCATCAATATGGCATTTTCACCTGTACAGTATTTCCATGATTCATGATAGATAGTGAAACAAGTAAAAGAGGATACAAGTTACAGGAGACAGCATAATTGCATGGGCTCGGACCGCCGAGTGAGGGAATACAGTGGGCGTACATGTATATGATTCGTTTTGATCAGATTCATAACTTTATTTATTTTTTATATTTCATTACGAGTAACTTAAAATATTGGACAAGTTCACAAAAATAAACCAACTTGAAATGTTATACGCTCAATACAAAACACTATTCTCTGGCAACTTATGATATGAAAAGTAAAATAATGTAAACTAATGTACCGTATATTACAGCCGGACTAAACTCATATATTGTAATACAGTACAGTAAAAAATAAAAGTTAAACAGGGGTGCACAGTACCTTACTATAGATCTTCTGACTACAACGTAGCAAAAAAATAATTTTATGGAAGTATGCATAGTAGTCGGCCGATTGAGCTGATAAACAACTGTAAAAAACTGTCTTTCGTGCCTGCTTTTCCCGCTGTCATACAGTTGCTATGCGCTTACGTCACTGCTATTTTTGAAACTCAAACGCAAACATATATATTTTTTGAACATTGCTCGCATTATGCAATTATCCAAATTAAAATGCAATGCACAATGGACTTCGGGACCGCGAAATGTGCATTTAGTACCATACAATCATAGAAAATTATGCGCTTAAAAACGGGACCAGCTGCATGCTATGCAGTTAAGCAATTATTATACAATTATTCAATATGCAAATAAGTGGAGTCGACTCTACATCAGATTTGGCTGTGTATTTTTCATGCATCAATCTATGGTCTACCAGTTCTTAAATATTGTATAGCAAAAGTTGAATGTATGCAATCAGTGTTATGTACATACTCTACTGATAACGACTGCAGTGTAGCTTTGAATATGTCTAGTATCAAACGGAATAAAAAAAGTGTTACTTCTGTAATGACATCAAAAATCCTACTGAACTAAAGTAGAACATTTCTACTGAAATACCTCAAGTTACCATCATAAATAAGAAGCTCTAGCATCAGGCAACAGCAAGCACAGTACAATAATCCAATTAAATGTTTTTCCTGCTTGGCTGACGACCCAATCAAAACGATGCATTTGCAACCCAACTTTGCTTGTTTTGTGTGGCTTAACATTTGGAGAGAGAAAAAGAAAATCTGCAACTGCAGGTGAATTCGAGGGTTCCCCCCCACCCCCACCAAATGGAACAGAGACAAAAGTATTTACCCGCCAAACTGGCTCTGGCCAGAAGCAAACGTATGATATAATATGCCATACATATATATGTCCACTGTACAAAATTATCCGAACAAAGTCATTCTTCTTGTTTAAACTTAGCACAGGAAAATTCCTTGAAGCTCCAAATTACCATTTGTAAAAAAAATGATAAAACGTTCATGCACCCGCATTTCCACATGCCTTTGAAACGTGTTTTTTTTGTTTACTACTACAGTCAAAAAACTTAAAATAAACCCAAACAGTTAAGCACACAACTTAACATAAACCTAAATCTAACCTATGTCAAAACTCTACATTTTTTAAAGACATACTGTAAGATGTATTTTATATCTCATTGCAATCCAGAAATGTAAAATCAGAAACGTATTAAGTACAGTAGAGTACATACATTAGGCCTAACTCGTATTAAGCACAGTACTGTACATACATTTTTTTTCAAGATTTTAAACGCTTCCCACTTCATATGTTCTTAAACATGTTGTCAATAGTTTAAATCATTAACATAATTGACTAGCAATAGATAGCAATATAGTGGGATTACATTTTCTCCATTTTAAATTGTGAACTAGAATATTGTGCAAATGTTTAATTCATTACATAGAAGGCATTAAAATATGTCCTAGTCTGGAGGGGTGGGCCGTCCCCAAATATATATCGGCAAGTAAAATATTTCACTGAATTACCTGAAGTTAGATTAATCATGAAGTCTATTTTTTTTCAGCGATGGAAAATGTCTTACAGCTAAATTAATATATAGGCCTACCTGCGTAAGTCTCTGCAAGTGACGCTAGCTACCACGATTAATGATTTGATATAAGAGATTCTCGATAGTGTCAGTAAATTACTTCGTGTTGTGAAGAAGGTCCCTTCAAGATAAACATTCTGTAGCAGTTGAAGAACAACTTTGTGTTAATTTAAAAAATCTCAAACTTCCTTTGGCAGCGATATACAGTAAACAAATAGCAGAAAGTGTTTAATGTATGTGCTTAAATATGGAATATATAACACGCATACATATAACAGTATGCATTTGTATTTTATTCTATTTGGCAAAACATTATCGTCTCACTTTTTTTTTTTTTAGAACCTACGCTATACAAGATCATAAGCATTTACAGCAGTGGTACTCAATTACATTCTCTGGCGGGCCAGATAAGGACATTTCCAAACCTTGGGGGGCCACAGGGCGCTCAAGATGTGCGTAGTGGTGGGGGGTTGTTTAAATGGTCGTGAAAATCTGACTATCCGATCAGACTTTACATACAGTAACAAAACGTTGCAACACTGCACTTGCACCAATCAACTAATACATCTCAGAAATAACTACTTAACAAGTTACAATGTTTGATCACCATTAATAATAAAAATATTAAGCAAATACCATTTCCTGACCAGTATTCAAATGACACCTTGCAAACAAACAATTATACAAATCTCACTGTAATGCTATTAAAACAGCATGTTATTCATTTTAATTTTATTAAAACTAGAAAATGTTCTGACAATCACTGTGCTGCAAGCATTCAAGTTAACTAACGAAAGCTCGTTAGTTAACTTGAATGCTTGCAGCACAATACTATTTATCCTAAAATATGTAAAACTGTACTATTCCAGAATAGGTTGTGAAGGCTTTACTTTGCTCCACTGGATTAACTATAAAAGTATACACTTTCCACGTGTGTATTTCAGGCAGAAACAGTACATAAGTAGATATCGCTTTTTTCTTTCTTTTTTTATCCCTGCCATTGTAGTTTCTTCGCAATAAACAAAGTGGCAAATGACACATTTTCATGAAGTAACAGCATTACTGGGGTTTACTTTTTCTTTTTTAAGCTGTGCATGCAAGTGAAAACTGTCAAATGTAACTTAAATAAACGCTTCAAAAAATATATGTGGAAAAGGTGGCGTTGTACAAAACCCCCCCACAATTTTCGTTTATTACTCTCCTCATAACAGAAAATAGGATCACAACAAAACAAAACGTTGATCACTATACGTAGCATGTACCTTTGCCCAGTGTCTGGAAAGTGTGAAGCACTTTCGAGCGATGTGCATTACCTGCAGCGGTCTGTATCCCTCGATTCTGACTCGCTTGCCAAATCTGAAGCATCACTTTGTTGTTGTTGGTTTTTATGTTAATCTCACACATCACTTGCCATTTTAGACACAGACGTCGACTTTTTGGCTTCGAATGAATGTGCAGCAATGTTTGTAAGAATATTCAGATAGTTTCAGCGCACTGAAGAAAATAATATTCCTACCGCTGTTTTCATATTGCACAAAGCCTTCTTTCATTGCTCAACAAATGAGGCACTAAAACTACGTAAATTGGCGGAGATTTGTGACGCCTGCCAAAATGAGAGCTCATCAGAAATAAAGCTTGGCCAGTCAGCTGACTTGTTCTTCTATTAGGCTGCCAAAAAAAACGAGTGTTTGGGGAAGCAAACGTATTTCCTAAATGAACAAATTATTATTAGTTTCTCCAGTACTGAAGGCACAAACACTCATTATTATCACTGATTACCAGTTTTAACCGGACAGAAACACAGATCTGACCCGTGTGTGCTGAACTATAGGCTATTCAATGCCTCCCTATTTATTCAGTGAAATGAACGGTCGAAAGCAACGCTACCAGGCACTGACGTCAGACAGTTATCTTTTTTGGTTCAATTTCGGTAAAACCAGGACCCCTCCGAAAATATATACCCCGTTGCACATCTACACTCCCGGGACTATGTGTATGCCAAGTGTGGTTCCTAAATTAGCAGTACTTTTCGAGATACAGGTGTATACAAAAGCGTCTTCATTTTTCTTTTTTTTTTTTTTTTTTTTTTACAAGCTGTTTTCTTCGCCATGCTGTATCTCAAAAAGTATTTCACCAGATGCTACCCCGTTCACAGGGTTTGTTGAGCCTGTCAATCCGACCCCACACACACACACACACACACACACACACACACACACGAATGTTCATGCATATCGATGGAGATTAACAAATACATACATTTCACTTTGAGTAATAAATAACTCAGCACTTACCTTTTAGTGTTAGGAAAAACGTAGTCTTTTTTTGTGGAATCGGCTACCGGGTTTGGTGTTTTTCAAATTTGACTTTGCAATAACCAATTTAACAAAAAAATACTGGAAAAAACGGTTTTGTGGACGATGGTACAAATCACGCTGTGGAAACATCCAGCGACGGGCGTTAACCAATGAGAGAGGACTGATCACGTGTCTCAAATCATTCCGCGTGACTCTTCCAATGAAAGCGGGGCGGTGACAGCGTGTTAGTCACGTGATATCCGCGTGTTCCCTTCTCTCACATGATTTGATCTCTGTTGTCGCGGAGATTTACTCTGCTGGAGACGCGGGGGCGGGACGGGGGTGTCCTGCCGGTACCCCGTTGTCAGGCACGGGGCAGTGGGGGGCGTTCTCCTGGGGCGCTCTGGCGGTCAGCTAAGAGCAGCCCGAGTGTTGCTGTTCACTCGATTTCATCAATAAAATAGCTTTCTATTTTGGAAGATAAAAGTTGTACTCTTGGATTCTTACCGCCGCTACAATCGGGGTCCGTTTCTGTCTGCAATATTATGATACAGGTCATACTTGCAAAACTCGTATATTAATCAACGTTTTAATTTTCTTTCATGATACAAAGTGGAATGCAAAACAAATTAAATAAATAATAATAATAATAATAATAATAATAACACAGTAATATTTTTTTTATACAGTGTGGAGTAGTGGTTAGGGCTCTGGACTCTTGACTGGAAGGTCGTGGGTTCAATCCCTGGTAGGGGACACTGCTGCTGTACCCTTGAGCAAGGTACTTTACCTAGATTGCTCCAGTAAAAACCCAGCAGTATAAATACAAACTAAAAAATAGAAATATGTACATTGCGATCTTACAGTTCAGCGCCACAGTCAAACCACGCGATATCTGTTTGAAGTAAAGCCCCGCCCCTGCCGCATCATTTCGCAATTGCTATACACAGCTCCAGAATGAGTGACACATTGGATAGCCAATCTCTACGACATAAAACTATACTGTAGTATCCCTCTATCACGTGACTTTTTTTACACCCACGTCACGTGTTCCCAGCAAAGGCTGAGCGCTGATCTGCTTTCAGTGACAGCAAACAAAACACAATTCGTAGTGTAATATTTGGGTTTGGAAGTGGTGAAGAAATAACTCTTAATATCAACAACGGATGGATGCAGACAGATTACAATCTGACAGTTTGATTAAAAACAGCTCACACGAATGTCAACAACTGCGCCACCCCACACACACTTCTGGGTTTTGTCAATAAAGCTTAGGAAAACAAAATCTTTAAATAACTTTATACAAACAATTGAAGGCAAACACTCGTACACTATTCAAGCAATACTGCACAGCAAGCTTAATGCTACCAGGAGAGTTTAACCAACTTGCTAGCCTTTTAACAGTAAGTATTTTCATTTATTATTAACCACTTCAACTCCAGATGTAAAAATGAAACCCCTTCCCAGGTACCAGATTTTGAAAATAATAATAATAATAATAATAATAATAATAATAATAATAATAATGTTTTCAAATCTGTAGTTGCTATAAAATGTTAACATATGATGAATAAAACACAAATAAATGACTTAAACTGTGTTTTTCATTAACCCTTTATGCTGCTGTGTACTACATACCCATATTCAATATAGAGATAAAAACGTTTTTTGTTTTTTTTTAACAATGAAAACAAAAAAGCTGCTAATAACAATAATAATCAGTAAACAGTAATTATCAAATAAATACAACTTCAAAACGTGTGCCAGTTTTGACTTGCTCTGTGCCATTTATTGAAATGTTCAATACAACAGAACCCGGGATTGCCTTCGCAACCACTGCACATTTTTCTTTTCTTTTGTCTTTTCTTTTGTTTTAATTTTCATAGCAGACCCTGTACCTTTTTTACAGTGTCTGCTTCGCTTGTGTTGGAGGGATAGTCACAAATGCTTGTACACAGCTACTTTGCACAGGCATTGTGATGGATCTGGCTGCCGCATTGCCTGTACCCAGTGCTGTGTTTTGATAGTATTTAGTCACAGCACTGCCATTTCAAACCAAACAGCTTCCCGTTTGCAGCTGGCTTACCTGTAAAGTAACTGCATGCTCTTCTGTTCGTACAGTTTGTATTGTTCTTGGCTCCACATCCTCTTCATCATAATCACTGAGTGATAAGTCAGCATCACTGTTGCTGGTATCGAAATCCTCCGAACCAACTTCACTCCCGTTGCTCATTATAGAAAGACCACGTACGTTGCCATGTTTAGCTTTCGCTAAAAACTATATAAACTACAACTAAACAAGTAAAACTAATAGTAAAACAAAACATAATAATTTAAAACACTATATATATAAAAGCCGACTGCTTTTTTTCACACTGCGGACTCACCATGTAGCCACCCAAGAGCTACAACGTTGGTGGACAACGCAGCTCTCGGGCAGCTTACTGGCAAGCCCGCAGGCGCCCAGCCAGACTACTGGGGTCGCTGGTGCGCGGTGAGCCGAGGACACCCTGGCCAACCTAGCCCTCCCTCCCCTCGGGCGGCGCCCCCTGGAAGCTCCTGTCCTCCGTCGGCAAAGGAATAAGCTGGACTTGAACTCGCGACGTCCAGACTATAGAGCGCATCCTGCACTCCACGTGGAGCGCCTTTACTGGATGCGCCACTCGGGAGCCCCATTTTACATTTGTTATTAATTTTGTAAATATACATGTTAACCTAATTTTTTAAATACCTATCGAGCCTAAACAATAACAAAAATAATGTTGCAGTCGAATATCGTACGCAGTAAGACCGAGTGTTTAACTTTAAAACACGTATTTGTCACGCTTTTCAAACACGTCACTGTGTTTATAATTCTAAATGTGTTTAGGATTTAGTTTGTTTTGTAAACTCATGGACGCGTTTATGATTTGTAAAACATTTTTTAAACATTCGTACAGGTTTATAACAGGGCTGGTGTTTAAAATATAAACATTCAACTTATCCAAAAAAAAGCACAGATTAAAAACACATAACGTTGAGCGTTATTTAGAGTTCCAAATGACTAAACGTCAACACCTGATGACGTATAAACACTGCTGTTTAGGAATAGAACGTTTCTATTATACATGTATACACACGTGCCGTTCAGATATTAAACGCGTCACACGTTCTTGGGTGTACAGTGTAACGTCAGTGTTTTCTGTGTTTACGCAAGATGGCTGACTCTATAAGTTGAAGTGATACCGATAGTGATACGTCGGTACAGATAGGAGACCCCGGTAAGTATTACTGTAACCAGAGCTATAGCTGCCAGTGTTTCTATGCGGTACAATTTTACACGTCCATAGCGCCTGAGTGCTTAACAACACAAAGATTGGATAATCTAATCAAAGCTATGGACTGAAAGTCAGGTTTTAAATAAAGTCTTAAACTAGAAGTTATTGCACCTGCTTCCCGAATATTCCGAGCAAGAGAATTCCTTAGATGCGGGGCACAGTAACTGAAAAGCCCAGGAACCATAACACACCTAAACACCTGTATATGCTACTGTCTGCTTCTGAAAGCCGTTTCAAAATACAGAGCACCGAGCCCACACCACATAATACAAAACCCAGCCTCGCAGGCTTAAAACAGAGACAAGTGCCGTGTTTATTATGAAGTATGTTTCAGCACGCTGAGAGCCGGATCCCATCAAGTCTCCTCAAACTACAGCAACTCAATGTACAGAAGTTATTAACCAAAAAAAAGGGGAGTTAACATTTAATATTTTTTTTTTTTACTAACAATAATAATAATACATTTTATTTATATAGTTATAATTTTGTGAAGCACATGAGACGCACGCATATAAAAACAAAGGTTAAATTATTATTATTATTTATTTATTTCTTTCTTTCTTTATTTATTTATTTATTTATTTCTTATCACACGCCCTTACCCAGGGCGACCTTACAGTTGTATACAAAAAAATGCATATCCAGAATTACAGTACAATTAAGAGCAAAGCTACAAAATACAATGATTTCAGTCCTAATAAGAGCGATTACAAAACCCAGTAAGATTTGATATCGGGGCAGCTCCAGAGCGGAGAACAGTGTTGATCGTTATATCCGGGTTAGCTACGAGCGCATGTGAAATACAAAATACTTCAGATTAGGTTAAGTGCAATAGGGAGCAGATAAGTGCAAGTAAATGAAATACAGATCACAACAAAGTCCAAAACTAAACTACAGAATGAAACCCTACACAGCTGAGTCCCTTTCTAAAGTATGGTGGTGTAATTACAGCAAAGTGGCTCCTTACTCCGGTATTTTTGTGTGAGGTAATGCTTTCTTTTCTTCCCTTAATCACAAAGCTGCCCTGCCACCTCTTTCTGTAAGAAGAGATGTGTAGGGAGACGTCATCAGTGTGTTTCCAAAGTACTTCCGTTTTTGTTTTCGCTGCAGTATGCGTCTGTTGAAGTAGAAAGGGTATCTTTTTATAATAGCAATGCTTGCTTTATTTATAAAGCTTTCTGGAAATCTAAATAAACCATGTCATATGCTTTGCAATTATCCATTGTCGATGTTGCATCCTCAAAAAATCAAGCAGGTTAGTTAGACACGATCTCCCTTTCCTAAAACCATGCTGACTGTTTCCCAGGATATTGTTACCATATAGGTAATTTTCCATTTTGGATCTTATTATAGTTTCCATAAGTTTACATATAATAGAAGTCAGGCTTATTGGCCTGTAGTTACCTGGTTCAGTTTTGTCTCCCTTTTTGTGGATCGGTATTACGTTTGCAATTTTCCAGTCTGTCGGTACAACCCCTGTGTCAAGAGACTGTTGCATGATCTTGATTAGCGGTTTGTAAATAACTTCTTTCATTTCTTTGAGTACTATTGGGAGGATCTCATCCGGCCCAGGGGATTTGTTTATTTTAAGAGCTCCTAGTCCCTTTAACACTTCTGCCTCTGTTATGCTAAAGTTATTTAAAACTGGATAGGAACAGGTCAACATGTGGGGCATGTGGGGCATGTTGTCCGTATCCTCCTTTGTAAAAACTTGTGAAAAGTAATCATTTAATATATTCGCTATTTTTTTGTCTATGATTTTGCCATTTGTGTCTCTTAGACATTTAACCTCCTCTTTTGAAGATTCTCTTGCTTTTAATATATTGGAAAAACATTTTGGAATTGGTGTTAGCCCCCTTAGCAATGTTCATTTCTCTCTCTCTCTCTCTCTCTCTTGGCCTTTCTAACTTCCTTTTTGACTTACGTTTGCAGTTCCAAGTACTCTTTATGTGTACTTTGTTTTTGGTCCCTTTTAAACGCTCTGTAAAGTGCCTTTTTTCAGCTGAATATTTTTTTTTTTTAAATTGATCTATTAAACCATTTTGGCCATTTTGTTTTAGATTTAGATTTGTCTACTTTTGGGATGTAATTGTTTTGCACCTCTAGTACTACATTTTTAAAAAACAGCCATCCTTTTTCTGTGGATGTTTTCTCTATTTTACTCCAATCTACTTCTGTTAGTCTCTGTTTCATACCTTCATAGTTTGCTTTTCTAAAATTGTAAACCTTAGCTTTAGTCATTACTTTTTGGGTTTTGAAAATCACTTCAAAGGAAACCATGTTGTGGTCTGAGTTTGCCAATGGCTCTCTGACCTCTGTTTTAGTTATTCTGTCTTCGTTATTTGAAAAGACTAAATCAAGGCATGCTTCCCGTCTAGTCGGTGCCTTGACAAATTGCGTTAGGAAGCAGTCATTTGTCATATGACCAGAGTCAGAATAGTGCTACTTGACCAGGGTCAGAATTGAGTTCCATGACCATAGTCACTCTTACGGAAATGTCCCATAGAATCCTATAGTAGTACTATAGGACTCTCTATAGGACTAAAAGGGTTTTAAAGGAATCCTGTAGGATTCTTTAAAAAAAAGTATCCTCCTATAGTACTCAAAAGGGTCTCCCTATAGTACCTCAATAGGACTCCTCCTATAGTATGCGAAAGAATCTACCTTTAGAATAATACTATGACTCTGTTTAGGACTGAAAATGTAAGAATGACTTTTACAGTATATACTAGGTTTATAGATTGAATAAAGCAAAATACTTAACTTTTAATAAACCGTTTAATAAACCTATTTATTTAATTACCAGATACTGAAAATAGCACATTAGTAGGAACAAAATAATGTATAATAAATTTAAGCAGAGCTGTTTTTGTTTTATTTTATTCTGTTTTAAAATATTTCTGATATAGCTGGGGTGTGTAAACTTTTTAAAACAAAATAAAAGCACATCATAGTAAATAACACAAGTGTTGCCTGCAGATAACTTCAAGTAACCCTTAATATTTAAAAAGACAAAGCAGCAGCCATAATGAATATGGACATAATTTATTGTCCTACAAAATTTTAAATAGATATAATAAATTATTATATACAAATATGCACATTTTTAAAAAATATAAATAAATCAACAGATGTACAGACTCCTTTACTTTAACCATATACGTTTTCTTTTTGACAATAACAATACTATATTATCCTGTTCATACATGTGTAACAGGGTGGAGGCTGGGCGTGAACTGGCAACCCTACGCACTCCAAGTGAGCATCTAAACCACAATGCAAAAGAGCCGAGCTCGTCTGCATACATGGTTTTAGAGCTCTTAACCTCCTCTCTTCTCATCGACAGGGGACAGAATCCGTAATGGCACTATACCACACAACACTGCACGTTACACATGTCAAAACAGAAAGAGTTGTACCACGTCCTTATCGCTAGGCTGTGAATTTGTGATTTGTGAAAAGGGCAGGACAATTGCAGTCACTTGTGTTCTTTTTTTAATTTTCCTGCAAGCTGCCTTCCTTCTTTACTTGCACAGTATTTAATTTCCAAGTGGTGCTCTAGCTGTGAGAAACAGCTGTCTGTGATATGTAAAACATCAGGAAGACACAGGCATTAACTGTGTATTGCTCACGCTGACAAACATGTCTGCATGTCCATGTTATAAGGCTTGATAATGCTTCATGTTCATCTAAAATTTCTGTTGCGCTTCCTGATTCTAATAGGTCCTGTAATGCTGCCAACAGAGTTGAAAGGTCATAGCAAGCATCATATGAACTTTTGGAATCAGAAAATAAAAAAATGGACAGTCACTTAGCAGTCTAGAGCAGTAATTTAGCTCAAAGCTACTTAGAGAAAACTATAGGAGAAAAATGATAAAACTTAATATTGCACAAAGAACTCCGAATGATTGCCAACCTCATAACAAGATTAGGAATAAGTAAAACAAAAAACAACATTAAAATGGAATTTGAATCTATTTACTCTTTAATAATTTAGTAATAATAATTTCGTATGAAAATTGTTTTGTACATTCTGATGAAAACATGGTTAACATTGATTAATTTGTGAAGAATTGTTGAAACGCTCATTTTAAAGTATGAAACACCTAATCCCTTTCAACTTCATTTGGCATGAAATTCACAGAACTCTTCTCATCAATTGACATCCTAACACATTTCCTTTCCAAATGGTCCAAAAACACAGCCTCTGTTTTATCATTCTTGTGAATTTCAATGAGAAAGTTTGAGGATATGCTAAACTCTCTACTGTATATAAAATCTGCAATTTTTTTCCAGTTTCTTCACAGTCAATATAGCTATCTCTCTCCCATGAACAGAGCATGGCCCATCTCTGCACTTTACTAGCAGAAGAGAGGTTAGTTCAACAACATGACTATTTTGCAATTCAGCTGTAAAGTTAGACCTTTTCATTACATGGTTATAGTTTTTAGTGCGATACAAAACATGATTGTAAATAAACCTGTCATACACAAGTACTTCTTTTTTAACTTGATGACCAAGTAGAAATTCTTGTTGATCCAATAAGTTTTTTTAAGAAAATATGTACAGGTTCACTGGCACTTTGTATGCTTGTAGCTTTTTTACCTTTTTTATCACAGTATACATTTCACACACTTGTTTTGATACGCTCTGTGTACCCTAGAAAAGGCTTTTTAATACCCTGTTGTACCCTTCATAAGGGAAAGCAGAGGTTGCCCAAAGAGCTCCCCAGTCACTAACACCTCTAGGTAAATGCAGAAGTAGATGGACATTAAAGGTCAAGTGACTTTTACCACACAGAGTCTCAGTTTGGTTTACAAACTCCTTAAGAACCACACTTACTTTTCTAAGAGTTTCTCTAGTAATTGAGTCTGTCAAAAGATTATTCACTGAATAGACCAAGTAAAACCAATGTTGAATGTATCTCAAAGGTAAAATCCCCCTTACTACACCAAGAAGAACACAGTGCATGTATTCAGATACAAAAGACCGTGACATATTCAAAACAGGTAAAAACAACAACGGGGAAGAGCCTTTAACACCATTCACTGGGTTTCCACTTTCAGAAGCAGCAATTGCATCTGCTTTGTGCTGTTCATGAGTTCTTATAGGTGGATCTTTTTCTTTAATGGGGTGTACTCTAGTGAATTCTCTTCCCTTGTGAACATGCTGACCAGGATGCAGACAAAAGTCACAACCATACTTGCCATTAAACAGGGTTGTGTTACGAAGGGCTGGTCTAGCCACCGAATCTGCTGAACAAATTAAAGTATGTATTTTAACAACCTTCTGACCTTCTCCTGGAATTATTACTGTTACACCTGTTTCGTGCAAATCAGTTAACTCTTTAACAAAAACACTCAAGTAGCTATCCATCCTGGGCTTTCCTGGGCCAAACCACAGACATGACAACAGAACATTGTTGATTCTTAACTTGTATGGGAGTTCATTCACCATTACCTGAATAGGCCAGAAACTGCTTCTGGATGATTTAAATACTTAAACACCATCACTGCTCCACTGAAGAGAAATGCCATTCTGACCAAACTGTGTGGAATTCCTTACTTTTTGGTACAGTTTCCCAGATGTGACATCACCTATCTCTCTGCTTCTAGTGTGGACATTTTTCTGGATGGAATCTAAAACGGCTTCTTTTTCAAGCAGTTCCTGCTTTTTCAATGGGAGCTGGATGAAAAAGTGACCAGCCTTTTTGTTTAATTCTTTATTAAACCCCTCACCACATTCTGGACAGGAATCTACATTATCATTCTCAGGGCAGATGTATGATTGGCATATTTTACAAAAAAAATGCAGCACCATAGATGACAAGTCTGCACAATTGAACTTTTTGTACAGATGGTATTTGGTTGTTTTAGGAAAGTCTTTAACATGACATGACATAAGTTCAAGAAGATTATCCAAAGCAGAATCTGTCAGTCGATGTTTCAATGCAAAGGTCACTTTCATTTTTACTGAGCGGTGCTCCTGGATATAGTGGGTGATTGTCAAACTCATCCTACAGAAGAGAGGAAATACAGTTAGGAAGAGTAGAACCTACAGGAAATCTTAAATGGTATTATCATTGATCAGAAACGTTATCTGGAATGCATAACTTTAAACAAACACAACAGGATATATCACAATTCATAAAATTCGTAAAAATGGTTTAATTCTGGATTTGCAAAAGTGTAAGATACTGTAGCGGTGGTGCGAATGGATGGACTGTGGGGGTGTATTTAGACAGGGGAATTTGAAAACAATTTTTGTCCAGTGTGTACTGTGTTAAGTGTTGTGGGTGCCAGGGTTGTATTGTATTTTGTGTGTGTCTCTCTCTCCCCGCTGTTATCTTGCCTGCTGTTTCTGTGCAGTCTGCAAGTGTTGACGTGAGTGCGCTGTTTGTGTTCTGTTCTGTTCTGTGTTCTGAGTCGGGTTCGCTTTTCTCAATAGCTACTTTACCAAACCAATGTAGTAAGACCATCGTTTAGGTAAGTGTTTCCCAAACATCATTGAAACTACTAGCTCTTGAACTTCTACTTGAGTTCACGAGCGGTCTGAGGGAATCGTGAAATGTTTGGGTAATGCATTGTGACACCATAGAAACCAAAAACATAATAGTTCACCAAACGAAAAATATATCTGCACACTTGATTTTGCTAAATAATTCATGTGTTTCAAACCTGCCTACGCTCTTAAGAAACCACCATATGATGCACTTCAAGACCGCTAGTTAAGTTGCAGCTTCACGTGGGGTTTTGGGATCGATCGAACAGAAATCGATCGAACGCCGCTGCAGTAAACCGTAATAATTAATAATCTTCAAACTCCAAGTACGACTGTTATAGGGAATTGGAGACGTATCCCTATTTAGGTGGTTCAAGTTAAGAGCTATTCCATTTTAACCTCACTGCCTGGTCTGATCTTTTATTTTCCACCGTCACCGCCGCAGAACATTGCCCATAGCATGCTCAACGCTACAATATTATACTTGAACACTACAAGCAATGCCATCTTAGGTCTTGCATGTTCATTTTAAAATAATGTACCCAAGGCATCGGTGGTCTCTGTATGTGTGTTATTGTGCTTATGAACTATTTTAAATTGCTTACATAAAGTACTCGCATTCATTTATGCAAAATAATTTAACAATGTAATGTGTCAAGGGATAGACAGAGCTGTAAGCCTAGGCTGTTAGCAAATTGGTTGTGAAATTGGTCAAAGCAAACTATATACACTCGTTAGTTCTAAATAAATGTAAATTAAGTAAATGTAATGCAGTTGTGCATATAATTGTCATTACATGTTATGGGATTGGATGTTAAGCATACAGTATATACGGTAAGATTATATAACATTTAAAAGATTATATACAGACGTGCTCAAATTTGTTGGTACCCTTACAGCTCATTGAAATAATGCTTCATTCCTCCTGAAAAGTGATGAAATTAAAAGCTATTTTATCATGTATACTTGCATGCCTTTGGTATGTCATAGAATAAAGCAAAGAAGCTGTGAAAAGAGATGAATTATTGCTTATTCTACAAAGATATTCTAAAATGGCCTGGACACATTTGTTGGTACCCCTTAGAAAGATAATAAATAATTGGATTATACAGATATTTCAAACTAATTAGTTTCCTTAATTAGTATCACACATGTCTCCAATCTTGTAATCAGTCATTCAGCCTATTTAAATGGAGAAAAGTAGTCACTGTGCTGTTTGGTACCATTGTGTGCACCACACTGAACATGGACCAGAGAAAGCAAAGGAGAGAGTTGTCTGAGGAGATCAGAAAGAAAATAATAGACGAGCATGGTAAAGGTAAAGGCTACAAGACCATCTCCAAGCAGCTTGATGTTCCTGTGACAACAGTTGCAAATATTATTAAGAAGTTTAAGGTCCATGGAACTGTAGCCAACCTCCCTGGGCGCAGCCGCAAGAGGAAAATCGACCCCAGAGTGAACAGAAGGATAGTGCGAATGGTAGAAAAAGAACCAAGGATAACTGCCAAAGAGATACAAGCTGAACTCCAAGGTGAAGGTACGTCAGTTTCTGATCGCACCATCCGTCGCTTTTTGAGCGAAAGTGGGCTCCATGGAAGAAGACCCAGGAGGACTCCACTTTTGAAAGAAAAACATAAAAAAGCCAGACTGGAATTTGCTAAAATGCATATTGACAAGCCACAATCCTTCTGGGAGAATGTCCTTTGGACAGATGAGTCAAAACTGGAGCTTTTTGGCAAGTCACATCAGCTCTATGTTCACAGACGAAAAAATGAAGCTTTCAAAGAAAAGAACACCATACCTACAGTGAAACATGGAGGAGGCTCGGTTATGTTTTGGGGCTGCTTTGCTGCGCCTGGCACAGGTTGCCTTGAATCTGTGCAGGGCACAATGAAATCTCAAGACTATCAAGGCATTCTGGAGCGAAACGTACTGCCCAGTGTCAGAAAGCTCTGTCTCAGTCGCAGGTCATGGGTCCTCCAACAGGATAATGACCCAAAACACACAGCTAAAAGCACCCAAGAATGGATAAGAACAAAACATTGGACTATTCTGAAGTGGCCTTCTATGAGTCCTGATCTGAATCCTATCGAACATCTATGGAAAGAGCTGAAACTTGCAGTCTGGAGAAGGCACCCATCAAACCTGAGACAGCTGGAGCAGTTTGCTCAGGAAGAGTGGGCCAAACTACCTGTTAACAGGTGCAGAAGTCTCATTGAGAGCTACAGAAAACGTTTGATTGCAGTGATTTCCTCTAAAGGTTGTGCAACAAAATACTAGGTTAGCGGTCCCATCATTTTTGTCCATGCCATTTTCATTTGTTTTCTTATTTACAATATTATGTTGAATAAAAAATCAAAAGCAAAGTCTGATTTCTATTAAATATGGAATAAACAATGGCGGATGCCAATTACTTTTGTCAGTTTCAAGTTATTTCAGAGAAAATTGTGCATTCTTCGTTTTTTGTGGAGGGGTACCAACAAATTTGAGCACGTCTGTAGGTATTTTTCTTAATATAATTTTACTTACATTTTGACAGTCCACTTCAAATTCACACTGGGTGGAGTGGCAGGAAGCCCTATTAAACTCTGTTTCATCTTCACCTGAATTGGAAACCTCTTCATCGGACAGCTGTAAAACAGTAATAATTTAGTGTATAATAAAGTAGATTTTACATTTATTTAAATTCAGAATTCTCATTTTTGCAATCTATTTTTTGGGTGGTTCAAACTACAGTCAGACGTATACCCTTCCCTCATATCAACACAGTTGTAACGTTGTTTATTTTGGTTAGAGGTCTACAATGTAGCAGCCTACTTCAAGTTCAAAGTAGTATAATTGCTTATAGCCACATTGATCTCAGGGGAATCCTCATGCAACTGGTGTTCGAGGCCGCAGGGCGAGTTATATTAAAACATATTTCTACCACGAAAACCATTTGAAATGTACAGTTTTTATCTATAAAACCGGATCATTAAGACATGCTTTAATTTACTCCTTAGAATTAATACTCTCGTAGGGTTAAATGGCATTCCCTTGTGAATTTGTATTGGAGCTATGAAATAGCTGAGCGAGATCCAGGGAAACTGAATTACACTCTTCTGTAAAGCCGATTCACCCATACATAAATAAAGTAAACATCTGAAGCACATTTTTTTTTTAAGTGTCCTATAATATAACTCAATGTATGGGATATCGAATTGCCTTTACACTTCCTTTCAAATAACGAATATAAGAGTAGAATTATCCCTCGGTAACATTATATCCAAAACCTATATTTTTCGGCAGGACAGTTCTCCTCGTGGTTTTCAAGAAGTCCTGTTTCATCACCGAGGAAGAAAACTTGATCAGGTGTTAGGACAGTGTTAAGGGAAGTCTCAGTTGGTTCCTCCTCATTTTCCGTTGAGCAGCCAGGCTGGCTATAAGTACATTCATTTATTTCTATCCCTCTCCTTACTTTTGTCATACGAGGCATATCTTCTTCTGCTTCATGATGTAAGAAACGTTTATGACACCCTCTCCATTTCAATAAAAGTCACCTTATCGGAGAGTAAACTGTCAGCAAAAGAGAGAAGTGCTGCTGACTGCCTGCATGGCGCGCGCCCTACTTTTCAAATGTACCTGCACGAGACCAGCAAAGTGACCGTTTGTGTTTGACAGGTGGCTCCCACAGTATTACATACCACTTCATGGAGCAGTAAAGAGATGGAGAAAATGTCATTTGGATTGTTTGATTTTTTTTGAAGAGAATGCGATAGAAATTGGCAAGAAAGAGTGGATTGTAGAATTTGATGAACGTAGTTACAAAAATAATGTAATTGAAACCAAAAATGTTTATGAGATGGTGGACTTAAACCTAGTGGAAAAGGGGACCTTCAAAAGAAAAATCCAAAATGGTTAACCGGTCCATCTTATGTACTGGCAATAGGTAAGACAAAGTGTAATGCTCTATATCAATTTGTCAATCAACTAAAAAGATTAAATAACGCTGAGGAAACTGAAGGTATGGGATGGACACCCTTGCTTACAGTAAACAGTATATATATATATATATATATATATATATATATATATATATATATATATATATATATATATATATACAGTGCCTTGCATAAGTATTCACCCCCCTTGGACTTTTCCACATTTTGTAATATTACAACCTGGAATTAAAATGGATTTAATTAGGATTTTTTGTGACTGATCTACACAAAATAGTCCATAATGTCAAAGTGGGGAAAAAAAATCTACATATTTTTCAAAATTATTTACAAATAAAAAACTGAAAAGTCTTGATTGCATAAGTATTCACCCCCTTTGCTGTGACACCCCTAAATAAGCTCTGGTGCAACCAATTGCCTTCAGAAGTCACATAATTAGTTGAATGGAGTCCACCTGTGTGCAATTAAAGTGTCACATGACCTCAGATTAAATACACCTGTTTCTGGAAGGCCACAGTTTGTTAAAGAGCATATCAAAACAAACAGCATCATGAAGACCAAGGAGCTATCTAAACAATTCTGGGATAAAGTTCTGGAGAAGCACCAATCAGGGTTGGGTTATAAAAAAATATCCCAAACTTTGAACATCCCCCGGAGCACCGTTAAATCCATTATTAAGAAATGGAAAGAATATGGCACAACCGCGACTCTGCCTAGAGAAGGCCGTCCACCAAAACTCAGTGACCAGGTAAGGAGGGCATAAGTCAGAGAAGCAACCAAGAGGTCAATGGTAACTCTGAAGGAGCTGGAGAGATCCACAGCTGAGATGGGAGAAACCGTCCATGGGACAACTATAACCCGGGCGCTCCACAAAGCTGGGCTTTATGGAAGAGTGGCGAGAAGAAAGCCATTTCTGAAAAAAACCCATATCAAATCCCGTTCGGATTTTGCCAAAAGGCATGTGGGAGACACAGCAAACATGTGGAAAAGGGTTCTCTGGTCTGATGAGACCAAAATTGAACTTTTTGGCCTTAGCGCAAAACGCTATGTGTGGCGCAAAGCCAACACTGCTCATCACCCTGAGAACACCATCCCCACGGTGAAGCATGGTGGTGGCAGCATCATGTTATGGGGATGCTTTTCATCGGCAGGGACTGGGAAACTGGTCAGGACTGAGGGCCAGATGGATGGAGTCAAATACAGGGAAATTCTAGAGGAAAACCTGTTTCAGTCTGCAAGAGGACCAGTGACTGGGAAGGTTCACCTTCCAGCAGGACAATGACCCTAAACACACAGCCAAAGCTACACTGGAGTGGTTTAAAAACAAGAACCTGAATGTCTTAGAATGGCCCAGTCAAAGCCCAGACCTCAATCCGATTGAGAATCTGTGGCAAGACTTGAAAATTGCTGTTCACCAACGGTCCCCATCCAACTTGACAGAGCTTGAGCAATTTTGCCAAGAAGAATGGGCAAAATTTGCAGGATTCAGATGTGCAAAGCTGGTAGAGACTTACCCAAAGCCAAAGGTGCTTCTACCAAGTATTGACTCAGGGGGGTGAATACTTATGCAACCAACAAATGTCTTTTTTTTTGTTTAATTAAACAAAACAAAAAATGTGTCACAATAAAAAATATTTTGCACCTTCAAAGTGTTAAGTATGTTGTGTAAATCAAATGGTAAAAATCCCAATTAAATACATTTTAATTCCAGGTTGTAACACTACAAAATGTGGAAAAGTCCAAGGGGGGTGAATACTTATGCAAGGCACTGTATATATATTGTGACATTTACTTTTTTTGTTTTAATGAACTAGCCTACATACTAAACAGTGAACATACAATCAATACTGCTGTATAATCATAACTCTTACTCTAAGTTACTGAGGTAAAATTATACCTAATTCTCTCAGAACACTACCTTCACTTTAAAAGCTGTTATTACTACTTTGTATGGTATTTTCGTATTACTATTGATATCTATAGTAACATACAAATCAAGGCTATTTTCACCTTAGTACGAGAACATTATGGGGTACCATGTTTCCGTTACAAGGTGTATAAAGACCCACTGTTGAATTTTAACCAGTGTAGGCACAGTATAAATATGATTAAATATGAACTATTTTTTAGGGGACTGGCAGACTGTTTCACAAAAAGCAAAGTGTATACTTAATTATGAAAAGGAGGAAACCCCTTCCAAGTGTAAGCGGGATAAATGCCGGGACCAAAACAACTATCATGACAATGATAGAAATACTTTAATGTGGCCTAATATTTATTTTTAAGAATGTGAAGTGCAGACTAATCTAATCATAACTATATAATATAACGCATTTAGTCATAAATACTACAAATAATAAAATAAAATATAAAAATAATAAACAGCAAAAGACAGCTAACATTTCAACATATACTTTAGAACTCCCAGATATACTGGAACGAGTGGAATTACTGAAAATGGATTTGTCCACCACCAACTATGCCAACACCAATATACAACAATGGGGGAAAAGAGAGATGAGGTAGGAAAATTGTGTTATTTAGGTTACTACCTGATGACCGTCTGCAGGCTTAGTAATGCCCTGAACCAAAGGCGAGGGAGCATAATACTAAGGTATAACCCGAACAAGAGGGTGTTACTATATGGAGAGGTTTGTCTCCAAAAATACTGAAGTACACAGTATCCATGGCGTAAAAGTGATAAAAAGGAGGTATTTTCATGCAGTTTGATATATGTATATATTATATAACTATTTCACTTACCCACACCTTTGTTTATGATTTTAGAAGGTACAACGGACTGAAAAAGCGTCAGTATCAAAAAGGAAGCTACAGATGTGTTGTCACAAAGACACAATGAAGCTAACTGCAGACCTATTACGGGTATTTCACACTGCTGAAGAACTTGCCAATAAATCCCTGACTGGATTCAAATCCAATGCACATAAGGATTCACAAGCAAAACAACCCCTTAATCCAGATATTGTGGATGCGATTATTGGTAAGAACAATCACATTTTAATTCTGTAAAAGCTTGTATAAGCAAGCAATAACGCATGAAAAGGCATGCAGTTTTACTGAGGTTGCCAGGCTGTGGTAGGTGTCTATTTTATACTTAAACTTATGGTCAGGCATGAAGGCTTTAGAAGCTCTATTTGGAATTATTGTCCCTATTTACTAATCTTTAAGGAGTGTTCTGATGTTCGAATGTTTTGTTAAGGACTATTACTTTAAATCCTTTTTGACTTAATAATGTTTAAAGTAATAAAAGCCATTGAGACTACTTTGTTTTAGGTCTTATTCAGATTTTTAAAGCATTATTTAAACTCCAAACATGTGTATTGATACTGAAGCATTCCTTAAAACACTTTAGTAAATAGAGCCCATTATTTGAATATTATTACTACATAAATGTAGTTTGAAATATAGGACCCTATTCTTAAAACTTTTGGGCCATGTAGCCTAGTTAGTATACTTACCAAAGGTCGGTTCTCCCTTGCACCATCTGATGGTTGGAATCAGGCACCTTTGGCAGCAATTACAGCCATGAGTCTATTTGGATAAGACTCTACCAGCTTTGCACATCTGGACACTGCAATTTTTGCCCATTCTTCTTTGCAAAATTGCTCAAGCTCCGTCAAGTTGGATGGGGACCTTTGGTGAACAGCAATTTTCTACTCTTTCCACATATTCTCAATTAGATTGAGGTCCGGGCTTTGACTGGGCCACTCCAGGACATTGACCTTTTTGTTTTTAAGCCACTCCAGTGTGGCTTTGGCTGTATGTTTGGGGTCATTGTCCTGCTGGAAGATGAATCTTCTCCCAAGTCCCAGGTCTCTTGCAGACTTCAGCAGGTTTTCCTTCAGGATTTCTCTGTACTTTGCCGCATCCATTTTGCCCTCTATCTTCACGAGCTTTCCAGGCCCTGACGCAGAGAAGCATCCCCATAGCATGATGCTGCCACCACCATGCTTCACGGTAGTGATGGTGTTCTCAGGATGATGTGCGGTGTTAGGCTTACGCCAAACATAGCGCTTAGCGTTGAGGCCAAAAAGCTCTATTCTGGTCTCATCAGACCATAGAATCTTCTTCCACTTGGTCTCAGAGTCTCCCACATGCCTTCTGGGAAACTCTAGCCGAGATTTGATGCAAGTTTTTTTCAGCAATGGCTTTCTTTTTGCCACTCTCCCATAAAGGCCAGTTTTGTGAAGCACCCGGGCTATTGTTGACGTATGCACAGTGTCTCCCAGCTCAGCCGTGGAACACTGTAACTCCTTTAGAGTTGCCATAGGCCTCTTGGTGGCCTCCCTGACTAGTGCACTTCTCGCCCAGATACTCCGTTTTTGAGGACGGCCTGTTCTAGACAGATTCACAGTTGTGCCATATTCTCTCCATTTCTTAATAATGGACTTTACTGTGCTCTGAGAGGATATTCAATGCCTTGGAAATGTTCTTATATCCTACCCCTGATTGGTGCTTTTGAAGAACCTTATTCCGGATTTGCTTTGAATGTTCCTTCATCTTCATGATGTAGTTTTTGTTAGGAAATGTACTAACCAACTGTGGGACCTCCCAGAGACAGGTGTATTTAACCTGAAATCATGTGAAACAGCTTAATTGCACACAGGTGGACTCCATTCAACTAATTATGTGACTTCTAAAGACAATTGGTTGCACCAGAGCTTATTTAGGTGTGTCATAGCAAAGGGGGTGAATACTTATGCAATCAATTATTTTCTGTTTTATATTTGTAATTAATTTAGAACAATTTGTAGATTTTATTTTTCACTTTGACATTATGGACTTTTCTTGTGTTGATCAGTGGCAAACATAGCGCTTAGCGTTGAGGCCAAAAAGCTCTATTTTGGTCTCATCAGACCATAGAATCTTCTTCCACTTGGTCTCAGAGTCTCCCACATGCCTTCTGGGAAACTCTAGCCGAGATTTGATGCAAGTTCTTTTCAGCAATGGCTTTCTTTTTGCCACTCTCCCATAAAGGCCAGTTTTGTGAAGCACCCGGGCTATTGTTGCCATATGCACAGTGTCTCCCAGCTCAGCCGTGGAACACTGTAACTCCTTTAGAGTTGCCATAGGCCTCTTGGTGGCCTCCCTGACTAATGCCCTATACGCCCGGATACTCCGTTTTTGAGGACGGCCTGTTCTAGACAGATTCACAGTTGTGCCATATTCTCTCCATTTCTTAATAATGGACTTTACTGTGCTCTGAGAGGATATTCAATGCCTTGGAAATGTTCTTATATCCTACCCCTGATTGGTGCTTTTGAAGAACCTTATTCCGGATTTGCTTTGAATGTTCCTTCATCTTCATCATGTAGTTTTTGTTAGGAAATGTACTAACCAACTGTGGGACCTCCCAGAGACAGGTGTATTTAAACTGAAATCATGTGAAACAGCTTAATTGCACACAGGTGGACTCCATTCAACTAATTATGTGACTTCTAAAGACAATTGGTTGCACCAGAGTTTATTTAGGTGTGTCATAGCAAAGGGGGTGAATACTTATGCAATCAATTATTTTCTGTTTTATATTTGTAATTAATTTAGGACAATTTGTAGATTTTATTTTTCACTTTGACATTATGGACTTTTCTTGTGTTGATCAGTGGCAAACATAGCGCTTAGCGTTGAGGCCAAAAAGCTCTATTTTGGTCTCATCAGACCATAGAATCTTCTTCCACTTGGTCTCAGAGTCTCCCACATGCCTTCTGGGAAACTCTAGCCGAGATTTGATGCGAGTTTTTTTCAACAATGGCTTTCTTTTTGCCACTCTCCCATAAAGGCCAGTTTTGTGAAGCACCCGGGCTATTGTTGCCATATGCACAGTGTCTCCCAGCTCAGCCGTGGAACACTGTAACTCCTTTAGAGTTGCCATAGGCCTCTTGGTGGCCTCCCTGACTAGTGCCCTATACGCCCGGATACTCCGTTTTTGAGGACGGCCTGTTGTAGACAGATTCACAGTTGTGCCATATTCTCTCCATTTCTTAATAATGGACTTTACTGTGCTCTGAGAGGATATTCAATGCCTTGGAAATGTTCTTATATCCTACCCCTGATTGGTGCTTTTGAAGAACCTTATTCCGGATTTGCTTTGAATGTTCCTTCATCTTCATGATGTAGTTTTTGTTAGGAAATGTACTAACCAACTGTGGGACCTCCCAGAGATAGGTGTATTTAACCTGAAATCATGTGAAACACCTTAATTGCACACAGGTGGACTCCATTCAACTAATTATGTGACTTCTAAAGACAATTGGTTGCACCAGAGCTTATTTAGGTGTGTCATAGCAAAGGGGGTGAATACTTATGCAATCAATTATTTTCTGTTTTATATTTGTAATTAATTTAGAACAATTTGTAGATTTTATTTTTCACTTTGACATTATGGACTTTTCTTGTGTTGATCAGTGGCAAACATAGCGCTTAGCGTTGAGGCCAAAAAGCTCTATTTTGGTCTCATCAGACCATAGAATCTTCTTCCACTTGGTCTCAGAGTCTCCCACATGCCTTCTGGGAAACTCTAGCCGAGATTTGATGCGAGTTTTTTTCAACAATGGCTTTCTTTTTGCCACTCTCCCATAAAGGCCAGTTTTGTGAAGCACCCGGGCTATTGTTGCCATATGCACAGTGTCTCCCAGCTCAGCCGTGGAACACTGTAACTCCTTTAGAGTTGCCATAGGCCTCTTGGTGGCCTCCCTGACTAGTGCCCTATACGCCCGGATACTCCGTTTTTGAGGACGGCCTGTTCTAGACAGATTCACAGTTGTGCCATATTCTCTCCATTTCTTAATAATGGACTTTACTGTGCTCTGAGAGGATATTCAATGCCTTGGAAATGTTCTTATATCCTACCCCTGATTGGTGCTTTTGAAGAACCTTATTCCGGATTTGCTTTGAATGTTCCTTCATCTTCATGATGTAGTTTTTGTTAGGAAATGTACTAACCAACTGTGGGACCTCCCAGAGACAGGTGTATTTAACCTGAAATCATGTGAAACAGCTTAATTGCACACAGGTGGACTCCATTCAACTAATTATGTGACTTCTAAAGACAATTGGTTGCACCAGAGCTTATTTAGGTGTGTCATAGCAAAGGGGGTGAATACTTATGCAATCAATTATTTTCTGTTTTATATTTGTAATTAATTTAGAACAATTTGTAGATTTTATTTTTCACTTTGACATTATGGACTTTTCTTGTGTTGATCAGTGGCAAACATAGCGCTTAGCGTTGAGGCCAAAAAGCTCTATTTTGGTCTCATCAGACCATAGAATCTTCTTCCACTTGGTCTCAGAGTCTCCCACATGCCTTCTGGGAAACTCTAGCCGAGATTTGATGCGAGTTTTTTTCTTTTTGCCACTCTCCCATAAAGGCCAGTTTTGTGAAGCACCCGGGCTATTGTTGCCGTATGCACAGTGTCTCCCAGCTCAGCCGTGGAACACTAAGCAGCATCTGCTAGTTTAAGTAGAAGTTAATTTAATCTCTGAGAGATGTGTATATTTTGAAAAAAACACTCAACAGTGTTCTCATCTGCTGCATAATCAGCTTTCTGTTAAAGTGGGCTATCAGTGTAAATACATTGATAAAACATTGAAAGTACCCACAAACACAGCAGAGTTATAGCTTACAATAGAAGTATGATCTTCTGATTTAAGTAGGAGTTAATTTAATCTCTGAGAGATCTGTATATTTAAAAAAAAAACGATCAGTAGTGTTCTCATTTGCTGCATATTTACTAAGTGTTGATCTGCCAGCAGTTAATTCATGGAAATTAAGTGTTTTAAAAAATTCTGTGTTTCATTTTTTCTCTCATTATTCTTAAAATGTATGTACTGTTTTTCAGTAGAGGTATAGCCCTAGTTACTGTTCCTAATGCTGTGGCTGTTCTCCTCATGGAAATCCTTTAGCAATGGAATGCTTTGATCCTTTGTCAGTAGTCTCACACCTTTGCCTTTGTGTTATGTGTCTGCATACAACTTTTTGTTTAGGTAGGGTTAAGTTTACTGTGAGAGCTGGTGTGGCAAGACTGCCTCTCACTGTTAGTATAAAAATAATTATAAAAAAAGAAAAAAAAACACAAAACCAGCTGAATTATAGCTTGAAATACAAGCAGCATCTGCTGGGTTAAGTGGAAGTTAATTTAATCTCTGAGAGATGTATATATTTTGAAAAAAGCACTCAACAGTGTTCTCATCTGCTGCATAATCAGCTTTCTGTTAAAGTGGGCTATCAGTGTAAATATATTGATAACAAATTTAAACAACCTACAAAAACAGCAGAATTCTAGCTTAAAATATAAATATGATCTTCTGGTTTAAGTAGGAGTTAATTTAATCTCTGAGAGGTGTGTATATTTTGAAAAAAGTATTCAATATTGTTCTCATTTGCTGCATAATCAGCTTTCTGTTAAAGTGGGCTATCAGTGTAAATATATTGATAAAACATTAAAACAACCCACATAAACAGCAGGATTGTAGCTTAAAGTACAATCAGCATCTTCTAGTTTAAGTAAGAGTTAATTTAATCTCTGAGAGATGTGTATTTATTGAACGAAACACTAGTGTTCTTATTTTCAGCATAATATCAGTTAATATTGAGGTGTATTCAAATTGATTAAAGATGGTCATTCCTTTTTATAATACACAGCATTATTATTATTACACAGTTTATTCAATTACCAACGACAATTAGTTTTCAACTCCTGAAGTGCTTACAATGGAATTCCCTTATTGTCACCATGAAAATAAGTAATCATTAGATGATTTACTAAGTGCTGATCTGCCAGCATAACCCTAATGCAATGCTTTGTTCCTTTGTGAGTTGAATATCTCACACGTTTGCCTTCGTTGTAATTTGTGCCATATTATATAGATTTACACTTTAAGTGGTAATCTTCCTGCATAATGGCTGATATCTCTAAATATCATTTAGGATATCTCTAAATGCATTTAAAGATATTTTCCAATATTTCAAGATATTTTAATCGACATTAATCTGCATAACCAACTTTCTGTTTAAAGTGGGCTATCAGTGTCAATATATTGATAAAAAATTGAAACAGCCCACAAAAACAGCAGAATTGTATCTTAAAATACAAGTATGATCTTCTGGTTTAAGTAGGAGTTAATTTAATCTCTGAGAGGTGTATATTTTGAAAAAAAGTATTTAATGGTGTTCTCATTTGCTGCAAGTTGAAGTGGTGATGAGGTAAGCTATTTTCCTAATTCAAATATTAAATAAATAAATAAGGGGTAGGGTTAATGTTATTCAAAATACTGATTCATTTGTTTTGTATTTCAGCAATGAATCTTCCCCACCCTATGAGCAAGCTGGGCAAGGAGAACAAGAGCAGCTGGAATCCAGTGCAGAAGAAGAGGGAATGGAATCCAGAGATGATGTTCCACTTTACCAACCGTAAGTATAAGAAAAATAATCTTTCACAATATGATACACAGGTATACAAACAGTATATTGTGCATTTTGAGAAAGAAGATGCAAGACAGTGGTCTATACAGGAAACATCCAGTGGACAGTCCACTTCTGCTGAAATTTGGGAAATACCTCAAAGAATTCCATAATGTCCCCAACTGCACACAAGAGGTAAGATAAGAAAACTAAAAAAGTTTTAAAAAGGTAAAAAAGTGATTATAAATGTTTGAACATTTCTTTAATTTATTTCTTTTTCTATACAGGTTGCCAATGTGTCCAGGTTTCTGTTCTTCGTGGATTCCACAAAAGTCTCTTTGGAATTTGTCCGCAACATTGAAAAGAGCATGTCATACTTCACCAAGCTTGTGGAGAGGGACAGGCGAAAAAGACTGTGGAGAACTACCTAAAGAATCTGAAGAGGTTCCTTTGGTACATCACTGTCACAACAGGACTCATCCATGATGACATACATTTGCATAAAGCCTGCAAGCATTTCCAAGAGTACTTGGGTGAATTCCAGAAGACCCTGAACAAACAAGTGTCAAAGGAAATCACTGGGAAAAGGTAAATATTTAAGATTCAGACTAAAATATGCATTTTCCATGTTTGTGTTGGTACTTGTTTTTGCCTCTTTATACAATTATTATGTGAAATTTATGGGGTTTTTTGTCCTACAGGTTCACACAGATGATTAAGAAAACCCCAACCCCTACTGAATGCCTTGCAATCCTCCAAGTTGCTAAGAAGGACTTCCTGGCGATCATTGGCAAGGCAGTGCTTGAAACTCCACTGGACTACCAAGAGAATCTGACTGTCCTATACTACCTTCAGGCCCTACTGATGCTCAAACATCTTCAGCGCGCTGGTGTTGTGAAGCATATGACAGTAAGTTAACTAAGTTGGTATTCCTGCTATAATATTGAATTATATTTGTTTTCCTGCAAACAGGTTTTAATGATACTTGATTCTTGTAATTCCAGGTTGCAGAATGGTGTGTTCGGAAGAGGATTTCAATTGGCAGTTGCACCAACTTTGTCATTGGCATAAAGGAGCACAAGACTGCGACGCAACAAGTGGCCACCATTTCCCTCAATGAAGAGGAAGAGGCAGTAAGTAGAATAGTCATCATTATTTGATATTTTTTTGTGATATTTTTAAAATTGATTTTAAAACTAATGTACTAACCCTCTTTTTTCACTTTTTCAGTGGTTTGATGTCTACTATCGGTTGGTGAGATCCACTTTCTTGAGGAAAGCAAACCCTAAAGACCTTGGTGATTCAGGAGAAGAATCATTCTTCATCTCCACATCGGGAAGGACAGTCTACAACCCATCGAATGACCTGCAAAGGTTCCATGCCAAGTACGTTTACAATGCAATTCCCAGCCTCTCACACAATTCTAAAACATTTTCAGGAGATGTATTATTGGCTTTAAACATTCATTATGCATTATTATTGAACTTTTTTCTAAAACTAATGTACCTATTTTCTTTTTTTGCAACAGATACAATCTGCCAAACATCACCGGCCAAGTTGCACGTAGAGTCTTTGAAACAAGCATCAAAAGTGGCTACACAGATGCTGAGAAGGGACTTGTTGCAGACTACCTGGCACACACAACTGCAACTGCTGAAAAGCATTACCGCCTGAAAACATCAGAGAGTGCAGTCTTGGGAATGGAACTTATCAGGAATATTGGCTCTCCATCTGTTTCAGAGTAAGTATGCTAAAAAGTAATATTGTATGTCTTTTAAGTATTGTCACTTGTACCTAACAATATATTTTTCTTTTTTTTCTCTTTATTAAACAGTGAGGAAGCTTCCTGCTCACAAGGAGTCCCCCCCCCCGATCTCTGACAAGTGATGTAGCAGCTGCGGCCCACAGCAACCAAGGACTCGATGATGTAAAAGTCATGGAGATCTTCTTAGAGGCATTTCCTGTCACAGTTGAGGGAGAACCTCCAAAGAAGAAAGAGAGAGAAAGTCTGGTCGGCATGATAGACAGACCCTGCTATGACAAATGGAGAGACATGCAGAAGAAAATGCGAATGAAAGATGTGATTGGTAAGATGCAATAAAGATTATAGTTTATTACTGAATGTAATTTTCTCATCTTTGAATTATTTTATGCAATGAAAAATGATTCTGATATTTAATTTTTTTTTCAACTTTGTATATTTACAGATCACTTCCCATGCAGAAAACCATCAGTGACTCAGATTGAGAGGTACATCAACCGCCAGGACTGGAAAAAGAACAGCATCAAGGCGAGTGATGTGGAGGCCATGTGGGTTCCTGCATCGGAGACACAGCCATCTTTCACCAGCAAATACATTTGGAAGCTGGTCAAATCTCAGAATTGGCAAGGACTATACATAGATGAACACCCTGTGAAAGGAAAGATGTTGGTGGCAACAAGGTGCTTTGCGAAAGGGGAGGTGGTGTGCGATTACCATGGCTTACCAAAATCACACAAGGAGGGAAAGAAGCTTCTCAATGAGACAGAAAAGGATGCAATGGGCTACCTGTTCTTCTACAAGAACACTGACGGAAACACTTGCTGCATTGATGCCAAGACTGTGCCATGCCCATGTCATCCTCATAAGAACACATTTGGAAGACTAATCAACCACTCCAAAAAGAACCCAAACCTGAAAGCAGTCCTGCATCAGGTGAATATTGATGGCAGAGAGCAGGATGTCATTTTTTTGTTGCTTTGAAAGACATTGCGGTAAATGACGAACTTCTTTTTCACTATGGAGTGGATTGTAAGTCCTTTGGTGGTGAAGCAGCAGATGCAGAATGATTGGACAGCTAGGCCAAACTGCCATAGTGTTCAGCTGGCCATTGAAGACCCCAGAGATGTACCCTACTTAGCTCAATCTAGACGGTTGTCATGCTGATGTGCTGGGGAGACCGCACTGTGGTTGATCCCCAGAGCCAGCATTGCAGCTGTTGTGTGTGCTGAAGTGCTGGGGAGGCAAAATAAGCTGATCCCTTACTGACACTGTATCTTCATATTTCACACTGAACTTCACTTGTTGCAGAGTGAGGAGCTGAGATTTTGTTTTTGTTTAGCAGGCCTTTATGGAGCAAACAAAATGAATCCAGTGTTTTCCTCAAATGCAATTAAATTTCACTAATGACACTGAATAAATACCTTCAATATAAATACTTCATAATTCACATAAATACTGTGATCTGTTCTGTATTTTTTAATTTCATAATATATTATGTAAAATGTGAAATGTATGAAAGGTTCTATTAAACTCAATCCTGTTACCAGCAAATCTCAGCAGACTGAATTCTTAGTTTGACTGGGGCGGTTCATGGAGGTCTGTTTTAAAAACCCACCAGTGAGGAACTTCCCCAGCTCTCCCGAGTTAATTTAATCTTTCAGAGATGGGGATTTTTTGAAAAAAGAACACATAATGTTCTCATTTGCTGCATAACCAACTCTGTTAAAGTGGGCTGTCAGTGTAAAAACAATGATAACATTTGGTAAAAACGCATACAAAAAAGCCAAAATTGGACTCAAATTGAAGAACAGAACTTCTAGTTTGCCTGGATTTTATTTGTCTAGCTGAGGACGCTTCAGATTTGGAGAAAATTCGCAGAAATCGTTGCCATTTTTTCAGTTTTCCTATACCTGCCACTATACAATTATTGTTCAAAAATCCTTAAAATGACCCAAAACAGCCAAAGTAGGGTTAAAATTGAAGAATAGATCATCTAGTTTACCTGGAAATTATTTTTCCAGCTGAGAAACCTCCAGATTTGGAGAAAATTGGCAGAAACCATTGCCATATTTTGCAGTTTTGCTATACCTGCCAAACAGGCCGACTCAGCGAGCATAAAATCCAGAGCCTGAAACAAGTCTAGTCCCATCAGGTTGGCACCAGCAGCTGACATGTAGAAGAGGGCAGAGGGTGCAGCATGCGTCTTGTAACGCACTGGCAGACAGACAGTCCCTATAACAGCGATGGGAGTGTGGCCATACCCAGAGAGTGAGACGGTAGGTTTCTGCAGAGGCACATGAGAAAAAAATCTCTCATAAGTGGACTTGTTCAGCAGCGACACTACAGCGCCTGTGTCAACCAGCAGTGGAAGCAGGACATCACCCACATAGCACCCACATTGCTTGAACACTGTTGATTTCTGCAGCACGGAATTAATAGAAACGGGTGCACGGCGTTCTGAGCCAGGCGGTGGAGAAGGCGGTGAAGCCTGCCCTGAGCGGCACCAGCGGGCAAAATGGTTGGGTTTGTTGCATTTCCTACAATGCTGACCCTGTACTGGGCAAGAGGCAGGACGGGTTTCGTGTCTGGTAGAGCCACAGTTTGTACAGCGCCTCGCGGTAGGAGCGTTGTGAACTTTTTGAACTGGAACCTGGGCTGGAATATCCGACAGTGGGGCACTGGTTAATTTACGTGCACCCGCGAGCGCAGCCTCCACTTGTTTCCCAATAGCGAGTGCTTTTTCTAATGTTAAATCATCCGATTCTAACAGCAGTCTTTCTCTCAAATAGGATGCTTTTTCAATCAGCTGATCTCTAATAATTTCTTTTTACAGAGTCCCGAATTTACAGTGTTTAACGATATCCCGCAATGATGACACAAACTGCAATACAGACTCACCTGGTCTCTGAGCTCTCTGCCTAAACAGGAAGCAGTGCATGAGGACACTCTGTCCGGAGCTGAAGTGTACAGCGAGCGCTGCGGTAACTGCTTCAAAGCTGTCATCTGTGGGCTGCAGAGTAGAGAAGTCCTTCTGTGCCCAGACAATGCAGTAGGATGGTCCACTTCCTGGGGGCATCACATCGTGAAGATCCAGCGCCAGCAAGTACATGTTAAAGGAGTCAATCCAGAGGCTCCACAGGACAGACGGCTCGCCAGGAAAGGTAAGTTCAGCCATCCTCGTCGCCAAAATGTAATATACTCACAGGACAAGACTGAGTAATTCAAGATTGAATTTTTATTGTGTTTAACACTCAGACCAACATGTCTGTTCACTCATTTACGACTGCAGTAAAACCATTGCTGTCTGTTTACGATAACCATTACAACAGTTCTCAAAGTATTAGCAGTTCAGAACCACTGCTGTAATGTGACACTAAACATAACACAGGCACTCTTGTATCTGACCACCCCTGCTGGTTTGTGGTGCTTGGGGTGGGACATTTGTGTCCCATGTTACCTGACTCAGACTGCCTGCTTCCTTACTGGAATCTCTGAGTGGATAATCATCCCCTCTTCCAAAATAGTCAGTAGATTTTAATAAGGAAGCCGCCCCACAAGTGCAATGGCACTCCAATCCTTATCCATGTATAATGCACAATGACTGGGTGGGATATCGATAGGTTGCGGATGCAACCCCGGTTCCCTGAAAGAGAAAATAACCATCAAGGTATGGGATATTGCCGTCAGGCAGTAGCGATTGGCTGAGCTTTTATAGCAAAGCTGCCGATAGGCCTCTGCGCGAGCTGCCACGTAAGCCCGCCCCCTTGGGAGCTTACTATACGCAGCGCGCAGAGACTCACTTCCTCTTTTGCTCTTCAGGCCGTGAAGGCTTCTGAAGCGACCACGCGGCTTGATGGTTATTTTCTCTTTCAGGGAACCGGGGTTGCATCCGCAACCTATCGTTCCCTTTCAAGTCGAAAATAACCATCAAGGTATGGGAACAGTGTACCCAAGCCGTCGCGAGGGAGGATTCTCGGCAGTAGGACAGACTTACGTCATAACGCAACTGCGTAGGCAGAACATCTAGGCATATGCGGAGCTGCGCCTCAGCGTCTATGCTCGTAATGACACCTGTCTTAAAGGTGGAACAGTCAACACCATGCTATCAACCACTCTATACGTCCGCATCCTGAGGCGTCGTAGAGTGTAAAACAGATGCTCCAAACAGTGGAGCAGAGGAATCCAGTACATTTAACCTGTAAAACCTCATGAAAGTATGCGGCGTAGCCCAACTGGCTGCCGCGCAAATATCAGACACCGGCACCCCTCGAAAGAGGGCCCAGGATGTCGCCATACCCCTGGTAGAATGCGCCTTCAACTGCCCTGGTGGTGGAAGGCCTGCAGATTCATACGCTAATTTAATAGCATCCACTATCCAGTGGGAAAGGCGCTGTTTAGACAGCGGCTGACCCAAAGATCTAGAACCATGGCATATGAACAACTGTTCTGTCTGCCTCACAGTCTTTGTACGGTCCATATAACACCTCAATGCCCTCACGGGGCAGAGCATGTGTAACCGCTCTTCCTCTGGGGAAGAAAAAGGAGGAGGATGGAACGCCATCAACTCGACTGACTGGTTCATGTGGAACGGGGATATAACCTTTGGTAAAAAGGCCGGATTAGGGCGCATGGAGACCTTAGAACCGTCTCCTGCAAAACGAGTACAAGAAGGATGCACTGAAAGTGCATGTAACTCGCTCACGCGTTTTGCTGATACCACAGCCAGCAAAAAAGCTGTCTTAATAGATATGAGCTTCATATCCACGCTGTGGAGAGGCTCAAACGGTGCCTTGGTAAGGGCTTCTAGCACCACATCAAGGCTCCACGACGGTAAACTGGTCGTTCTTGGAGGCCGCAAGCGTCTTGCGCCTTTCAGAAACTGAGATGCCAAAAAATGGCAACCAGGTGATAACCCGTCAATGCGTACATGACAAACCGAAATGGCGGCTAAATACACTTTAAGTGTAGAAGGAGATTTCCCTTCATCCAGCAGTTTCTGTAAAAACTGCAATATTACTGCCATAGGACAGGAGACTGGGTCGTGGCTCTCAGCCAGACACCAACTCTGAAACAGCTGCCACTTATACGCATACTGCGACCTAGTAGAGGGCGCTCTCGCACTCTGGATGGTCGATATAACTGCAGTCGAAAGCCCTAAGGCTGACAGGCGCTCCCGCTCAGGGGCCAAGCCCACAACTGCATGAGTTTGGGGTTCGGATGCCAAAGCTGTCCTTGAGCTTGGGACAACAAGTCCGCTCGCAAAGGGAGTTCCCTCGGGCGACCGTGCAGTAACTGCACTAGACTCGGGAACCATATTCTCCGAGGCCACCGAGGAGCGATCAGAATCACTGTCGCTCGCTCTACCCTGACCTTCTCCAAGAAGGCGGGGAGCATCGGAATCGGTGGAAAGGCATACAGGAGCCCTGGCGGCCATTCGTGAGCCAGTGCATCCACCCCCAGGGGGCTGTCGAGGTCCTTCACCGAGAACCATAGAAGACAGTGCGTGGTCTCTCGCGAAGCGAAGAGATCGACCTGCGCTGTGCCGAACCATTCCCAGATGCGCTCCACCACTTGAGGGTGGAGACGCCATTCGCCCGCAAGAGGACCTCCTCTGGACAGGAGATCCGCTGCGTAATTGACTCTGCCCGGCAGATGAACTGCACGCAGAGAGGCTAAACGCGGTTGAGCCCAGAGCAACAGCCGCGTTACCATCTGGTGAAGACTGGGGGACCGCAATCCGCCCTGGCGATTGATATACGCCACTACTGTGGTGTTGTCTGACCGCACTAACACGTGCTTGTCTAGAAGCACTGGCAAGAAGTGCCGGAGGGCGAGGTCCACCGCTCTGAGCTCCAGAGCGTTGATGTGGGCTGACCTCCAGGGTCCTGACCACACTCCACGGGTCCCTGTCCCGTTCCAGACTGCTCCCCAACCGTGGTTGGAAGCGTCGGTCGTGATGACCTGCCTTCTGAAAATGGGACCCAAGCGTACGCCTTGGCGGAGGTTTGACGGAACTCTCCACCAGCGTAGCGCTTCCCAGCAGGCTCGGGATACCCTTAGCCTGCGGTGTTTGTCTCTCCGCGGATGCAACGCGAAGGCATTGAACCAGGCCTGCAGAGGTCTCTGGTGTAGTAAGCCCAAAGGAAGGGCTTGTGAGGCGGCAGCCATCAACCCCAGCATGCGCTGACACAGCTCCATGCTGACTGTTTGTCTCAACCTGAATAGGGAAAGACACCGCTCTATTGAGGCAACTCTTTGTGTCGACAGGGTCGCTTCCATGGACACTGAGTCCAGATGCAGACCCAAGAATTCGGTCTGTTGGCTCGGCACTAGGCGGCTCTTTTCTGAATTGATCTTCAGACCTAGCCGCCGAAGATGGTCTGTAACCATCACTGTGTGCTGTGCCACCTGCTCCTTTGACTGCGCGCAGACGAGCCAGTCGTCCAGATAATTCAGCAGTCGGACACCTTGAGCCCGCAAGGGAGCTAGAATGGCATCCATACATTTCGAAAAGGTTCGAGGAGCTAGTGACAGGCCGAACGGAAGGACACAAAACTCGTATACCCTGCTCTGGAATGCGAAACGCAGATACTTCCTGTGACCCGGGCAGATGGGAACGTGAAAGTACGCATCTGTCAGGTCCACGGTGGTGAACCAGTCGCCGTGTCGGACTGACTGGATGATGTGCCTGTGCGTAAGCATCCTGAACGATAACACCCGCAGGTATTTGTTCAGTACTCGCAGATCTAAAATAGGACGGAGCCCGCCGTCCTTCTTGGGCACCAGGAAGTATTTGGAATAGAACCCCTGGTCGATCAGAGCAGGGTCTACTTGTTGAATGGCACGCTTGCTGAGCAATGCTTGTATTTCCACATTCAGAGCTGAGGACTGAACCAAGTCCTTCACTGCAGTTACGACCACCCCCCGAAAGGGGGGAGGTTTTAACTGGAACTGAAGGGTGTACCCGGTGGATATAGTTTTGTGCACCCAGATGTCGTTGGTGCATTGTTGCCAGAACTGGAGCTGGGAGACAGTGTAGGGGAGGGTTAACAGCTGCCTGGTGTTCTCAGGGCTGTTTGGGCTGGGCTCGTTCGCGAGGGGCCTGGCCAGAGCCCCGAGGGCGTGGCTTGGCACCACCTCTAGGGCGCCACCCTCCGCGCTGCGGTCTTGAAAAAGGAGGTTGACCGCGCGCTGCTGTGCTTGAGGGAGAGGTCTTAGTCCCCCCTGGCCGTGGCTGGTGCTGTGGTGGTGCCCTGCGCCACTGATGTTCCTGAGGCCGCTTCGGCTGGAACGACGGTTTTGGCCACATTTTCGCCATCTGCTGTGACGCCTCCCGCGCCTTGGCGGAGCGTTGCAGCATCTCCTCCACCGCTGGACCAAATGTGTGTCCCGGTGTAATTGGGGCATCCAGCAACGGGGCCTTATCAGGTTCCTGCACTCTCGCCTGCGAGAGCCAGAGCTGCCTTCTGGCCACCACCAGAGACGCGATGCTCCTGCCCTGAGCCCGCGCGTTGAGCTGGGCCAGCTTCACCAGCAGTTGACTGACGGTCCCCAACTCGCTTCTGAGGGCCGCCGAAGGGCACTCAGGCAGGTCTTTAATTAATGCCGCTTGGTAGACCGTCAGCAAGCTGGCCACATTAGAGAGCTTGACCGCCTCTGTGGCCGCAGCGTACCCCTTCTTGAGGTGTACCTCAGTGGTCCTGCACTGCTTATTGGGGCATGCAGGATCTTTCGTCAGCCCCGATAGTGTTGGCGTCTTCACCAACGCGGCGAACGCAGCGTCCACAGGTGGGAAGGACGCCAACCCAGCCTCACTTGCCCCTTGCATGTTAAAGGCCGAGGCCTTGCGAGAAGTCGCCGGGGCAGAGGCCGGAGCCCCCCAGGTGGACTGTACCTCCTTAATAAAGTCCGGGAATGCCGGAAGCATCCTGGACTGACTGGACTGGGCTGAAGGCGACTCAAACAAGGAGCGCCGAGGCGGCTCCGCCATCGGCCACTCGACGCCCAAGTGGCGGGTTGCTCTGTCCACCACAGACCACGTAGGGTCATTGGTGTCCAGCACGTGGAGCTCGTCCTCAGAGTGCTGGGAGGCTACCTCAGCCTCTGTACTGTCCCCCTCTAGGATGTCAGATGCGTCTCTAGACAGCGCATCGATATCCCACTCCCCTTGAGACTGCACTGGAGGAGCGACGACCGGTGCAGGTTGTGGAGGGGCCACTGGCTGACTAGCAATGGGCCCAGTCGGTTGTCCTGGGACTGGAGGCACCACATTTGCTAAGGACATGAGGATGGACTGCTGCCCCATCATAACCTCCATGAATTGGGACATTTTGGAGGTTAGCTCTGCCACCCCCGACCTGTCTCTGTATCGCCTGTCCCGACGAGGGGAACGAGAGCGTGCTCTCCGTCGAGGCGATCTGGAGTGCGACCTAGACTCCCGACGGGGGCGTACCCTACGAGGGGAGGGGCTGCGCTCCCGAGCGCGTCTGGTGGGGGACCTCTGACCAGCCGTTAGCTGGGAGGACGGGCTCCTGGAGAGCTGCAGCCGCCCTGGCGGCGTCGCCGTAGATGACGGCGGGGCAGAAATGGTGTGGGACGATCCAGTGGAAGGAGAGCGCCCACCCACTGCTTTCTTCGCCCTTTGGCGGAGGGTGCGTGTCTGGAAACCAGCACAAAGATGGCAAAAAGCCCTATCCGCCAACGCGGATGCGGCGTGCTCTGGCCCCAGACACGCCACACAGTCCTCATGGGGATCGCTCGCTGGCAATTTTGCCTGGCAGGTGACGCAACGGTGGAACCCGGACATGGTTGCCGAAGCGTGGACGTGCCCTGGTCGTAAAGGCGTCGATGCGCCAAGCGTCGAGCGCCGAAGCGTCGAGCGTTGAGGTGCGTGCACCGAGCGTCAAGGCGTCGAAGCGCCGAGCGTCGAGGTGCGTGCACCGAGCGAGCGCCGAAGTGCGTGCACCGAGCGTCGAGGTGCGTGCACCGAGCGTCAAGGCGTCGAAGCGCCGAGCGTCGAGGTGCGTGCACCGAGCGTCGAGCGTCGAGGTGCGTGCACCGAGCGTCGAGCGTCGAGGTGCGTGCACCGAGCGTCAAGGCGTCGATGCGCCGAAGCGTCGAGGTGCGTGCACCGAGCGTCGAGCGTCGAGGTGCGTGCACCGAGCGTCGAGCGTCGAGGTGCGTGCACCGAGCGTCGAGGTGCGTGCACCGAGCGTCGAGGCGCCGACGCGCCGAGCGTCGAGGTGCGTGCACCGAGCGTCGAGCGCCGAAGCGTCGAGCGTCGAGGTGCGTGCACCGAGCGTCGACGCGCCGAGCGTCGAGCGTCGAGGTGCGTGCACCGAGCGTCGAGGCGTCGACGCGCCGAGCGTCGAGCGCCGAAGCGTCGAGCGTCGAGGTGCGTGCACCGAGCGTCGAGGCGTCGACGCGCCGAGCGTCGAAGCGTCGAGCGTCGAGGTGCGTGCACCGAGCGTCGAGCGCCGAAGCGTCGAGCGTCGAGGTGCGTGCACCGAGCGTCGATGCGCCGAAGTCCCCAAGCGCAGACGCGCTAGCACCAAGCGCTGATGCGCTGCACAAAGCGCCGAAGCGCTGCACCAAGTGGCAAAGTGCCGACACCAAGCGCCTAAGCGCAGCACGCCGGAGCGTGAGTACCGAGCGTAGAACGCTAGCACAGACGCCTAAGCATCAGCTGACCCGCAGAGCGGAGACGCTATGTGCTGGTACAGTGTCTTATGCTGTGCACTACTTACCTGCTGGTGCTGGGGATAGAGGCTTAGTGGTCGTCTTCCTCTGTGTAGTGAATGGGATTTTTTTTTTTTTTTTTTTTTTTTTTTCGCTGCAGCAGTACTGCTGGTGGTGATTATGTGACTGGGACACAGTATATGTGGGCACAGTACAACTACCACGCGGTTTTTTTTTTTTTTTTTTTTTTTTTTTTTTTACCGCAGGCAGTACGTGGGAGACAGCAGAGCAGGCTCCACACACACGCGGTCTAGCCAAGGCAAGACCGGGGCTGCAGACACGCGCGCGGCCAAGGCCAACGCAACGTGCGTCACAAATATATACAATACACACAGAAAAATATATATTTTAATACAACCCAAAACACAACACAATAATCAAAATTAATTAATAAAGGAAAGACGGGAGACCACGAGAAACGCGATGCAAGCAAAGCGTGAAGGAAATATATAAAATATATAAAAATATACACAATATATAAAATCCTTAAATAATAATAATAACGACTCCGAAGAGTGTAACTGAAATAAACTCGGAGAAGGGGCAAAAACCAGCTTCTCAAGCTTTAAGCTTTTTGAGTACAGTCAGCTACAGGCTCTAATACCTACCGCTACCAATGCTGAAGACAAAAGAGGAAGTGAGTCTCTGCGCGCTGCGTATAGTAAGCTCCCAAGGGGGCGGGCTTACGTGGCAGCTCGCGCAGAGGCCTATCGGCAGCTTTGCTATAAAAGCTCAGCCAATCGCTACTGCCTGACGGCAATATCCCATACCTTGATGGTTATTTTCGACTTGAAAGGGAACTGTTCTTCATTGCACCCCTTCAGTGGGTTTCTGCAATGCTGACTGTCCAGACAGGTATCACACTGAATGTTGTACCAGTCTTGGCACTCCTGGTTATCTATTCGGGTTCAGAACATGGTTTAAAATCCCCCTGCCCCCATTGTAGAGCCAGTGTAGTTCGACCCTGGAGCTCTATTTGGACCTATTTGTGCCTGTATCAGTATTGCTAATTCTGTAGAAACCAACTTGCTCAACACATGACCTGCACTGGAAACCTGTTGCCATGGAGACATTCAAATCTCTCTGCTTTGTATCTGCAGTAACAACAGGTGTGTGCTGCAGCCCTGGCAAACAAATCAGATGTTTTAACTACTGCAATGTGAGCAGCTCAGTTAAAGAAATGAAAAAACAAAACCAGAGCAAAGTATATTTCCAGCTTGGTTATACAAACACAGCATGATCGCTGCACTTCATATATACTGAACAAAAATATAAACGAAACATGCAACAATTTCAAAGATTTTATTGAGTTACAGTTCATATAAGGAAATCAGTCAATTGAAATAAATTCATTAGGCCCTAATCTATGGATTTCACATGACTGGGAATACTTAAAAAAAAGGTAGGGGCGTGGATCAGAAAACCAGTCAGTATCTGGTATGACCACCATTTGCCTCATGCAGCGCGACACATCTCCTTCGCATAGAGTTAATCAGGCTGTTGATTGTGGCCTGTGAAATGTTGTCCCACTCCTCTTCCATGGCTGTGCGAAGTTGCTGGATATTGGCGGGAACTGGAACACGCTGTCGTACACGTCGATCCAGAGCATCCCAAACATGCTCAATGGGTGACATGTCTGGTGAGTATGCAGGCCATGGAAGAACTGGGACATTTTCAGCTTCCAGGAATTGTGTACAGATCCTTGCGACATGGGGCCGTGCATTATCATGCTGAAACATGAGGTGATGGCGGCGGATGAATGGCACGACAATGGGCCTCAGGATCTCGTCACGGTATCTGTGTGCATTCACACTGCCATCGATAAAATGCAATTGTGTTCGTTGTCCGTAGCTTATGCCTGCCCATACCATAACCCCACCGCCACCATGGGGCACTCTGTTCACCACATTGACATCAGCAAACCGCTCGCCCACACGACGCCACACATGCTGTCTGCCATCTGCCCGGTACAGCTGAAACCGGGATTCATCCGTGAAGAGCACACTTCTCCAGCGTGCCAGTGGCCATCGAAGGTGAGCATTTGCCCACTGAAGTCGGTTACGACGCCAAACTGCAGTCAGGTCAAGACCCTGGTGAGGACGACGCAGATGAGCTTCCCTGAGACGGTTTCTGACAGTTTGTGCAGAAATTCTTCGGATGTGCAAACTCACAGTTTCATCAGCTGTCCGGGTGGCTGGTCTCAAACGATCCCACAGGTGAATAAGCCGGATGTGGAGGTCCTGGGCTGGCGTGGTTACACGTGGTCTGCAGTTGTGAGGCCGGTTGGACATACTGCCAAATTCTCTAAAACGACGTTGGAGGCGGCTTATGGTAGAGAAATGAACATTCAATTCTCTGGCAACAGCTCTGGTGGACATTCCTGCAGTCAGCATGCCAATTGCACGCTCCCTCAAAACTTCAGACATCTGTGTTGTGTGACAAAACTGCACATTGTAGAGTGGCCTTTTATTGTCCCCAGCACAAGGTGCACCTGTGTAATGATCATGCTGTTTAATCAGCTTCTTGATATGCCACACCTGTCAGGTGGATGGATTATCTTGGCAAAGGAGAAATGCTCACTAACAGGGATGTAAACAAATTTGAGAGAAATAAGCTTTTTGTGCGTATGGAACTTATTGTAGTCATCATTTTAGCCTTTTAAAAAGCACAAAACAACAATTTAATGGTAACTAAGGACAATGCTGCCAGAATTAAAATGTGGACCTCAGGGACTAGACTACTCCCCTAACAAGTACTGGGACAGAAGCATTATCTGTTAACATACTTCCATATTAATACATCCATAACTTCTTATACACCAAATCCTAGGTGACAAAGAATCAATATGAAGCTAGAGATCTGTATTATTACTATTATTATTATTATTATTGAGATGTATTGCTTTTTAATAATTTTGTGTTCATTGTTATTGTAGCATTCGAGCCAATGAATAAACTTACTGACAGAATAAAACAAAAACAAAGGCAGCCAGGCTTGCGAGGTGAACTCAGCAATGGAGAAACACTTTTTATTCTTTTTTACAGGGTCACACAACACACAGCTTCCACTTCCCCTTACCACATAATACATAACATTATTACTCCACTGGATGGCAGCATAAGATGACAAATAGCTAGGGGAATCATTATTTATTCAGTATAGTTTTAGACGGCTATATAATTCCCTCGCTCTGTTAAGAAACGTCCTCGTTTCTAATATTCATTTTAATCAGAAAGAACACTAACAAATAAACATTAACTAAAGCCTTTCCAGTGTAAACATGAATTCAGTTACCTTTACACAGTATTTTTTAATCAGTTATAAATCAAACCTGTCAGCTAATCCAACAAAATCTGAAAAATGGAAGGAAAACATTAAACCATGACATATGGCAATACAATACATAAATGTATTCAAAGACTATGTAACAGTTTACACAAAGACAACAACTGCGCAGATAGAAAAACAATTAAGTCATCAATGAAGCACATCGTTTTTTAACTGAGTTGGCAGTCTGACAGTCCGTCCAAAACGTGTGACCCATTATTCTGTTGTCAGGTTGAGGATCGCTAGTGGGCTGAGCAGTCTCAAGGTGGTCAGTACTTAAGTCAGACAGTCCATACAGTCCATGTTTCTGTTCAATCTCCACCAGGTCACTTAGATCAGTCTCTGAGTTTTCAGCAGGTGAGTATGGATGCACTCTTAAAGGAGATGTCTGAGGAGAGGGAACTTCAGAGCCAGACGTCTCCAATGTGGATGAACCCCGGGTAGGTAGTGGCGCAGTGTAGGGGCGCAGCCTGTCATAATGCACAACCTGAGAATGTTCTTCTGGATCTAATGGATTGCCAAGCCAGTAAGTAACACTCACTTTAGAGTCAAAGCGGTGCAGTTGTCAGGTTGAGGATCGCTAGTGGGCTGAGCAGTCTCAAGGTGGTCAGTACTTAAGTCAGACAGTCCATACAGTCCATGTTTCTGTTCAATCTCCACCGGGTCACTTAGATCAGTCTCTGAGTTTTCAGCAGGTGAGTATGGATGCACTCTTAAAGGAGATGTCTGAGGAGAGGGAACTTCAGAGCCAGACGTCTCCAATGTGGATGAACCCCGGGTAGGTAGTGGCGCAGTGTAGGGGCGCAGCCTGTCATAATGCACAACCTGAGAATGTTCTTCTGGATCTAATGGATTGCCAAGCCGGTAAGTAACACTCATCTTTAGAGTCAAAGCGGTGCAGAACTTGCAATGGACCCTTCCAATGAGGCGCTAGTTTAAGTCTGCTCTCTGTGGGGTCATTGAGCCAGACAAGATCCCTCACCTGATAAGGTTTGTGTCTTACTTGAATGTTGTAGTACTGCTTCTGCTTTTCAAGTGGGAACCATGTCTAATAGAACTGTTCTGTTTGTGCATGCTGGTAGCTGTCAACTGACTCTATATACTGAATAAGTGAAATATAGATTTGAGAGTCACAGGGTGTGACCCCCACAAACTGTAACAGCTATAACTCGAGAACCATGTCACTTAGAACTGTTCTGTTTGTGCATGCTGGTAGCTGTCAACTGACTCTATATACTGAATAAGTGAAATATAGATTTGAGAGTCACAGGGTGTGACCCCCACAAACTGTAACAGCTATAACTCGAGAACCATGTCACTTAGAACTGTTCTGTTTGTGCATGCTGGTAGCTGTCAACTGACTCTATATACTGAATAAGTGAAATATAGATTTGAGAGTCACAGGGTGTGACCCCCACAAACTGTAACAGCTATAACTCGAGAACCATGTCACTTAGAACTGATCTGTAGAAGTTTTAATAAATTATATTACATACATCACAGTCAAGATTAATAACTAGCATTTATTGTGTATTACACTTTAAGTGCTGTTGTTATTATTAATAATATAAACACATATGTGATCTGCTACACAAGCATAACATTAACACTGCCCCAAATAATAAACATAATAAATAAACAAATGTCCCATGTGGCAATAAGTACGAAGTGCAGAACCAATTCAAATACATAACAGCATTAGACTTAAAAGGAATATGAAAATGTTATATGAATTTGTCAGTGCTAGTAAAACTGTAATGAATAAAACAGTTAGTATTCTGTTAATATTAAGTTACTGACTATTAGTAATTAACATTATGAATTATACTACATAATATTCTTGCAGCATAAGTTGTCATGCCTAATTTTTGTAACAGTTTATCCAAATACACACATCTCTTGTCAATTGACATCAATTTCACAACAATATTGTTTGTCTAAGTATAACATGTATAACTAACCATGTATGGTCTGTCCAAAAATGTTCTTGACCTTGACCTTTCACGTTTCTTCTCTCTTTCAAGGTCAAATGTTAAATTCCACGATATGAAAGCTTACACAATGATTTTGGCTGTAGAAGATCAGTATAGAACATTTTTAAAAGGTCTGTATAGAACAATGTATACTCTTGAATTCACTCCTGAATTCACTTCTCTCTTTTAAGGTCTAATGCAAAATTACAGGATATGAATGCTTATAGAACCATTTTGGCTATTGAATTCACTTCTACCACACTTTTAAAATCACACACTTACAAAACAACCATACAACGCAGATGAAGTTTCTTCAGACCCAGATATGGACATTTTGCGGTTTCAAGAATGACAGCTAAAAACTGGACAGCTCCTACTCCTACAGTTTTCAACCGATCAACTCGCTCAGCTCTTCCAATATGTTTGAATTTAGTTGCTATTCATTTTTGTAGTGATCGGATTTGAAATGTGGGCGCAGTGCCCAGAAAAATGTCACATTCCATCTTTCTCTGTCTGCCCTCTGGTGGCCAAATCTTGTAACTGCAGATTTGACAGTATATTGCACTTTAATCACTGCAAATAGTCATGTTAACTATAGAACCTGTATAGAAAACCAAGTATGCCATATCCAAAAATGACCTTGACCTGTCGTGTTTTACAACACAGACGAAGTTTCTCCAGAAACTTCCATTCTAGTTATTGTCTGCGTTGTAAAACACAGACATTGTTTTCTCTCGGTTTCTTTATTGTCTGCGTTGTAAAACGCAGACATTGTTTTCTCTCGGTTTCTTTATTATTATTATTCCATGTTTCTGACAAAAATTCCGCACGCATCTCCTCCTAGAGCTTTGAAGTGATCAACTCAAAACTTTGCACAAATACTGCACTCTATCTCATTTGAGTTGCTATTACTTTTGGTGGCGATTGGACTGTTGGATTTGGGGGTAACAGGTCATGACCCCCCAAATTAAACAGCTTATAACTCCTTTTAGGAGCAAGATAGGGTCATAGTTACAATTGAACATGTATAGAAACCCATTGGTTCTCTAAAAGTCCACGCATGTTTCGTTTACCTATGACCTTCCCAGAGCCAGATATGGACATTTTGCTGTTTCAAGAATGACAGCTAAAAACTGGACAACTCCTACTCCTACAGTTTTCAACCAATCAACTCGATTTTTTCGCTCAGCTCTTCCAATATGTTTGAATTTAGTTGGTATTAATTTTTGTAGTGATCGGATTTGAAATGTGGGCGTAGTGCCCAGAAAAATGTCACATTCCAACTTTCTCTGTCTGCCCTCTGGTGGCCAAATCTTGTAACTGCAGATTTGACAGTATATTGCGCTTTAACCCTTTGCGGTCCATTTATTAATCGCGCGTCAGGCACGCCAGGTCCGCCAGGTCTAATTAATTTTCACACGCGCAGTTAATTTTAGACGCGCTGTTTAAAAGTATTTTTTTTCACAGTCAAACGGGTTTAAATGGCCCTGCATATCAACAAAGCACTCACTAGGCATCTCCAGCCCCGCCCCACCCTTTCGTTTGCTATAGCGTTCACCTATGTAAGAAATAAATAATAATAATAATAATAGTCGTACATACTGATCGATCATCTCCGGATCACTTGTTTTATCACCAAACTCCTCAATAATGCGATCCAAGTCATTATTTTATTACTATAACATCTCAAAAAAGCTCTGCAAATGTCAGTGTTTTCTGTGCGCTGATTCAGTCAGCCAGCTTGTTTACTTCAGACCGCCCCCGTTATCTGATACCTGATACCATGCATGACTATTCATGAGATATGCCTTTTTTTTAATTTTTTTTTTTCGACTTGTCTCGGCTCCTGTCGCTCCCACTCGGCAATTGAATGGTTTTCTCGGCTTTTTCCGGCAAAAAAATGACTAAACACCCGTTTATTGCGTTGCTATAATGATGTCGGACCCAGTCCGACAAAGGGCCTGTGAGGAATAATTGCAATGTCGGACCCAGTCCGACAATGGACCACAAAGGGTTAATCACTGCAAATAGTCATGTTAACTATAGAACCTGTATAGAAAACCAAGTATGCCATATCCAAAAATGACCTTGACCTGTCGTGTTTTACAACACAGACGAAGTTTCTCCAGAAACTTCCATTCTAGTTATTATTATTATTATTATTATTCCAGTTTCTGACAAAACTTCCACACGCATCTCCTCCTAGAGCTTTGAACTGATCAACTCAAAACTTTGCACAAGTACTGCACTCTATCTCATTTGAGTTGCTATTACTTTTGTGGCGATCGGACTGTTGGATTTGGGGTAACAGGTCATGACCCCCAAAAATTAAACAGCTTATAACTCCTTTTAGGAGCAAGATAGGGTCATAGTTACAATTGAACATGTATGGAAACCTATTGGTTCTCTAAAAGTCAACATGGGTTGCGTTGACCTATGACTTTCCCAGAGCCAGATATGGACATTTTACTGTTTTAAGAATGACAGCTAAAAACTGGACAGCTCCTACTCCTACAGTTTTCAACCGATCAACTACATTTTTTCGCTCAGCTCTTCCAATCTGTTTCAATTTAGTTGCTATTAATTTTTGTAGTGATTGGATTTGATATGTGGGCGCAGTGCCCAGAATAATGCCACATTCCAACTTTCTCTGTCTGCCCTCTGGTGGCCAAATCATGTAACTGCAGATTTGACAGTATATTGCTCCTTAAATACTGCAGATAGGCTCATATGTACTATTGCACACTTATAGGAAATCAACTAAGAGCTTTCTAAACATGTCTTGGATTTTGATAGTTGTTTACTTCATAGTTACAATTATTATTATTATTATTATTATTATTATTATTTATTTCTTAGCAGACGCCCTTATCCAGGGCGACTTACAATCGTAAGCAAATACATTTTCAAGTGTTACAATACAAGTAATACAATAAGAGCAAGAATACAATAACTTTTGTTCAAGCAAGGTACAAGTGTGACAAACCACAATTCAATAATACAGCAGATAATAGTGATAGTTACATCAGGATATGATTAAATAGTGATAGTTACATCAGGATGTGATTAAATACAAAGTACTACAGGTTAAACACTTGGCAGATTACAGTATTCTGAAGTACAGGATTAAATGCAGTAAAATAGGGGGCAGATAAGAGCAAAATAAAGCACATTTACATGAAGGGTGATAGTGTCCCAGGATACAAACAGAGGAGTTCTACAGGTGCTCTTTGAAGAGGTGAGTCTTAAGGAGGCGCCGGAATGTGGTCAGGGACTAGGCAGTCCTGACATCTGTAGGAAGGTCATTCCACCACTGCGGAGCAAGGGTGGAGAAGGAGCGGGCTCTGGAGGCAGGGGAGCGTAGCGGAGGTAGAGCTAGTCTTCTAGTGCAGGCGGAGCGGAGAGGTCGAGTGGGGGTGTAGGGAGAGATGAGGGTCTGGAGGTAGCTGGGTGCAGTCTGGTCAAGGCATCTGTAGGCTAGTACAAGAGTCTTGAACTGGATGCGAGCGGTGATCGGGAGCCAGTGGAGCGAGCGGAGTAGTGGAGTAGCGTGGGCGAAGCGAGGCAGAGAGAACACCAGGCGGGCAGCAGAGTTCTGGATGAGCTGGAGCGGACGGGTGGCGGATGCAGGGAGGCCAGCCAGGAGGGAGTTGCAGTAGTCTAGGCGGGAGAGTACCAGGGCCTGGACCAGGAGCTGGGTAGCATAGTTGGTGAGGAAGGGTCGGATTCTTCGGATGTTGCTCAGGAAGAATCAGCAAGTGCGTGCCAGAGTGGAGATGTGCTGGGAATAAGAGAGGCAGGGGTCCAGGGTGACTCCAAGGTTCTTAGCGGAGGAAGAGGGAGAGAGTGTGGTAGATTCCAGAGGAACAGAGATAGAGAGATCAGAGTAGGGGGAGGAGGAGGGAAAGAAAAGGAGGTCAGATTTAGAGAGGTTGAGTTTGAGGTGATGCGAGTGCATCCAGGAGGAAATAGCAGACAGACAGGTAGAGATACGGGAGGAGATGGTGGAGTCAGAGGTGGGGAAGGAGAGGAAAATCTGAGCATCATCAGCATAGAAATGGTATGAGAAACCATAGGATGCGATGAGGGGGCCCAGGGAGCGGTTGTAGAGAGAGAACAGGAGAGGACCCAAGACTGACCCTTGGGGGACTCCAGTTAAGAGAGGGTGAGGTGTGGAGGTTGCTCCACGCCAGGTTACCTGGTAAGTGCGGTTGGAGAGGTAGGAGGAGAACATTGCTCCTTAAATACTGCAGATAGGCTCATATGTACTATTGGACATGTATAAGAAACCAACTAACAGCTTTCTAGAAATGTCTTGGACTTTGACCTTTGACCTCTCATGGTCAAACTGGACAATAGACTGTTTTAACAGCTGTTATCTCCTTAAATACTGCACATATGCTCATATATACTATTGGACACTTATAGGAAACCAACTAAGAGCTTTCCAAAAATGTCTTGGACTTTGACCTTTGACCTCTCGTTATTCGTCAAACTGGACAATAGACTGCATTTACAGCTTAAATCTCCTTAAATACTGCACATAGGTTCATATGTGCTATTGCACACTTATAGGAAACCAACTAAGAGCTTTCTAAACATGTCTTGGATTTTGACCTTTGACCTCTCATGGTCAAACTGGACAATAGACTGTTTTAACAGCTTTTATCTTCTTAAATACTGCAAATAGGCTCATATGTACTACTGGACACTTATAGGAAACCAACTAAGAGCTTTCTAAAAATGTCTTGGACTTTGACCTTTGACCTCTCATTATTCGTCAAACTGGACAATAGACTGTATTTACAGCTTATATTTCCTTAAATATTGCACATAGGTTCATATGTGCTATTGCACACTTATAGAAAACCAACTAAGAGCTTTCTAAACATGTCTTGGACTTTGACCTTTGACCTCTCGTTATTCGTCAAACTGGACAATAGACTGCATTTACAGCTTCTATCTCCTTAAATACTGCACATAGGTTCAAATGTGCTATTGCACACTTATAGGAAACCAACTAAGACCTTTCTAAATATACCTTGGACTTTGACCATTGACCTCTCGTTATTGGTCAAACTGGACAATACACTGTTTTGACAGCTTAATTAGCCTTGCACACTGCACATAGACCATTATTCACTATTAAACATTAATAGGAAACCAACTAAAAGTTTTCTAAATATGTCTTGAACTTTGACCTTTAACCTCTGGTTATTGGTCAAACTGGAAAATGGACTGTTTTAACAGCTTATATCTCCTTACAGACTGCAGATAGGCTCATATGTACTATTGAACATGTATAGTAAACCAACTAAGAGCTTTCCACATAAGTCTTGGACTTTGACCTTTGACCTCTCGTTCATGGTCAAACTGGACAATAGACTTTTTTTTAACAGATTACATTTCCTTAAATACTGCACATATGCTCATAAGCACAATTGGACATGTATAAGACACCAATTAAGAGCTTTCTCAAAATGTCTTGGAGTTTGAGCTTTGGCCTCTCGTTTAAAGTCAAATGCTAAATAACAGGATATGAATGCTTATGAAAATTTTGGCTATTGAAACCACTTCTACCGCACTATTAAAATTATACGCTATCTAAAACCTACAACGCAGACAAAGTTTCTTTAGAAACTTCCATTCTAGTTATTATTATTATTATTATTATTCCAGTTTCTGACTAAACTTCTGCACGCATCTCCTCATAGAGCTTTGAACTGATCAACTCAAAACTTTGCACAAGTACTGCACTCAATCCCATTTGAGTTGCTATTACTTCTAGTGGCGATCGGACTGGTGGATTTGGGGGTAACAGGTCATGAACCCCCCAAAATTAAACAGCTTATAACTCCTTATAGGAGCAAGATAGGGTCATAGTTACAATTGAACATGTATAGAAACCCATTGGTTCTCTAAAAGTCCACGCATGTTTCCAGTGCCCAGAAAAATGCCACATTCCAACTTTCTCTGTCTTCCCTCTGGTGGCCAAATCTTGTAACTGCAGATTTGACAGTATAGTGCTCCTTAAACACTGCAGATAGTCATGATTACTATAGAACCTGTATAGAAAACCAAGTATGCCATATCCAGAAATGACCATGACCTGTCGTGTTTTACAACGCAGACGAAGTTTCTCCAGAAACTTCCATTCTAGTTATTATTATTATTGTCTGCGTTGTAAAACGCAGACATTGTTTTCTCTCGGGTTCTTTATTATTATTATTCCATGTTTCTGACAAAAATTCCGCACGCATCTCCTCCTAGAGCTTTGAAGTGATCAACTCAAAACTTTGCACAAATACTGCACTCTATCTCATTTGAGTTACTATTACTTTTGGTGGCGATTGGACTGTTGGATTTGGGGGTATCAGGTCATGGCCCCCAAAAATTAAACAGCTTATAACTCCTTTTAGGAGCAAGATAGGGTCATAGTTACAATTGAATATGTATAGAAACCCATTGGTTCTCTAAAAGTCTCTGCGGGTTTCATTGACCTATGACCTTCCCAGAGCCAGATATGGACATTTTGCTGTTTCAAGAATGACAGCTAAAAACTGGACAACTCCTACTCCTACAGTTTTCAACCAATCAACTCGATTTTTTCGCTCAGCTCTTCCAATATGTTTGAATTTAGTTGCTATTACATTTTGTAGTGATCGGATTTGAAATGTGGGCGCAGTGCCCAGAAAACTGCCAATTTTATGCCAAACGTTTTCTGTCATCTGCCATCTTGTGACAAAAGGTTGTACATAAACTCACTGAAATACACACACATTACTGTACAGTAGACAATACTGTTAATGCTGCTTTAGGAACGCTGCTGGCGGTAGCTGTCAACTGACTCTATATAATGAATAAGTGAAATATTGTGTATACTATAAAACTTCAAATACTCGTCGGTCTCCAGTACTCGCCGGTCTGTAATAGGCGCCGGGCTGCTGGGAAATCTGATCAATAGACGCCAGGTCTCTTTTAAATGCCGGGTTATGAATAATAATATAATGCGCATCATACGGAATGTTCCAGCCAATACACACACATGGCTGTACAGCGAGCTTACCACCCATATGAAAAAAAATCTATAGAAAGTACTATAACATTTACTGTAGAATTTACTATAGTATGTACCTATGGTCAGAATCTATAGAATTCTATAGAATTTTTTAGTAGCTAAAAACTGTAGTATGTCTATATATGTAGAATAGGGGACATTTATCACAGACAAACCTTTGATGAATTCAGCCCATCCTACAGGTAGCCTATGTTCAGGGATATGGGTATGCCCCGTTGCAGCCCTGATTAAATCAACCATATGCGACCCTCTAATGTTCTTGCCCCTAAGAATGAATTCCCCTTGATCATTCCATGAGGTAACCAAAGCATTCTGAGACATGGCGTTTAAAATAAAATTAGCATTTTTCTTAGATCTGGAGGGGACGCTACTCATAACAGCAGTCACTATCTTAGATTCAGATTCTGCAGCAGGTTGCGCCATTTCCTCAGAGGGGGGTGTAATTAAAGTCAGGGTATTAAGCTCTTTTTCACTCTGTTTAAGCAAGGTTAGATATCTCTGTAAGGAGCTGGTGTATAGCTTAACGTTCTCATGGTCACTGATGTCGCTTCTAAGTAGAATGCTTTTCATTTCAGAGTCAAGTCGGCTTTCAACGGCTTTTTTAATAGGTTCGGGGTGCTGGGGTTCAGGCTGCCGAAGTCTATCGAGTTGATGTTGTGGTATCAGAAACATTTTCTGGGAGTGAGTCATTTTTACAAATTAACTTTGAGGCGTTAAGAGTCCTGATAAAAAAGGCAATGCAATCCTTATTAAAGCGCCAATAAAACCACCACTCTGATTCACAGTTTTTTCTTCTTTTTAATTGAATGGTTCTTATTACATAGGCTCTTTATAACACGCCGCTGCTTTTTGAGAGTGTTTAACTGACTCGAAGTTAAGGGGATGTGACCCTTTAAGGCATTTAAGGCAATTTCCACAATAGATTTGATAAAATCGTCTGAGGCGTTTCGTAAAATTGCTCTTCTCTGATGAGCAGAGCTATGAACTATGCTCTTTAAGAGATGGAGGTTACGTTTTATTCTAGCCGACATGCTGCGTTGTTGAAGAGTCTAGATAAATAAAAGTTTTAGCGCTATAACATGTAACACAATTTTTGTTCCTGGGTAGTAAGTGTTATTTCCTAATTGCTTATGCCTCAAAAGTATAGAAAATGGCTATTATTCCCCACAAACTTTCCTTTTGTGACCAGGACAGTGATATTTTGAAATTTACCTATTTCCAATGAGAAAACGGGCAAATTTGTGTCTTTTCGTTCACATAAAGTCAGAAAAAAACAACATATGAATCCAAATTAACATGTATTTATACTAAAGTAATACAAAAATGATTACAAAAGATTTAGAAGTGAGTAGTTTTTCGAGATTTACGATTATACTGTAAATCACTTTCACAAATCAGCCCCCAAATGTAGTCTCCCATCATGTTCTCGTTATACTGTCCTTCATTGACAGCTCATCCAGGAGCCTCAAAGCCGTGCTGCTCCATAATGGTAACAAGTACCCGTCTCTTCCCCTGGCTCACTCGGTGCACCTCAAAGAGGATTACAACAGCATCAAGACCTTGCTGGATGCCTTGAAGTATGATGAGTATGGCTGGGACCCCCGGAAGGTGCTGATGCCACCACTGCACATCAAATTGGGCCTTATGAAACAATTTGTCAGAGCTCTAGATAAGGAGTCGGCAGCCTTCAAGTACCTTCAAGACTTCTTCCCTAAGCTGTCTGAGGCAAAGGTCAAAGCCGGTGTCTTCGTCGGACCACAGATAAAGAAGATCCTGGAGTGCAATGAATTCCCCAAGAAGCTCACTAGTAAGGAGAAAGCGGCTTGGAACAGCTTTGTCGCAGTGGTTCGGGGCTTCCTGGGCAATCACAAGGCCGAAAACTATGTGTGGAGCTGGTTGAGACTCTGGTGAAGAACTACGGCACAATGGGCTGTAGGATGTCCCTCAAAGTCCATATCCTTGATGCTCATCTTGATAAATTCAAGGAGAACATGGGAGCGTACTCGGAGGAGCGAGGTGAGCGCTTCCACCAGGATATACTGGACTTTGAACGCCGCTACCAAGGACAGTATAACGAGAACATGATGGGAGAATACATTTGGGGGCTGATTCGTGAAAGTGATTGACAGTATAATCGTAAATCTCGAAAAACTACTCACTTCTAAATCTTTTGTAGTCATTTTTCTATTACTTTAGTATAAATACATGTTAATTTGGATTCATATGTTGTTTTTTTCTGACTTTATGTGAACGAAAAGACACAAATTCGCCCGTTTTCTCATTGGAAATAGGTAAATTTCAAAATATCACTGTCCTGGTCACAAAAGCAAAGTTTGTGGGGAAGAATAGCCATTTTCTATACTTTTGAGGCATAAGCAATTAGGAAATAACACTTACTACCCAGGAACAAAAATTGTGTCACATAGTGTTATCCCTCCTGTCAGAGTGTCAGTGTTTCACTTCAGCAATAATCCCTCCTCTGAGAGTGTCAGTGTTTCACTTCAGCAATAATCCCTCCTGTCAGAGTGTCAGTGTTTCACTTCAGAAATAATCCCTCCTCTGAGAGTGTCAGTGTTTCACTTCAGCAATAATCCCACCTGTCAGAGTGTCAGTGTTTCATTTCACCAATAATCCCTCCTCTGAGAGTGTCAGTGTTTCACTTCACCAATAATTCCTCCTCTGAGAGTGTCAGTGTTTCACTTCAGCAATAATCCCTCCTGTCAGAGTGTCAGTGTTTCACTTCAGCAATAATCCCTCCTCTGAGAGTGTCAGTGTTTTACTTAATCAATAATCCCACCTGTTAGAGTGTCAGTGTTTTACTTCAGCAATAATCCCTCCTGTCAGAGTGTCAGTGTTTCACTTCAGCAATAATCCCTCCTGTCAGAGTGTCAGTATTTCACTTCAGAAATAATCTCTCCTGTCAGAGTGTCAGTGTTTCACTTCAGCAATAATTACCCCTGTCAGAGTGTCTGTGTTTCACTTCAGCAATAATCTCTCCTCTGAGAGTGTCAGTGTTTCACTTCAGCAATAATACCACCTCTGAGAGTGTCAGTGTTTCACTTCAGCAATAATCCCTCCTCTGAGAGTGTCAGTGTTTCACTTCAGCAATAATCACTCCTGTCAGAGTGTCAGAGTTTCACTTCAGCAATAATCCCTCCTGTCAGTGTCAGTGTTTCACTTCAGCAATAATCCCTCCTCTGAGAGTGTCAGTGTTTCACTTCAGCAATAATTACCCCTGTCAGAGTGTCAGAGTTTCACTTCAGCAATAATCCCTACTCTGAGAGTGTCAGTGTCTCACTTCAGCAATAATCCATCCTCTGAGAGTGTCAGTGTTTCACTTCAGCAATAATCCCTCCTCTGAGGGTGTCAGTGTTTCACTTCAGCAATAATCCCTCCTCTGAGGGTGTCAGTGTTTCACTTCAGCAATTATCCCTCCTGTCAGAGTGTCAGTGTTTCACTTCAGCAATAATTACCCCTGTCAGAGTGTCAGTGTTTCACTTCAGCAATAATCCCTCCTCTGAGAGTGTCAGTGTTTCACTTCAGCAATAATCCCTCCTCTGAGAGTGTCAGTGTTTCACTTCAGCAATAATCCCTCCTCTGAGAGTGTCAGTGTTTCACTTCAGCAATAATCCCTCCTCTGAGAGTGTCAGTGTTTCACTTCAGCAATAATCCCTCCTCTGAGAGAGTTAGTGTTTCACTTCAGCAATAATCCCTCCTGTCAGAGTATCAGTGTTTCACTTCAGCAATAATTCCTCCTGTCAGAGTGTCAGTGTTTCACTTCAGCAATAATCCCTCCTCTCAGAGTGTCAGTGTTTTACTTCATCAATAATCCCTCCTGTTAGAGTGTCAGTGTTTTACTTCATCAATAATTCCCCTTGTCAGTGTCAGTGTTTCACTTCATCAATAATCCCCCCTGTCAGAGTGTCAGTGTTTCACTTCAGCAATAATCCCTCCTGTCAGAGTGTCAGTATTTCACTTCAGAAATAATCTCTCCTGTCAGAGTGTCAGTGTTTCACTTCAGCAATAATCCCTCCTCTGAGAGTGTCAGTGTTTCACTTCAGCAATAATCTCTCCTCTGAGAGTGTCAGTGTTTCACTTCAGCAATAATCCCTCCTGTCAGAGTGTCAGTGTTTCACTTCAGCAATAATCTCTCCTCTGAGAGTGTCAGTGTTTCACTTCAGAAATAATCCGTCCTCTGAGAGTGTCAGTGTTTCACTTCAGCAATAATCCCTCCTCTGAGAGTGTCAGTGTTTCACTTCAGCAATAATCCCTCCTCTGAGAGTGTCAGTGTTTCACTTCAGAAATAATCCCTCCTCTGAGAGTGTCAGTGTTTCACTTCAGCAATAATTACCCCTGTCAGAGTGTCAGTGTTTCACTTCAGCAATAATTACCCCTGTCAGAGTGTCAGTGTTTCACTTCAGCAATAATCCCTCCTCTGAGAGTGTCAGTGTTTCACTTCACCAATAATCCCTCCTGTCAGAGTGTCAGTGTTTCACTTCAGAAATAATCCCTCCTCTGAGAGTGTCAGTGTTTCACTTCAGCAATAATCCCTCCTCTGAGAGTGTCAGTGTTTCACTTCACCAATAATTGCTCCTCTGAGAGTGTCAGTGTTTCACTTCAGCAATAATCCCTCCTGTCAGAGTGTCAGTGTTTCACTTCAGCAATAATCCCTCCTCTGAGAGTGTCAGTGTTTTACTTAATCAATAATCCCACCTGTTAGAGTGTCAGTGTTTTACTTCAGCAATAATCCCTCCTGTCAGAGTGTCAGTGTTTCACTTCAGCAATAATCCCTCCTGTCAGAGTGTCAGTATTTCACTTCAGAAATAATCTCTCCTGTCAGAGTGTCAGTGTTTCACTTCAGCAATAATTACCCCTGTCAGAGTGTCTGTGTTTCACTTCAGCAATAATCCCTCCTCTGAGAGTGTCAGTGTTTCACTTCAGCAATAATACCACCTCTGAGAGTGTCAGTGTTTCACTTCAGCAATAATCCCTCCTCTGAGAGTGTCAGTGTTTCACTTCAGCAATAATCACTCCTGTCAGAGTGTCAGAGTTTCACTTCAGCAATAATCCCTCCTGTCAGTGTCAGTGTTTCACTTCAGCAATAATCCCTCCTCTGAGAGTGTCAGTGTTTCACTTCAGCAATAATTACCCCTGTCAGAGTGTCAGAGTTTCACTTCAGCAATAATCCCTCCTCTGACAGTGTCAGTGTCTCACCTCAGCAATAATCCATCCTCTGAGAGTGTCAGTGTTTCACTTCAGCAATAATCCCTCCTCTGAGGGTGTCAGTGTTTCACTTCAGCAATTATCCCTCCTGCCAGAGTGTCAGTGTTTCACTTCAGCAATAATTACCCCTGTCAGAGTGTCAGTGTTTCACTTCAGCAATAATCCCTCCTGTCAGAGTGTCAGTGTTTCACTTCAGCAATAATCCCTCCTCTGAGAGTGTCAGTGTTTCACTTCAGCAATAATCCCTCCTCTGAGAGTGTCAGTGTTTCACTTCAGCAATAATCGCTCCTCTGAGAGTGTCAGTGTTTCACTTCAGAAATTATCCCTCCTCTGAGAGTGTTAGTGTTTCACTTCAGCAATAATCCCTCCTGTCAGAGTATCAGTGTTTCACTTCAGCAATAATTCTTCCTGTCAGAGTGTCAGTGTTTCACTTCAGCAATAATCCCTCCTCTCAGAGTGTCAGTGTTTTACTTCATCAATAATCCCTACTATTAGAGTGTCAGTGTTTTACTTCATCAATAATTCCCCTTGACAGTGTCAGTGTTTCACTTCATCAATAATCCCCCCTGTCAGAGTGTCAGTGTTTCACGTCAGCAATAATCCCTCCTGTCAGAGTGTCAGTATTTCACTTCAGAAATAATCTCTCCTGTCAGAGTGTCAGTGTTTCACTTCAGCAATAATCCCTCCTCTGAGAGTGTCAGTGTTTCACTTCAGCAATAATCTCTCCTCTGAGAGTGTCAGTGTTTCACTTCAGCAATAATCCCTCCTGTCAGAGTGTCAGTGTTTCACTTCAGCAATAATCTCTCCTCTGAGAGTGTCAGTGTTTCACTTCAGAAATAATCCGTCCTCTGAGAGTGTCAGTGTTTCACATCAGCAATAATCCCTCCTCTGAGAGTGTCAGTGTTTCACTTCAGAAATAATCCCTCCTCTGAGAGTGTCAGTGTTTCACTTCAGCAATAATCCCTCCTCTGAGAGTGTCAGTGTTTCACTTCAGAAATAATCCCTCCTCTGAGAGTGTCAGTGTTTCACTTCTTCAATAATCCCACCTGTTAGAGTGTCAGTGTTTTACTTCATCAATAATTCCCCTTGTCAGATTGTCAGTGTTTCACTTCAGCAATAATCCCTCCTGTCAGAGTGTCAGTATTTCACTTCAGAAATAATCTCTCCTGTCAGAGTGTCGGTGTTTCACTTCAGCAATAATCCCACCTCTGAGAGTGTCAGTGTTTCACTTCAGCAATAATACCTCCTCTGAGAGTGTCAGTGCTTCACTTCAGCAATAATCCCTCCTCTGAGAGTGTCAGTGTTTCACTTCAGCAATAATCACTCCTGTCAGAGTGTCAGTGTTTCACTTCAGCAATAATCCCTCCTGTCAGTGTCAGTGTTTCACTTCAGCAATAATCCCTCCTCTGAGAGTGTCAGTGTTTCACTTCAGCAATTATCCCTCCTGTCAGAGTGTCAGTGTTTCACTTCAGCAATAATTACCCCTGTAAGAGTGTCAGTGTTTCACTTCAGCAATAATCCCTCCTCTGAGAGTGTCAGTGTCTCACTTCAGCAATAATCCCTCCTCTGAGAGTGTCAGTGTTTCACTTCAGCAATAATCCCTCCTCTGAGTGTGTCAGTGTTTCACTTCAGCAATTATCCCTCCTGTCAGAGTGTCAGTGTTTCACTTCAGCAATAATTACCCCTGTAAGAGTGTCAGTGTTTCACTTCAGCAATAATCCCTCCTCTGAGAGTGTCAGTGTCTCACTTCAGCAATAATCCCTCCTCTGAGAGTGTCAGTGTCTCACTTCAGCAATAATCCCTCCTCTGAGAGTGTCAGTGTTTCACTTCAGCAATAATCCCTCCTCTGAGAGTGTCAGTGTTTCACTTCAGCAATAATCGCTCCTCTGAGAGTGTCAGTGTTTCACTTCAGAAATTATCCCTCCTCTGAGAGTGTTAGTGTTTCACTTCAGCAATAATCCCTCCTGTCAGAGTATCAGTGTTTCACTTCAGCAATAATTCCTCCTGTCAGAGTGTCAGTGTTTCACTTCAGCAATAATCCCTCCTCTCAGAGTGTCAGTGTTTTACTTCATCAATAATCCCTACTGATAGAGTGTCAGTGTTTTACTTCATCAATAATTCCCCTTGTCAGTGTCAGTGTTTCACTTCATCAATAATCCCCCCTGTCAGAGTGTCAGTGTTTCACTTCAGCAATAATCCCTCCTGTCAGAGTGTCAGTATTTCACTTCAGAAATAATCTCTCCTGTCAGAGTGTCAGTGTTTCACGTCAGCAATAATCCCTCCTCTGAGAGTGTCAGTGTTTCACTTCAGCAATAATCTCTCCTCTGAGTGTCAGTGTTTCACTTCAGCAATAATCCCTCCTGTCAGAGTGTCAGTGTTTCACTTCAGCAATAATCTCTCCTCTGAGAGTGTCAGTGTTTCACTTCAGAAATAATCCGTCCTCTGAGAGTGTCAGTGTTTCACTTCAGCAATAATCCCTCCTCTGAGAGTGTCAGTGTTTCACTTCAGCAATAATCCCTCCTCTGAGAGTGTCAGTGTTTCACTTCAGAAATAATCCCTCCTCTGAGAGTGTCAGTGTTTCACTTCTTCAATAATCCCACCTGTTAGAGTGTCAGTGTTTTACTTCATCAATAATTCCCCTTGTCAGATTGTCAGTGTTTCACTTCAGCAATAATCCCTCCTGTCAGAGTGTCAGTATTTCACTTCAGAAATAATCTCTCCTGTCAGAGTGCCGGTGTTTCACTTCAGCAATAATCCCACCTCTGAGAGTGTCAGTGTTTCACTTCAGCAATAATACCTCCTCTGAGAGTGTCAGTGTTTCACTTCAGCAATAATCCCTCCTCTGAGAGTGTCAGTGTTTCACTTCAGCAATCATCACTCCTGTCAGAGTGTCAGTGTTTCACTTCAGCAATAATCCCTCCTGTCAGTGTCAGTGTTTCACTTCAGCAATAATCCCTCCTCTGAGAGTGTCAGTGTTTCACTTCAGCAATTATCCCTCCTGTCAGAGTGTCAGTGTTTCACTTCAGCAATAATTTCCCCTGTAAGAGTGTCAGTGTTTCACTTCAGCAATAATCCCTCCTCTGAGAGTGTCAGTGTCTCATTTCAGCAATAATCCCTCCTCTGAGAGTGTCAGTGTTTCACTTCAGCAATAATCCCTCCTCTGAGTGTGTCAGTGTTTCACTTCAGCAATTATCCCTCCTGTCAGAGTGTCAGTGTTTCACTTCAGCAAAAATTACCCCTGTCAGAGTGTCAATGTTTCACTTCAGCAATAATCCCTCCTCTGAGAGTGTCAGTGTTTCACTTCAGCAATAATCCCTCCTGTCAGAGTGTCAGTGTTTCACTTCAGCAATAATCCCTCCTCTGAGAGTGTCAGTGTTCCACTTCAGCAATAATCCCTCCTCTGAGAGTGTCAGTGTTTCACTTCAGCAATAATCGCTCCTCTGAGAGTGTCAGTGTTTCACTTCAGAAATTATCCCTCCTCTGAGAGTGTTAGTGTTTCACTTCAGCAATAATCCCTCCTGTCAGAGTGTCAGTGTTTCACTTCAGCAATAATTCCTCCTGTCAGAGTGTCAGTGTTTCACTCCAGCAATAATCCCTCCTCTCAGAGTGTCAGTGTTTTACTTCATCAATAATCCCTCCTGTTAGAGTGTCAGTGTTTTACTTCATCAATAATTCCCCTTGTCATAGTGTCAGTGTTTCACTTCATCAATAATCCCCCCTGTCAGAGTGTCAGTGTTTCACTTCAGCAATAATCCCTCCTGTCAGAGTGTCAGTATTTCACTTCAGAAATAATCTCTCCTGTCAGAGTGTCAGTGTTTCACTTCAGCAATAATCCCTCCTCTGAGAGTGTCAGTGTTTCACTTCAGCAATAATCCCTCCTGTCAGAGTGTCAGTGTTTCACTTCAGCAATAATCCCTCCTGTCAGAGTATCAGTGTTTCACTTCAGCAATAATCTCTCCTCTGAGAGTGTCAGTGTTTCACTTCAGCAATAATCTCTCCTCTGAGAGTGTCAGTGTTTCACTTCAGAAATAATCCCTCCTCTGAGAGTGTCAGTGTTTCACTTCAGCAATAATCCCTCCTCTGAGAGTGTCAGTGTTTCACTTCAGAAATAATCCCTCCTCTGAGAGTGTCAGTGTTTCACTTCAGCAATAATCCCTCCTCTGAGAGTGTCAGTGTTTCACTTCAGAAATAATCCCTCCTCTGAGAGTGTCAGTGTTTCACTTCTTCAATAATCCCACCTGTTAGAGTGTCAGTGTTTTACTTCATCAATAATTCCCCTTGTCAGATTGTCAGTGCTTCACTTCAGCAATAATCCCTCCTGTCAGAGTGTCAGTGTTTCACTTCAGCAATAATCCCTCATGTCAGAGTGTCAGTGTTTCACTTCAGCAATAATCCCTCCTCTGAGAGTGTCAGTGTTTCACTTCAGCAATAATCCCTCCTCTGAGAGTGTCAGTGTTTCACTTCAGCAATAATCACTCCTCTGAGAGTGTCAGTGTTTCACTTCAGAAATTATCCCTCCTCTGAGAGTGTTAGTGTTTCACTTCAGGAAAAATCCCTCCTGTCAGAGTGTCAGTGTTTCACTTCAGCAATAATTCCTCCTGTCAGAGTGTCAGTGTTTCACTTCAGCAATAATCCCTCCTCTCAGAGTGTCAGTGTTTTACTTCATCAATAATCCCTCCTGTTAGAGTGTCAGTGTTTTACTTCATCAATAATTCCCCTTGTCAGAGTGTCAGTGTTTCACTTCATCAATAATCCCTCCTGTCAGAGTGTCAGTATTTCACTTCAGAAATAATCTCTCCTGTCAGAGTGTCAGTGTTTCACTTCAGCAACAATCCCTCCTCTGAGAGTGTCAGTGTTTCACTTCAGCAATAATCTCTCCTCTGAGAGTGTCAGTGTTTCACTTCAGCAACAATCCCTCCTCTGAGAGTGTCAGTGTTTCACTTCAGCAATAATCCCTCCTGTCAGAGTGTCAGTATTTCACTTCAGAAATAATCTCTCCTGTCAGAGTGTCAGTGTTTCACTTCAGCAATAATCCCTCCTCTGAGAGTGTCAGTGTTTCACTTCAGCAATAATCGCTCCTCTGAGAGTGTCAGTGTTTCACTTCAGAAATTATCCCTCCTCTGAGAGTGTTAGTGTTTCACTTCAGCAATAATCCCTCCTGTCAGAGTGTCAGTGTTTCACTTCAGCAATAATTCCTCCTGTCAGAGTGTCAGTGTTTCACTTCAGCAATAATCCCTCCTCTCAGAGTGTCAGTGTTTTACTTCATCAATAATCCCTCCTGTTAGAGTGTCAGTGTTTTACTTCATCAATAATTCCCCTTGTCAGAGTGTCAGTGTTTCACTTCAGCAATAATCCCTCCTGTCAGAGTGTCAGTATTTCACTTCAGAAATAATCTCTCCTGTCAGAGTGTCAGTGTTTCACTTCAGCAATAATCCCTCCTCTGAGAGTGTCAGTGTTTCACTTCAGCAATAATCCCTCCTGTCAGAGTGTCAGGGTTTCACTTCAGCAATAATCCCTCCTGTCAGAGTATCACTGTTTCACTTCAGCAATATTCTCTCCTCTGAGAGTTTCAGTGTTTCACTTCAGCAATAATCTCTCCTCTGAGAGTGTCAGTGTTTCACTTCAGAAATAATCCCTCCTCTGAGAGTGTCAGTGTTTCACTTCAGCAATAATTCCCCTTGTCAGATTGTCAGTGTTTCACTTCATCAATAATCCCCCCTGTCAGAGTGTCAGTGTTTCACTTCAGCAATAATCCCTCCTGTCAGAGTGTCAGTGTTTCACTTCAGCAATAATTACCTTTGTCAGAGTGTCTGTATTTCACTTCAGCAATAATCCCTCCTCTGAGAGTGTCAGTGTTTCACTTCAGCAATAATACCTCCTCTGAGAGTCAGTGTTTCACTTCAGCAATAATCCCTCCTCTGAGAGTGTCAGTGTTTCACTTCAGCAATAATCCCTCCTGTCAGAGTGTCAGTGTTTCACTTCAGCAATAATCCCTCCTGTCAGAGTGTCAGTGTTTCACTTCAGCAATAATCCCTCCTCTGAGAGTGTCAGTGTTTCACTTCAGCAATAATCCCTCCTGTCAGAGTATCAGTGTTTCACTTCAGCAATAATTACCCCTGTCAGAGTGTCAGTGTTTCACTTCAGCAATAATTACCCCTGTCAGAGTGTCAGTGTTTCACTTCAGCAATAATCCCTCCTCTGAGAGTGTCAGTGTTTCACTTCACCAATAATCCCTCCTGTCAGAGTGTCAGTGTTTCACTTCAGAAATAATCCCTCCTCTGAGAGTGTCAGTGTTTCACTTCAGCAATAATCCCTCCTCTGAGAGTGTCAGTGTTTCACTTCAGAAATTATCCCTCCTCTGAGAGTGTTAGTGTTTCACTTCAGCAATAATCCCTCCTGTCAGAGTGTCAGTGTTTCACTTCAGCAATAATTCCTCCTCTCAGAGTGTCAGTGTTTCACTTCAGAAATTATCCCTCCTCTGAGAGTGTCAGTGTTTCACTTCAGAAATTATCCCTCCTCTGAGAGTGTCAGTGTTTCACTTCAGCAATAATCCCTCCTGTCAGAGTGTCAGTGTTTCACTTCAGCAATAATTCCTCCTGTCAGAGTGTCAGTGTTTCACTTCAGCAATAATCCCTCCTCTCACAGTGTCAGTGTTTTACTTCAGCAATAATCCCTCCTGTCAGAGTGTCTGTATTTCACTTCAGAAATAATCTCTCCTGTCAGAGTGTCAGTGTTTCACTTCAGCAATAATCCCTCCTCTGAGAGTGTCAGTGTTTCACTTCAGCAATAATCCCTCCTGTCAGAGTATCAGTGTTTCACTTCAGCAATAATCTCTCCTCTGAGAGTGTCAGTGTTTCACTTCAGCAATAATCTCTCCTCTGAGAGTGTCAGTGTTTCACTTCAGCAATAATCTCACCTCTGAGAGTGTCAGTGTTTCACTTCAGCAATAATCCCTCCTGTCAGAGTGTCAGTGTTTCACTTCAGCAATAATCCCTCCTCTGAGAGTGTCAGTGTTTTACTTCATCAATAATTCCCCTTGTCAGATTGTCAGTGTTTCACTTCATCAATAATCCCCCCTGTCAGAGTGTTAGTGTTTCACTTCAGCAATAATCCCTCCTGTCAGAGTGTCAGTGTTTCACTTCAGCAATAATTACTTCTGTCAGAGTGTCTTTATTTCACTTCAGCAATAATCGCTCCTCTGAGAGTGTCAGTGTTTCACTTCAGCAATAATACGTCCTCTGAGAGTGTCAGTGTTTCACTTCAGCAATAATCCCTCCTCTGAGAGTGTCAGTGTTTCACTTCAGCAATAATCCCTCCTGTCAGAGTGTCAGTGTTTCACTTCACCAATAATCCCTCCTCTGAGAGTGTCAGTGTTTCACTTCAGAAATAATCCCTCCTCTGAGAGTGTCAGTGTTTCACTTCAGCAATAATCCCTCCTGTCAGTGGGTCAGTGTTTCACTTCAGCAATAATCCCTCCTGTCAGAGTGTCAGTGTTTCACTTCAGCAATAATCCCTCCTGTCAGAGTGTCAGTGTTTCACTTCAGCAATAATCCCTCATGTCAGAGTGTCAGTGTTTCACTTCAGCAATAATCCCTCCTCTGAGAGTGTCAGTGTTTCACTTCAGCAATAATCCCTCCTCTGAGAGTGTCAGTGTTTCACTTCAGCAATAATCACTCCTCTGAGAGTGTCAGTGTTTCACTTCAGAAATTATCCCTCCTCTGAGAGTGTTAGTGTTTCACTTCAGGAAAAATCCCTCCTGTCAGAGTGTCAGTGTTTCACTTCAGCAATAATTCCTCCTGTCAGAGTGTCAGTGTTTCACTTCAGCAATAATCCCTCCTCTCAGAGTGTCAGTGTTTTACTTCATCAATAATCCCTCCTGTTAGAGTGTCAGTGTTTTACTTCATCAATAATTCCCCTTGTCAGAGTGTCAGTGTTTCACTTCATCAATAATCCCTCCTGTCAGAGTGTCAGTATTTCACTTCAGAAATAATCTCTCCTGTCAGAGTGTCAGTGTTTCACTTCAGCAACAATCCCTCCTCTGAGAGTGTCAGTGTTTCACTTCAGCAATAATCTCTCCTCTGAGAGTGTCAGTGTTTCACTTCAGCAACAATCCCTCCTCTGAGAGTGTCAGTGTTTCACTTCAGCAATAATCCCTCCTGTCAGAGTGTCAGTATTTCACTTCAGAAATAATCTCTCCTGTCAGAGTGTCAGTGTTTCACTTCAGCAATAATCCCTCCTCTGAGAGTGTCAGTGTTTCACTTCAGCAATAATCGCTCCTCTGAGAGTGTCAGTGTTTCACTTCAGAAATTATCCCTCCTCTGAGAGTGTTAGTGTTTCACTTCAGCAATAATCCCTCCTGTCAGAGTGTCAGTGTTTCACTTCAGCAATAATTCCTCCTGTCAGAGTGTCAGTGTTTCACTTCAGCAATAATCCCTCCTCTCAGAGTGTCAGTGTTTTACTTCATCAATAATCCCTCCTGTTAGAGTGTCAGTGTTTTACTTCATCAATAATTCCCCTTGTCAGAGTGTCAGTGTTTCACTTCAGCAATAATCCCTCCTGTCAGAGTGTCAGTATTTCACTTCAGAAATAATGTCTCCTGTCAGAGTGTCAGTGTTTCACTTCAGCAATAATCCCTCCTCTGAGAGTGTCACTGTTTCACTTCAGCAATAATCCCTCCTGTCAGAGTGTCAGGGTTTCACTTCAGCAATAATCCCTCCTGTCAGAGTATCACTGTTTCACTTCAGCAATATTCTCTCCTCTGAGAGTTTCAGTGTTTCACTTCAGCAATAATCTCTCCTCTGAGAATGTCAGTGTTTCACTTCAGAAATAATCCCTCCTCTGAGAGTGTCAGTGTTTCACTTCAGCAATAATCCCTCCTCTGAGAGTGTCAGTGTTTTACTTCATCAATAATTCCCCTTGTCAGATTGTCAGTGTTTCACTTCATCAATAATCCCCCCTGTCAGAGTGTCAGTGTTTCACTTCAGCAATAATCCCTCCTGTCAGAGTGTCAGTGTTTCACTTCAGCAATAATTACCTTTGTCAGAGTGTCTGTATTTCACTTCAGCAATAATCCCTCCTCTGAGAGTGTCAGTGTTTCACTTCAGCAATAATACCTCCTCTGAGAGTCAGTGTTTCACTTCAGCAATAATCCCTCCTCTGAGAGTGTCAGTGTTTCACTTCAGCAATAATCCCTCCTGTCAGAGTGTCAGTGTTTCACTTCAGCAATAATCCCTCCTGTCAGAGTGTCAGTGTTTCACTTCAGCAATAATCCCTCCTCTGAGAGTGTCAGTGTTTCACTTCAGCAATAATCCCTCCTGTCAGAGTATCAGTGTTTCACTTCAGCAATAATTACCCCTGTCAGAGTGTCAGTGTTTCACTTCAGCAATAATTACCCCTGTCAGAGTGTCAGTGTTTCACTTCAGCAATAATCCCTCCTCTGAGAGTGTCAGTGTTTCACTTCACCAATAATCCCTCCTGTCAGAGTGTCAGTGTTTCACTTCAGAAATAATCCCTCCTCTGAGAGTGTCAGTGTTTCACTTCAGCAATAATCCCTCCTCTGAGAGTGTCAGTGTTTCACTTCAGAAATTATCCCTCCTCTGAGAGTGTTAGTGTTTCACTTCAGCAATAATCCCTCCTGTCAGAGTGTCAGTGTTTCACTTCAGCAATAATTCCTCCTCTCAGAGTGTCAGTGTTTCACTTCAGCAATAATTCCTCCTGTCAGAGTGTCAGTGTTTCACTTCAGCAATAATCCCTCCTCTCACAGTGTCAGTGTTTTACTTCAGCAATAATCCCTCCTGTCAGAGTGTCTGTATTTCACTTCAGAAATAATCTCTCCTGTCAGAGTGTCAGTGTTTCACTTCAGCAATAATCCCTCCTCTGAGAGTGTCAGTGTTTCACTTCAGCAATAATCCCTCCTGTCAGAGTATCAGTGTTTCACTTCAGCAATAATCTCTCCTCTGAGAGTGTCAGTGTTTCACTTCAGCAATAATCTCTCCTCTGAGAGTGTCAGTGTTTCACTTCAGCAATAATCTCACCTCTGAGAGTGTCAGTGTTTCACTTCAGCAATAATCCCTCCTGTCAGAGTGTCAGTGTTTCACTTCAGCAATAATCCCTCCTCTGAGAGTGTCAGTGTTTTACTTCATCAATAATTCCCCTTGTCAGATTGTCAGTGTTTCACTTCATCAATAATCCCCCCTGTCAGAGTGTTAGTGTTTCACTTCAGCAATAATCCCTCCTGTCAGAGTGTCAGTGTTTCACTTCAGCAATAATTACTTTTGTCAGAGTGTCTTTATTTCACTTCAGCAATAATCGCTCCTCTGAGAGTGTCAGTGTTTCACTTCAGCAATAATACGTCCTCTGAGAGTGTCAGTGTTTCACTTCAGCAATAATCCCTCCTCTGAGAGTGTCAGTGTTTCACTTCAGCAATAATCACTCCTGTCAGAGTGTCAGTGTTTCACTTCAGCAATAATCCCTCCTGTCAGAGTGTCAGTGTTTCACTTCAGCAATAATCCCTCCTGTCAGAGTGTCAGTGTTTCACTTCAGCAATAATTACCTTTGTCAGAGTGTCTGTATTTCACTTCAGCAATAATCCCTCCTCTGAGAGTGTCAGTGTTTCACTTCAGCAATAATACCTCCTCTGAGAGTCAGTGTTTCACTTCAGCAATAATCCCTCCTCTGAGAGTGTCAGTGTTTCACTTCAGCAATAATCCCTCCTGTCAGAGTGTCAGTGTTTCACTTCAGCAATAATCCCTCCTGTCAGAGTGTCAGTGTTTCACTTCAGCAATAATCCCTCCTCTGAGAGTGTCAGTGTTTCACTTCAGCAATAATCCCTCCTGTCAGAGTATCAGTGTTTCACTTCAGCAATAATTACCCCTGTCAGAGTGTCAGTGTTTCACTTCAGCAATAATTACCCCTGTCAGAGTGTCAGTGTTTCACTTCAGCAATAATCCCTCCTCTGAGAGTGTCAGTGTTTCACTTCACCAATAATCCCTCCTGTCAGAGTGTCAGTGTTTCACTTCAGAAATAATCCCTCCTCTGAGAGTGTCAGTGTTTCACTTCAGCAATAATCCCTCCTCTGAGAGTGTCAGTGTTTCACTTCAGAAATTATCCCTCCTCTGAGAGTGTTAGTGTTTCACTTCAGCAATAATCCCTCCTGTCAGAGTGTCAGTGTTTCACTTCAGCAATAATTCCTCCTCTCAGTGTCAGTGTTTCACTTCAGAAATTATCCCTCCTCTGAGAGTGTCAGTGTTTCACTTCAGAAATTATCCCTCCTCTGAGAGTGTCAGTGTTTCACTTCAGCAATAATCCCTCCTGTCAGAGTGTCAGTGTTTCACTTCAGCAATAATTCCTCCTGTCAGAGTGTCAGTGTTTCACTTCAGCAATAATCCCTCCTCTCACAGTGTCAGTGTTTTACTTCAGCAATAATCCCTCCTGTCAGAGTGTCTGTATTTCACTTCAGAAATAATCTCTCCTGTCAGAGTGTCAGTGTTTCACTTCAGCAATAATCCCTCCTCTGAGAGTGTCAGTGTTTCACTTCAGCAATAATCCCTCCTGTCAGAGTATCAGTGTTTCACTTCAGCAATAATCTCTCCTCTGAGAGTGTCAGTGTTTCACTTCAGCAATAATCTCTCCTCTGAGAGTGTCAGTGTTTCACTTCAGCAATAATCTCACCTCTGAGAGTGTCAGTGTTTCACTTCAGCAATAATCCCTCCTGTCAGAGTGTCAGTGTTTCACTTCAGCAATAATCCCTCCTCTGAGAGTGTCAGTGTTTTACTTCATCAATAATTCCCCTTGTCAGATTGTCAGTGTTTCACTTCATCAATAATCCCCCCTGTCAGAGTGTTAGTGTTTCACTTCAGCAATAATCCCTCCTGTCAGAGTGTCAGTGTTTCACTTCAGCAATAATTACTTCTGTCAGAGTGTCTTTATTTCACTTCAGCAATAATCGCTCCTCTGAGAGTGTCAGTGTTTCACTTCAGCAATAATACGTCCTCTGAGAGTGTCAGTGTTTCACTTCAGCAATAATCCCTCCTCTGAGAGTGTCAGTGTTTCACTTCAGCAATAATCACTCCTGTCAGAGTGTCAGTGTTTCACTTCAGCAATAATCCCTCCTGTCAGAGTGTCAGTGTTTCACTTCAGCAATAATTACCCCTGTCAGAGTGTCAGTGTTTCACTTCAGCAGTAATTACCCCTGTCAGAGTGTCAGTGTTTCACTTCAGCAATAATCCCTCCTCTGAGAGTGTCAGTGTTTCACTTCAGAAATAATCCCTCCTCTGAGAGTGTCAGTGTTTCACTTCTTCAATAATCCCACCTGTTAGAGTGTCAGTGTTTTACTTCATCAATAATTCCCCTTGTCAGATTATCAGTGCTTCACTTCAGCAATAATCCCTCCTGTCAGAGTGTCAGTGTTTCACTTCAGCAATAATCCCTCCTGTCAGAGTGTCAGTGTTTCACTTCAGCAATAATCCCTCCTGTCAGAGTATCAGTGTTTCACTTCAGCAATAATCCCCCCTGTCAGAGTGTCAGTGTTTCACTTCAGCAATAATTACCCCTGTCAGAGTGTCAGTGTTTCACTTCAGCAATAATCCCTCCTCTGAGAGTGTCAGTGTCTCACTTCAGAAATTATCCCTCCTCTGAGAGTGTTAGTGTTTCACTTCAGCAATAATCCCTCCTGTCAGAGTGTCAGTGTTTCACTTCAGCAATAATTCCTCCTGTCAGAGTGTCAGTGTTTCACTCCAGCAATAATCCCTCCTCTCAGAGTGTCAGTGTTTTACTTCATCAATAATCCCTCCTGTTAGAGTGTCAGTGTTTTACTTCATCAATAATTCCCCTTGTCATAGTGTCAGTGTTTCACTTCAGCAATAATCCCTCCTGTCAGTGTCAGTATTTCACTTCAGCAATAATCCCTCCTCTCAGAGTGTCAGTGTTTTACTTCATTAATAATCCCTCCTGTTAGAGTGTCAGTGTTTTACTTCATCAATAATTCCCCTTGTCAGAGTGTCAGTGTTTCACTTCATCAATAATCCCCCCTGTCAGAGTGTCAGTGTTTCACTTCAGCAATAATCACTCCTCTGAGAGTGTCAGTGTTTCAATTCAGAAATAATCCCTCCTCTGAGAGTGTCAGTGTTTCACTTCAGCAATAATCCCTCCTGTCAGAGTGTCAGTGTTTCACTTCAGCAATAATCCCTCCTCTGAGAGTGTCAGTGTTTCACTTCACCAATAATCCCTCCTGTCAGAGTGTCAGTGTTTCACTTCAGAAATAATCCCTCCTCTGAGAGTGTCAGTGTTTCACTTTAGCAATAATCCCTCCTCTGAGAGTGTCAGTGTTTCACTTTAGCAATAATCCCTCCTCTGAGAGTATCAGTGTTTCACTTCAGCAATAATCCCTCCTGTCAGAGTGTCAGTGTTTAACTTCAGCAATAATCCCTCCTCTGAGAGTGTCAGTGTTCCACTTCAGAAATAATCCCTCCTCTGAGAGTGTCAGTGTTTCACTTCAGCAATAATCCCTCCTCTGAGAGTGTCAGTGTTTCACTTCAGCAATAATACCTCCTCTGAGAGTGTCAGTGTTTCACTTCAGCAATAATCCCTCCTCTGAGAGTGTCAGTGTTTCACTTCAGCAATAATCACTCCTGTCAGAGTGTCAGTATTTCACTTCAGCAATAATCCCTCCTGTCAGAGTGTCAGTATTTCACTTCAGAAATAATCTCTCCTGTCAGAGTGTCAGTGTTTCACTTCAGCAATAATCCCTCCTCTGAGAGTGTCAGTGTTTTACTTCATCAATAATCCCTCCTGTTAGAGTGTCAGTGTTTTACTTCATCAATAATCCCACCTGTTAGAGTGTCAGTGTTTTACTTCATCAATAATTCCCCTTGTCAGATTGTCAGTGCTTCACTTCATCAATAATCCCAACTGTCAGAGTGTCAGTGTTTCACTTCAGCAATAATCCCTCCTGTCAGAGTGTCAGTATTTCACTTCAGAAATAATCTCTCCTGTCAGAGTGTCAGTGTTTCACTTCAGCAATAATTACCCCTGTCAGAGTGTCTGTGTTTCACTTCAGCAATAATCCCTCCTCTGAGAGTGTCAGTGTTTCACTTCAGAAATTATCCCTCCTCTGAGAGTGTTAGTGTTTCACTTCAGCAATAATCCCTCCTGTCAGAGTGTCAGTGTTTCACTTCAGCAATAATTCCTCCTGTCAGAGTGTCAGTGTTTCACTTCAGCAATAATACCTCCTCTCAGAGTGTCAGTGTTTTACTTCATCAATAATCCCTCCTGTTAGAGTGTCAGTGTTTTACTTCATCAATAATTCCCCTTGTCAGAGTGTCAGTGTTTCACTTCATCAATAATCCTCCCTGTCAGAGTGTCAGTGTTTCACTTCAGCAATAATCCCTCCTGTCAGTGTCAGTATTTCACTTCAGAAATAATCTCTCCTCTGAGAGTGTCAGTGTTTCACTTCAGCAATAATCTCTCCTCTGAGAGTGTCAGTGTTTCACTTCAGCAATAATCCCTCCTGTCAGAGTGTCAGTGTTTCACTTCACCAATAATCCCTCCTCTGAGAGTGTCAGTGTTTCACTTCAGCAATAATCCCTCCTGTCAGGGTGTCAGTGTTTCACTTCAGCAATAATCCCTCCTGTCAGAGTTTCAGTGTTTCACTTCAGCAATAATTCCTCCGCTGAGAGTGTCAGTGTTTCACTTCAGCAATAATCCCTCCTCTGAGAGTGTCAGTGTTTCACTTCAGCAATCATCGCTCCTCTGAGAGTGTCAGTGTTTCACTTCAGAAATTATCCCTCCTCTGAGAGTGTTAGTGTTTCACTTCAGCAATAATCCCTCCTGTCAGAGTGTCAGTGTTTCACTTCAGCAATAATTCCTCCTGTCAGAGTGTCAGTGTTTCACTTCAGCAATAATCCCTCCTCTCAGAGTGTCAGTGTTTTACTTCATTAATAATCCCTCCTGTTAGAGTGTCATTGTTTTACTTCATCAATAATTCCCCTTGTCAGAGTGTCAGTGTTTCACTTCATCAATAATCCCTCCTCTGAGAGTGTCAGTGTTTCACTTCAGCAATAATCCCTGCTGTCAGAGTGTCAGTGTTTCACTTCAGCAATAATCCCTCCTGTCAGAGTATCAGTGTTTCACTTCAGCAATAATCTCTCCTCTGAGAGTGTCAGTGTTTCACTTCAGCAATAATCTCTCCTCTGAGAGTGTCAGTGTTTCACTTCAGCAATAATCCCTCCTGTCAGAGTGTCAGTGTTTCACTTCAGCAATAATCGCTCCTCTGAGAGTGTCAGTGTTTCACTTCAGAAATTATCCCTCCTCTGAGAGTGTTAGTGTTTCACTTCAGCAATAATCCCTCCTCTGAGAGTGTCAGTGTTTTACTTCATCAATAATCCCTCCTGTTAGAGTGTCAGTGTTTTACTTCATCAATAATCCCACCTGTTAGAGTGTCAGTGTTTTACTTCATCAATAATTCCCCTTGTCAGATTGTCAGTGCTTCACTTCATCAATAATCCCCCCTGTCAGAGTGTCAGTGTTTCAATTCAGCAATAATTACCCCTGTCAGAGTGTCTGTGTTTCACTTCAGCAATAATCCCTCCTCTGAGAGTGTCAGTGTTTCACTTCAGAAATTATCCCTCCTCTGAGAGTGTTAGTGTTTCACTTCAGCAATAATCCCTCCTGTCAGAGTGTCAGTGTTTCACTTCAGCAATAATTCCTCCTGTCAGAGTGTCAGTGTTTCACTTCAGCAATAATACCTCCTCTCAGAGTGTCAGTGTTTTACTTCATCAATAATCCCTCCTGTTAGAGTGTCAGTGTTTTACTTCATCAATAATTCCCCTTGTCAGAGTGTCAGTGTTTCACTTCAGAAATAATCTCTCCTCTGAGAGTGTCAGTGTTTCACTTCAGCAATAATCCCTCCTGTCAGAGTGTCAGTGTTTCACTTCAGCAATAATACCTCCTCTCAGAGTGTCAGTGTTTTACTTCATCAATAATTCCCCTTGTCAGAGTGTCAGTGTTTCACTTCATCAATAATCCCCCCTGTCAGAGTGTCAGTGTTTCACTTCAGCAATAATCTCTCCTCTGAGAGTGTCAGTGTTTCACTTCAGCAATAATCCCTCCTGTCAGAGTGTCAGTGTTTCACTTCAGCAATAATCTCTCCTCTGAGAGTGTCAGTGTTTCACTTCATCAATAATCCCCCCTGTCAGAGTGTCAGTGTTTCACTTCAGCAATAATCTCTCCTCTGAGAGTGTCAGTGTTTCACTTCAGCAATAATCCCTCCTGTCAGAGTGTCAGTGTTTCACTTCATCAATAATCCCCCCTGTCAGAGTGTCAGTGTTTCACTTCAGCAATAATCTCTCCTCTGAGAGTGTCAGTGTTTCACTTCAGCAATAATCTCTCCTCTGAGAGTGTCAGTGTTTCACTTCAGCAATAATCCCTCCTATCAGAGTGTCAGTGTTTCACTTCAGCAATAATCCCTCCTCTGAGAGTGTCAGTGTTTTACTTCATCAATAATTCCCCTTGTCAGATTGTCAGTGTTTCACTTCATCAATAATCCCCCCTGTCAGAGTGTCAGTGTTTCACTTCAGCAATAATTCCTCCTGTCAGAGTGTCAGTGTTTCACTTCAGCAATAATTACCTCTGTCAAAGTGTCTTTATTTCACTTCAGCAATAATCCCTCCTGTCAGAGTGTCAGTATTTCACTTCAGAAATAATCTCTCCTGTCAGTGTGTCAGTGTTTCACTTCAGCAATAATCCCTCCTCTGAGAGTGTCAGTGTTTCACTTCAGCAATAATTCCTCCTGTCAGAGTGTCAGTGTTTCACTTCAGCAATAATACCTCCTCTGAGAGTGTCAGTGTTTCACTTCAGCAATAATCCCTCCTCTGAGAGTGTCAGTGTTTCACTTCAGCAATAATCCCTCCTGTCAGAGTGTCAGTGTTTCACTTCAGCAATAATCCCTCCTGTCAGAGTGTCAGTGTTTCACTTCAGCAATAATTACCCCTGTCAGAGTGTCAGTGTTTCACTTCAGCAATAATTACCCCTGTCAGAGTGTCAGTGTTTCACTTCAGCAATAATCCCTCCTCTGAGAGTGTCAGTGTTTCACTTCAGAAATAATCCCTCCTCTGAGAGTGTCAGTGTTTCACTTCTTCAATAATCCCACCTGTTAGAGTGTCAGTGTTTTACTTCATCAATAATTCCCCTTGTCAGATTGTCAGTGCTTCACTTCAGCAATAATCCCTCCTGTCAGAGTGTCAGTGTTTCACTTCAGCAATAATCCCTCCTGTCAGAGTGTCAGTGTTTCACTTCAGCAATTATCCCTCCTGTCAGAGTGTCAGTGTTTCACTTCAGCAATAATCCCTCCTCTGAGAGTGTCAGTGTTTCAATTCAGAAATAATCCCTCTTCTGAGAGTGTCAGTGTTTCACTTCAGCAATAATCCCTCCTGTCAGAGTGTCAGTGTTTCACTTCACCAATAATCCCTCCTCTGAGAGTGTCAGTGTTTCACTTCAGCAATAATCCCTCCTGTCAGTGTGTCAGTGTTTCACTTCAGCAATAATCCCTCCTGTCAGTGGGTCAGTGTTTCACTTCAGCAATAATCCCTCCTGTCAGAGTGTCAGTGTTTCACTTCAGCAATAATCCCTCCTGTCAGGGTGTCAGAGTTTCACTTCAGCAATAATCCCTCCTGTCAGAGTTTCACTTCAGCAATAATCCCTCCTGTCAGAGTTTCAGTGTTTCACTTCAGCAATAATTCCTCCTCTGAGAGTGTCAGTGTTTCACTTCATCAATAATCCCTCCTCTGAGAGTGTCAGTGTTTCACTTCAGCAATCATCGCTCCTCTGAGAGTGTCAGTGTTTCACTTCAGAAATTATCCCTCCTCTGAGAGTGTCAGTGTTTCACTTCAGCAATAATTCCTCCTGTCAGAGTGTCAGTGTTTCACTTCAGCAATAATCCCTCCTCTCAGAGTGTCAGTGTTTTACTTCATTAATAATCCCTCCTCTCAGAGTGTCAGTGTTTTACTTCATTAATAATCCCTCCTGTTAGAGTGTCAGTGTTTTACTTCATCAATAATCCCTCCTCTGAGAGTGTCAGTGTTTCACTTTAGCAATAATCCCTCCTCTGAGAGTGTCAGTGTTTCACTTTAGCAATAATCCCTGCTGTCAGAGTGTCAGTGTTTCACTTCAGCAATAATCCCTCCTGTCAGAGTATCAGTGTTTCACTTCAGCAATAATCTCTCCTCTGAGAGAGTCAGTGTTTCACTTCAGCAATAATCTCTCCTGTCAGAGTGTCAGTGTTTCACTTCAGCAATAATTCCCCCTGTCAGAGTGTCTGTGTTTCACTTCAGCAATAATCCCTCCTGTCAGAGTGTCAGTGTTTCACTTCAGCAATAATCGCTCCTCTGAGAGTGTCAGTGTTTCACTTCAGAAATTATCCCTCCTCTGAGAGTGTTAGTGTTTCACTTCAGCAATAATCCCTACTGTCAGAGTGTCAGTGTTTCACTTCATCAATAATCCCCCCTGTCAGAGTGTCAGTGTTTCACTTCAGCAATAATCCCTCCTGTCAGAGTGTCAGTATTTCACTTCAGAAATAATCTCTCCTGTCAGAGTGTCAGTGTTTCACATCAGCAATAATCCCTCCTCTGAGAGTGTCAGTGTTTCACTTCAGCAATAATCCCTCCTCTGAGAGTGTCAGTGTTTCACTTCAGCAATAATCCCTCCTCTGAGAGTGTCAGTGTCTCACTTCAGCAAAAATCCCTCCTCTGAGAGTGTCAGTGTTTCACTTCAGCAATAATCCCTCCTCTGAGAGTGTCAGTGTTTCACTTCAGCAATAATCTCTCCTCTGAGAGTGTCAGTGTTTCACTTCAGCAATAATCCCTCCTCTCAGAGTGTCAGTGTTTCACTTCAGCAATAATCCCTCCTCTGAGAGTGTCAGTGTTTCACTTCACCAATAATCCCTCCTCTGAGAGTGTCAGTGTTTCACATCAGAAATAATCCCTCCTCTGAGAGTGTCAGTGTTTCACTTCAGCAATAATCCCTCCTCTCAGAGTGTCAGTGTTTCACTTCACCAATAATTCCTCCTCTGAGAGTGTCAGTGTTTCACTTCAGCAATAATCCCTCCTGTCAGAGTGTCAGTATTTCACTTCAGAAATAATCTCTCCTGTCAGAGTGTCAGTGTTTCACTTCAGCAATAATTCCCCCTGTCAGAGTGTCTGTGTTTCACTTCAGCAATAATCCCTCCTCTGAGAGTGTCAGTGTTTCACTTCAGCAATAATACCTCCTCTGAGAGTGTCAGTGTTTCACTTCAGCAATAATCCCTCCTCTGAGAGTGTCAGTGTTTCACTTCAGCAATAATCACTCCTGTCAGAGTGTCAGTGTTTCACTTCAGCAATAATCCCTCCTGTCAGAGTGTCAGTATTTCACTTCAGAATTAATCTCTCCTGTCAGAGTGTCAGTGTTTCACTTCAGCAATAATCCCTCCTCTGAGAGTGTCAGTGTTTTACTTCATCAATAATCCCTCCTGTTAGAGTGTCAGTGTTTTACTTCATCAATAATCCCACCTGTTAGAGTGTCAGTGTTTTACTTCATCAATAATTCCCCTTGTCAGATTGTCAGTGCTTCACTTCATCAATAATCCCCCCTGTCAGAGTGTCAGTGTTTCACTTCAGCAATAATCCCTCCTGTCAGAGTGTCAGTGTTTCACTTCACCAATAATCCCTCCTCTGAGAGTGTCAGTGTTTCACTTCAGCAATAATCCATCCTGTCAGAGTGTCAGTGTTTCACTTCAGCAATAATCCCTCCTGTCAGAGTGTCAGTATTTCACTTCAGAAATAATCTCTCCTGTCAGAGTGTCAGTGTTTTACTTCAGCAATAATTACCCCTGTCAGAGTGTCTGTGTTTCACTTCAGCAATAATCCCTCCTCTGAGAGTGTCAGTGTTTCACTTCAGAAATTATCCCTCCTCTGAGTGTTAGTGTTTCACTTCAGCAATAATCCCTCCTGTCAGAGTGTCAGTGTTTCACTTCAGCAATAATTCCTCCTGTCAGAGTGTCAGTGTTTCACTTCAGCAATAATCCCTCCTCTGAGAGTGTCAGTGTTTCAATTCAGAAATAATCCCTACTCTGAGAGTGTCAGTGTTTCACTTCAGCAATAATCCCTCCTGTCAGAGTGTCAGTGTTTCACTTCACCAATAATCTCTCCTCTGAGAGTGTCAGTGTTTCACTTCAGCAATAATCCATCCTGTCAGAGTGTCAGTGTTTCACTTCAGCAATAATCCCTCCTGTCAGAGTGTCAGTATTTCACTTCAGAAATAATCTCTCCTGTCAGAGTGTCAGTGTTTCACTTCAGCAATAATTACCCCTGTCAGAGTGTCTGTGTTTCACTTCAGCAATAATCCCTCCTCTGAGAGTGTCAGTGTTTCACTTCAGAAATTATCCCTCCTCTGAGTGTTAGTGTTTCACTTCAGCAATAATCCCTCCTGTCAGAGTGTCAGTGTTTCACTTCAGCAATAATCCCTCCTGTCAGAGTGTCAGTGTTTCACTTCATCAATAATCCCCCCTGTCAGAGTGTCAGTGTTTCACTTCAGCAATAATCTCTCCTCTGAGAGTGTCAGTGTTTCACTTCAGCAATAATCTCTCCTCTGAGAGTGTCAGTGTTTCACTTCAGCAATAATCCCTCCTATCAGAGTGTCAGTGTTTCACTTCAGCAATAATCCCTCCTCTGAGAGTGTCAGTGTTTTACTTCATCAATAATTCCCCTTGTCAGATTGTCAGTGTTTCACTTCATCAATAATCCCCCCTGTCAGAGTGTCAGTGTTTCACTTCAGCAATAATTCCTCCTGTCAGAGTGTCAGTGTTTCACTTCAGCAATAATTACCTCTGTCAAAGTGTCTTTATTTCACTTCAGCAATAATCCCTCCTGTCAGAGTGTCAGTATTTCACTTCAGAAATAATCTCTCCTGTCAGTGTGTCAGTGTTTCACTTCAGCAATAATCCCTCCTCTGAGAGTGTCAGTGTTTCACTTCAGCAATAATTCCTCCTGTCAGAGTGTCAGTGTTTCACTTCAGCAATAATACCTCCTCTGAGAGTGTCAGTGTTTCACTTCAGCAATAATCCCTCCTCTGAGAGTGTCAGTGTTTCACTTCAGCAATAATCCCTCCTGTCAGAGTGTCAGTGTTTCACTTCAGCAATAATCCCTCCTGTCAGAGTGTCAGTGTTTCACTTCAGCAATAATTACCCCTGTCAGAGTGTCAGTGTTTCACTTCAGCAATAATTACCCCTGTCAGAGTGTCAGTGTTTCACTTCAGCAATAATCCCTCCTCTGAGAGTGTCAGTGTTTCACTTCAGAAATAATCCCTCCTCTGAGAGTGTCAGTGTTTCACTTCTTCAATAATCCCACCTGTTAGAGTGTCAGTGTTTTACTTCATCAATAATTCCCCTTGTCAGATTGTCAGTGCTTCACTTCAGCAATAATCCCTCCTGTCAGAGTGTCAGTGTTTCACTTCAGCAATAATCCCTCCTGTCAGAGTGTCAGTGTTTCACTTCAGCAATTATCCCTCCTGTCAGAGTGTCAGTGTTTCACTTCAGCAATAATCCCTCCTCTGAGAGTGTCAGTGTTTCAATTCAGAAATAATCCCTCTTCTGAGAGTGTCAGTGTTTCACTTCAGCAATAATCCCTCCTGTCAGAGTGTCAGTGTTTCACTTCACCAATAATCCCTCCTCTGAGAGTGTCAGTGTTTCACTTCAGCAATAATCCCTCCTGTCAGTGTGTCAGTGTTTCACTTCAGCAATAATCCCTCCTGTCAGTGGGTCAGTGTTTCACTTCAGCAATAATCCCTCCTGTCAGAGTGTCAGTGTTTCACTTCAGCAATAATCCCTCCTGTCAGGGTGTCAGAGTTTCACTTCAGCAATAATCCCTCCTGTCAGAGTTTCACTTCAGCAATAATCCCTCCTGTCAGAGTTTCAGTGTTTCACTTCAGCAATAATTCCTCCTCTGAGAGTGTCAGTGTTTCACTTCATCAATAATCCCTCCTCTGAGAGTGTCAGTGTTTCACTTCAGCAATCATCGCTCCTCTGAGAGTGTCAGTGTTTCACTTCAGAAATTATCCCTCCTCTGAGAGTGTCAGTGTTTCACTTCAGCAATAATTCCTCCTGTCAGAGTGTCAGTGTTTCACTTCAGCAATAATCCCTCCTCTCAGAGTGTCAGTGTTTTACTTCATTAATAATCCCTCCTCTCAGAGTGTCAGTGTTTTACTTCATTAATAATCCCTCCTGTTAGAGTGTCAGTGTTTTACTTCATCAATAATCCCTCCTCTGAGAGTGTCAGTGTTTCACTTTAGCAATAATCCCTCCTCTGAGAGTGTCAGTGTTTCACTTTAGCAATAATCCCTGCTGTCAGAGTGTCAGTGTTTCACTTCAGCAATAATCCCTCCTGTCAGAGTATCAGTGTTTCACTTCAGCAATAATCTCTCCTCTGAGAGAGTCAGTGTTTCACTTCAGCAATAATCTCTCCTGTCAGAGTGTCAGTGTTTCACTTCAGCAATAATTCCCCCTGTCAGAGTGTCTGTGTTTCACTTCAGCAATAATCCCTCCTGTCAGAGTGTCAGTGTTTCACTTCAGCAATAATCGCTCCTCTGAGAGTGTCAGTGTTTCACTTCAGAAATTATCCCTCCTCTGAGAGTGTTAGTGTTTCACTTCAGCAATAATCCCTCCTGTCAGAGTGTCAGTGTTTCACTTCATCAATAATCCCCCCTGTCAGAGTGTCAGTGTTTCACTTCAGCAATAATCCCTCCTGTCAGAGTGTCAGTATTTCACTTCAGAAATAATCTCTCCTGTCAGAGTGTCAGTGTTTCACATCAGCAATAATCCCTCCTCTGAGAGTGTCAGTGTTTCACTTCAGCAATAATCCCTCCTCTGAGAGTGTCAGTGTTTCACTTCAGCAATAATCCCTCCTCTGAGAGTGTCAGTGTCTCACTTCAGCAATAATCCCTCCTCTGAGAGTGTCAGTGTTTCACTTCAGCAATAATCCCTCCTCTGAGAGTGTCAGTGTTTCACTTCAGCAATAATCTCTCCTCTGAGAGTGTCAGTGTTTCACTTCAGCAATAATCCCTCCTCTCAGAGTGTCAGTGTTTCACTTCAGCAATAATCCCTCCTCTGAGAGTGTCAGTGTTTCACTTCACCAATAATCCCTCCTCTGAGAGTGTCAGTGTTTCACATCAGAAATAATCCCTCCTCTGAGAGTGTCAGTGTTTCACTTCAGCAATAATCCCTCCTCTGAGAGTGTCAGTGTTTCACTTCACCAATAATTCCTCCTCTGAGAGTGTCAGTGTTTCACTTCAGCAATAATCCCTCCTGTCAGAGTGTCAGTATTTCACTTCAGAAATAATCTCTCCTGTCAGAGTGTCAGTGTTTCACTTCAGCAATAATTCCCCCTGTCAGAGTGTCTGTGTTTCACTTCAGCAATAATCCCTCCTCTGAGAGTGTCAGTGTTTCACTTCAGCAATAATACCTCCTCTGAGAGTGTCAGTGTTTCACTTCAGCAATAATCCCTCCTCTGAGAGTGTAAGTGTTTCACTTCAGCAATAATCACTCCTGTCAGAGTGTCAGTGTTTCACTTCAGCAATAATCCCTCCTGTCAGAGTGTCAGTATTTCACTTCAGAATTAATCTCTCCTGTCAGAGTGTCAGTGTTTCACTTCAGCAATAATCCCTCCTCTGAGAGTGTCAGTGTTTTACTTCATCAATAATCCCTCCTGTTAGAGTGTCAGTGTTTTACTTCATCAATAATCCCACCTGTTAGAGTGTCAGTGTTTTACTTCATCAATAATTCCCCTTGTCAGATTGTCAGTGCTTCACTTCATCAATAATCCCCCCTGTCAGAGTGTCAGTGTTTCACTTCAGCAATAATCCCTCCTGTCAGAGTGTCAGTGTTTCACTTCACCAATAATCCCTCCTCTGAGAGTGTCAGTGTTTCACTTCAGCAATAATCCATCCTGTCAGAGTGTCAGTGTTTCACTTCAGCAATAATCCCTCCTGTCAGAGTGTCAGTATTTCACTTCAGAAATAATCTCTCCTGTCAGAGTGTCAGTGTTTCACTTCAGCAATAATTACCCCTGTCAGAGTGTCTGTGTTTCACTTCAGCAATAATCCCTCCTCTGAGAGTGTCAGTGTTTCACTTCAGAAATTATCCCTCCTCTGAGTGTTAGTGTTTCACTTCAGCAATAATCCCTCCTGTCAGAGTGTCAGTGTTTCACTTCAGCAATAATTCCTCCTGTCAGAGTGTCAGTGTTTCACTTCAGCAATAATCCCTCCTCTGAGAGTGTCAGTGTTTCAATTCAGAAATAATCCCTACTCTGAGAGTGTCAGTGTTTCACTTCAGCAATAATCCCTCCTGTCAGAGTGTCAGTGTTTCACTTCACCAATAATCCCTCCTCTGAGAGTGTCAGTGTTTCACTTCAGCAATAATCCATCCTGTCAGAGTGTCAGTGTTTCACTTCAGCAATAATCCCTCCTGTCAGAGTGTCAGTATTTCACTTCAGAAATAATCTCTCCTGTCAGAGTGTCAGTGTTTCACTTCAGCAATAATTACCCCTGTCAGAGTGTCTGTGTTTCACTTCAGCAATAATCCCTCCTCTGAGAGTGTCAGTGTTTCACTTCAGAAATTATCCCTCCTCTGAGTGTTAGTGTTTCACTTCAGCAATAATCCCTCCTGTCAGAGTGTCAGTGTTTCACTTCAGCAATAATTCCTCCTGTCAGAGTGTCAGTGTTTCACTTCAGCAATAATACCTCCTCTCAGAGTGTCAGTGTTTTACTTCATCAATAATCCCTCCTGTTAGAGTGTCAGTGTTTTACTTCATCAATAATTCCCATTGTCAGAGTGTCAGTGTTTCACTTCATCAATTATCCCTCCTGTCAGAGTGTCAGTATTTCACTTCAGAAATAATCTCTCCTGTCAGAGTGTCAGTATTTCACTTCAGAAATAATCTCTCCTCTGAGAGTGTCAGTGTTTCACTTCAGCAATAATCCCTCCTCTGAGAGTGTCAGTGTTTCACTTCAGCAATAATCCCTCCTGTCAGAGTGTCAGTGTTTCACTTCAGCAATAATACCTCCTCTCAGAGTGTCAGTGTTTTACTTCATCAATAATTCCCCTTGTCAGAGTGTCAGTGTTTCACCTCAGCAATAATCACTCCTGTCAGAGTGTCAGTGTTTCACTTCAGCAATAATCCCTCCTGTCAGAGTGTCAGTATTTCACTTCAGAAATAATCTCTCCTGTCAGAGTGTCAGTGTTTCACTTCAGCAATAATCCCTCCTCTGAGAGTGTCAGTGTTTTACTTCATCAATAATCCCTCCTGTTAGAGTGTCAGTGTTTTACTTCATCAATAATCCCACCTGATAGAGTGTCAGTGTTTTACTTCATCAATAATTCCCCTTGTCAGATTGTCAGTGTTTCACTTCAGCAATAATCCCTCCTCTGAGAGTGTCAGTGTTTCACTTCAGAAATTATCCCTCCTCTGAGAGTGTTAGTGTTTCACTTCAGCAATAATCCCTCCTGTCAGAGTGTCAGTGTTTCACTTCAGCAATAATTCCTCCTGTCAGAGTGTCAGTGTTTCACTTCAGCAATAATACCTCCTCTCAGAGTGTCAGTGTTTTACTTCATCAATAATCCCTCCTGTTAGAGTGTCAGTGTTTTACTTCATCAATAATTCCCCTTGTCAGAGTGTCAGTGTTTCACTTCATCAATAATCCCCCCTGTCAGAGTGTCAGTGTTTCACTTCAGCAATAATCCCTCCTCTCAGAGTGTCAGTATTTCACTTCAGAAATAATCTCTCCTCTGAGAGTGTCAGTGTTTCACTTCAGCAATAATCTCTCCTCTGAGAGTGTCAGTGTTTCACTTCAGCAATAATCCCTCCTGTCAGAGTGTCAGTGTTTCACTTCAGCAATAATACCTCCTCTCAGAGTGTCAGTGTTTTACTTCATCAATAATTCCCCTTGTCAGAGTGTCAGTGTTTCACTTCATCAATAATCCCCCCTGTCAGAGTGTCAGTGTTTCACTTCAGCAATAATCCCTCCTCTGAGAGTGTCAGTGTTTTACTTCATCAATAATTCCCCTTGTCAGATTGTCAGTGTTTCACTTCATCAATAATCCCGCCTGTCAGAGTGTCAGTGTTTCACTTCAGCAATAATCCCTCCTGTCAGAGTGTCAGTGTTTCACTTCAGCAATAATTACCTCTGTCAAAGTGTCTTTATTTCACTTCAGCAATAATCCCTCCTCTGAGAGTGTCAGTGTTTCACTTCAGCAATAATACCTCCTCTGAGAGTGTCAGTGTTTCACTTCAGCAATAATCCCTCCTCTGAGAGTGTCAGTGTTTCACTTCAGCAATAATCACTCCTGTCAGAGTGTCAGTGTTTCACTTCAGCAATAATCCCTCCTGTCAGAGTGTCAGTGTTTCACTTCAGCAATAATTACCCCTGTCAGAGTGTCAGTGTTTCACTTCAGCAATAATTACCCCTGTCAGAGTGTCAGTGTTTCACTTCAGCAATAATCCCTCCTCTGAGAGTGTCAGTGTTTCACTTCAGAAATAATCCCTCCTCTGAGAGTGTCAGTGTTTCACTTCTTCAATAATCCCACCTGTTAGAGTGTCAGTGTTTTACTTCATCAATAATTCCCCTTGTCAGATTGTCAGTGCTTCACTTCAGAAATAATCCCTCCTGTCAGAGTGTCAGTGTTTCACTTCAGCAATAATCCCTCCTGTCAGAGTGTCAGTGTTTCACTTCAGCAATTATCCCTCCTGTCAGAGTGTCAGTGTTTCACTTCAGCAATAATCCCTCCTCTGAGAGTGTCAGTGTTTCAATTCAGAAATAATCCCTCCTCTGAGAGTGTCAGTGTTTCACTTCAGCAATAATCCCTCCTGTCAGAGTGTCAGTGTTTCACTTCACCAATAATCCCTCCTCTGAGAGTGTCAGTGTTTCACTTCAGCAATAATCCCTCCTGTCAGTGTGTCAGTGTTTCACTTCAGCAATAATCCCTCCTGTCAGTGGGTCAGTGTTTCACTTCAGCAATAATCCCTCCTGTCAGAGTGTCAGTGTTTCACTTCAGCAATAATCCCTCCTGTCAGGGTGTCAGTGTTTCACTTCAGCAATAATCCCTCCTGTCAGAGTTTCAGTGTTTCACTTCAGCAATAATTCCTCCTCTGAGAGTGTCAGTGTTTCACTTCAGCAATAATCCCTCCTCTGAGAGTGTCAGTGTTTCACTTCAGCAATCATCGCTCCTCTGAGAGTGTCAGTGTTTCACTTCAGAAATTATCCCTCCTCTGAGAGTGTTAGTGTTTCACTTCAGCAATAATCCCTCCTGTCAGAGTGTCAGTGTTTCACTTCAGCAATAATCCCTCCTGTCAGAGTGTCAGTGTTTCACTTCAGCAATAATCCCTCCTGTCAGAGTGTCAGTGTTTCACTTCACCAATAATCCCTCCTCTGAGAGTGTCAGTGTTTCACTTCAGCAATAATCCCTCCTGTCAGTGTGTCAGTGTTTCACTTCAGCAATAATCCCTCCTGTCAGTGGGTCAGTGTTTCACTTCAGCAATAATCCCTCCTGTCAGAGTGTCAGTGTTTCACTTCAGCAATAATCCCTCCTGTCAGGGTGTCAGTGTTTCACTTCAGCAATAATCCCTCCTGTCAGAGTTTCAGTGTTTCACTTCAGCAATAATTCCTCCTCTGAGAGTGTCAGTGTTTCACTTCAGCAATAATCCCTCCTCTGAGAGTGTCAGTGTTTCACTTCAGCAATCATCGCTCCTCTGAGAGTGTCAGTGTTTCACTTCAGAAATTATCCCTCCTCTGAGAGTGTTAGTGTTTCACTTCAGCAATAATCCCTCCTGTCAGAGTGTCAGTGTTTCACTTCAGCAATAATTCCTCCTGTCAGAGTGTCAGTGTTTCACTTCAGCAATAATCCCTCCTCTCAGAGTGTCAGTGTTTTACTTCATTAATAATCCCTCCTGTTAGAGTGTCAGTGTTTTACTTCATCAATAATTCCCCTTGTCAGAGTGTCAGTGTTTCACTTCATCAATAATCCCTCCTCTGAGAGTGTCAGTGTTTCACTTCAGCAATAATCCCTGCTGTCAGAGTGTCAGTGTTTCACTTCAGCAATAATCCCTCCTGTCAGAGTATCAGCGTTTCACTTCAGCAATAATCTCTCCTCTGAGAGTGTCAGTGTTTCACTTCAGCAATAATCTCTCCTCTGAGAGTGTCAGTGTTACACTTCAGCAATAATCTCTCCTCTGAGAGTGTCAGTGTTTCACTTCAGCAATAATCCCTCCTGTCAGAGTGTCAGTGTTTCACTTCAGCAATAATCGCTCCTCTGAGAGTGTCAGTGTTTCACTTCAGAAATTATCCCTCCTCTGAGAGTGTTAGTGTTTCACTTCAGCAATAATCCCTCCTGTCAGAGTGTCAGTGTTTCACTTCAGCAATAATTCCTACTGTCAGAGTGTCAGTGTTTCACTTCAGCAATAATCCCTCCTCTCAGAGTGTCAGTGTTTTACTTCATCAATAATCCCTCCTGTTAGAGTGTCAGTGTTTTACTTCATCAATAATTCCCCTTGTCAGAGTGTCAGTGTTTCACTTCATCAATAATCCCCCCTGTCAGAGTGTCAGTGTTTCACATCAGCAATAATCCCTCCTGTCAGAGTGTCAGTATTTCACTTCAGAAATAATCTCTCCTGTCAGAGTGTCAGTGTTTCACATCAGCAATAATCCCTCCTCTGAGAGTGTCAGTGTTTCACTTCAGCAATAATCCCTCCTCTGAGAGTGTCAGTGTTTCACTTCAGCAATAATTACCCCTGTCAGAGTGTCAGTGTTTCACTTCAGCAATAATCCCTCCTCTGAGAGTGTCAGTGTTTCACTTCAGCAATAATCCCTCCTCTGAGAGTGTCAGTGTTTCACTTCAGCAATAATCCCTCCTCTGAGAGTGTCAGTGTTTCACTTCAGCAATAATCCCTCCTCTGAGAGTGTCAGTGTCTCACTTCAGCAATAATCCCTCCTCTGAGAGTGTCAGTGTTTCACTTCAGCAATAATCCCTCCTCTGAGAGTGTCAGTGTTTCACTTCAGCAATAATCTCTCCTCTGAGAGTGTCAGTGTTTCACTTCAGCAATAATCCCTCCTGTCAGAGTGTCAGTGTTTCACTTCAGCAATAATCCCTCCTCTGAGAGTGTCAGTGTTTCACATCAGAAATAATCCCTCCTCTGAGAGTGTCAGTGTTTCACTTCAGCAATAATCCCTCCTCTGAGAGTGTCAGTGTTTCACTTCACCAATATTTCCTCCTCTGAGAGTGTCAGTGTTTCACTTTAGCAATAATCCCTCCTGTCAGAGTGTCAGTGTTACACTTCAGCAATAATCCCTCCTCTGAGAGTGTCAGTGTTTTACTTAATCAATAATCCCACCTGTTAGAGTGTCAGTGTTTTACTTCATTAATATTTCCCCTAGTCAGATTGTCAGTGCTTCACTTCATCAATAATCCCCCTGTCAGAGTGTCAGTGTTTCACTTCAGCAATAATCCCTCCTGTCAGAGTGTCAGTATTTCACTTCAGAAATAATCTCTCCTGTCAGAGTGTCAGTGTTTCACTTCAGCAATAATTACCCCTGTCAGAGTGTCAGTGTTTCACTTCAGCAATAATCCCTCCTCTGAGAGTGTCAGTGTTTCACTTCAGCAATAATACCTCCTTTGAGAGTGTTAGTGTTTCACTTCAGCAATAATCCCTCCTCTGAGAGTGTCAGTGTTTCACTTCAGCAATAATCCCTCCTGTCAGAGTGTCAGTGTTTCACTTCAGCAATAATCCTTCCTGTCAGAGTGTCAGTGTTTCACTTCAGCAATAATCCCTCCTCTGAGAGTGTCAGTGTTTCACTTCAGCAATTATCCCTCCTGTCAGAGTGTCAGTGTTTCACTTCAGCAATAATTACCCCTGTCAGAGTGTCAGTGTTTCACTTCAGCAATAATCCCTCCTCTGAGAGTGTCAGTGTCTCACTTCAGCATTAATCCCTCCTCTGAGAGTGTCAGTGTTTCACTTTAGCAATAATCCCTCCTCTGTGAGTGTCAGTGTTTCACTTTAGCAATAATCCCTCCTCTGAGAGTATCAGTGTTTCACTTCAGCAATAATCCCTCCTGTCAGAGTGTCAGTGTTTCACTTCAGCAATAATCCCTCCTCTGAGAGTGTCAGTGTTTCACTTCAGCAATAATCCCTCCTCTGAGAGTGTCAGTGTTTCACTTCAGCAATAATCGCTCCTCTGAGAGTGTCAGTGTTTCACTTCAGAAATTATCCCTCCTCTGAGAGTGTTAGTGTTTCACTTCAGCAATAATTCCTCCTGTCAGAGTGTCAGTGTTTCACTTCAGCAATAATCCCTCCTCTCAGAGTGTCAGTGTTTTACTTCATCAATAATCCCTCCTGTTAGAGTGTCAGTGTTTTACTTCATCAATAATTCCCCTTGTCAGAGTGTCAGTGTTTCACTTCATCAATAATCCCCCCTGTCAGAGTGTCAGTGTTTCACTTCAGCAATAATCCCTCCTGTCAGAGTGTCAGTATTTCACTTCAGAAATAATCTCTCCTCTGAGAGTGTCAGTGTTTCACTTCAGCAATAATCTCTCCTCTGAGAGTGTCAGTGTTTCACTTCAGCAATAATACCTCCTCTCAGAGTGTCAGTGTTTTACCTCATCAATAATTCCCCTTGTCAGAGTGTCAGTGTTTCACTTCATCAATAATCCCCCCTGTCAGAGTGTCAGTGTTTCACTTCAGCAATAATCCCTCCTCTGAGAGTGTCAGTGTTTTACTTCATCAATAATTCCCCTTGTCAGATTGTCAGTGTTTCACTTCATCAATAATCCCGCCTGTCAGAGTGTCAGTGTTTCACTTCAGCAATAATCCCTCCTGTCAGAGTGTCAGTGTTTCACTTCAGCAATAATTACCTCTGTCAAAGTGTCTTTATTTCACTTCAGCAATAATCCCTCCTCTGAGAGTGTCAGTGTTTCACTTCAGCAATAATACCTCCTCTGAGAGTGTCAGTGTTTCACTTCAGCAATAATCCCTCCTCTGAGAGTGTCAGTGTTTCACTTCAGCAATAATCACTCCTGTCAGAGTGTCAGTGTTTCACTTCAGCAATAATCCCTCCTGTCAGAGTGTCAGTGTTTCACTTCAGCAATAATTACCCCTGTCAGAGTGTCAGTGTTTCACTTCAGCAATAATTACCCCTGTCAGAGTGTCAGTGTTTCACTTCAGCAATAATCCCTCCTCTGAGAGTGTCAGTGTTTCACTTCAGAAATAATCCCTCCTCTGAGAGTGTCAGTGTTTCACTTCTTCAATAATCCCACCTGTTAGAGTGTCAGTGTTTTACTTCATCAATAATTCCCCTTGTCAGATTGTCAGTGCTTCACTTCAGAAATAATCCCTCCTGTCAGAGTGTCAGTGTTTCACTTCAGCAATAATCCCTCCTGTCAGAGTGTCAGTGTTTCACTTCAGCAATTATCCCTCCTGTCAGAGTGTCAGTGTTTCACTTCAGCAATAATCCCTCCTCTGAGAGTGTCAGTGTTTCAATTCAGAAATAATCCCTCCTCTGAGAGTGTCAGTGTTTCACTTCAGCAATAATCCCTCCTGTCAGAGTGTCAGTGTTTCACTTCACCAATAATCCCTCCTCTGAGAGTGTCAGTGTTTCACTTCAGCAATAATCCCTCCTGTCAGTGTGTCAGTGTTTCACTTCAGCAATAATCCCTCCTGTCAGTGGGTCAGTGTTTCACTTCAGCAATAATCCCTCCTGTCAGAGTGTCAGTGTTTCACTTCAGCAATAATCCCTCCTGTCAGGGTGTCAGTGTTTCACTTCAGCAATAATCCCTCCTGTCAGAGTTTCAGTGTTTCACTTCAGCAATAATTCCTCCTCTGAGAGTGTCAGTGTTTCACTTCAGCAATAATCTCTCCTCTGAGAGTGTCAGTGTTTCACTTCAGCAATAATACCTCCTGTCAGAGTGTCAGTGTTTCACTTCAGCAATAATCCCTCCTCTGAGAGTGTCAGTGTTTCACTTCAGCAATCATCGCTCCTCTGAGAGTGTCAGTGTTTCACTTCAGAAATTATCCCTCCTCTGAGAGTGTTAGTGTTTCACTTCAGCAATAATCCCTCCTGTCAGAGTGTCAGTGTTTCACTTCAGCAATAATTCCTCCTGTCAGAGTGTCAGTGTTTCACTTCAGCAATAATCCCTCCTCTCAGAGTGTCAGTGTTTTACTTCATTAATAATCCCTCCTGTTAGAGTGTCAGTGTTTTACTTCATCAATAATTCCCCTTGTCAGAGTGTCAGTGTTTCACTTCATCAATAATCCCTCCTCTGAGAGTGTCAGTGTTTCACTTCAGCAATAATCCCTGCTGTCAGAGTGTCAGTGTTTCACTTCAGCAATAATCCCTCCTGTCAGAGTATCAGTGTTTCACTTCAGCAATAATCTCTCCCCTGAGAGTGTCAGTGTTTCACTTCAGCAATAATCTCTCCTCTGAGAGTGTCAGTGTTTCACTTCAGCAATAATCTCTCCTCTGAGAGTGTCAGTGTTTCACTTCAGCAATAATCCCTCCTGTCAGAGTGTCAGTGTTTCACTTCAGCAATAATCGCTCCTCTGAGAGTGTCAGTGTTTCACTTCAGAAATTATCCCTCCTCTGAGAGTGTTAGTGTTTCACTTCAGCAATAATCCCTCCTGTCAGAGTGTCAGTGTTTCACTTCAGCAATAATTCCTACTGTCAGAGTGTCAGTGTTTCACTTCAGCAATAATCCCTCCTCTCAGAGTGTCAGTGTTTTACTTCATCAATAATCCCTCCTGTTAGATTGTCAGTGTTTTACTTCATCAATAATTTCCCTTGTCAGAGTGTCAGTGTTTCACTTCATCAATAATCCCCCCTGTCAGAGTGTCAGTGTTTCACTTCAGCAATAATCCCTCCTGTCAGAATGTCAGTATTTCACTTCAGAAATAATCTCTCCTGTCAGAGTGTCAGTGATTCACATCAGCAATAATCCCTCCTCTGAGAGTGTCAGTGTTTCACTTCAGCAATAATCCCTCCTGTCAGTGTGTCAGTGTTTCACTTCAGCAATAATCCCTCCTGTCAGTGGGTCAGTGTTTCACTTCAGCAATAATCCCTCCTGTCAGAGTGTCAGTGTTTCAGTTCAGCAATAATCCCTCCTGTCAGGGTGTCAGTGTTTCACTTCAGCAATAATCCCTCCTGTCAGAGTTTCAGTGTTTCACTTCAGCAATAATTCCTCCTCTGAGAGTGTCAGTGTTTCACTTCAGCAATAATCTCTCCTCTGAGAGTGTCAGTGTTTCACTTCAGCAATAATACCTCCTGTCAGAGTGTCAGTGTTTCACTTCAGCAATAATCCCTCCTCTGAGAGTGTCAGTGTTTCACTTCAGCAATCATCGCTCCTCTGAGAGTGTCAGTGTTTCACTTCAGAAATTATCCCTCCTCTGAGAGTGTTAGTGTTTCACTTCAGCAATAATCCCTCCTGTCAGAGTGTCAGTGTTTCACTTCAGCAATAATTCCTCCTGTCAGAGTGTCAGTGTTTCACTTCAGCAATAATCCCTCCTCTCAGAGTGTCAGTGTTTTACTTCATTAATAATCCCTCCTGTTAGAGTGTCAGTGTTTTACTTCATCAATAATTCCCCTTGTCAGAGTGTCAGTGTTTCACTTCATCAATAATCCCTCCTCTGAGAGTGTCAGTGTTTCACTTCAGCAATAATCCCTGCTGTCAGAGTGTCAGTGTTTCACTTCAGCAATAATCCCTCCTGTCAGAGTATCAGTGTTTCACTTCAGCAATAATCTCTCCCCTGAGAGTGTCAGTGTTTCACTTCAGCAATAATCTCTCCTCTGAGAGTGTCAGTGTTTCACTTCAGCAATAATCTCTCCTCTGAGAGTGTCAGTGTTTCACTTCAGCAATAATCCCTCCTGTCAGAGTGTCAGTGTTTCACTTCAGCAATAATCGCTCCTCTGAGAGTGTCAGTGTTTCACTTCAGAAATTATCCCTCCTCTGAGAGTGTTAGTGTTTCACTTCAGCAATAATCCCTCCTGTCAGAGTGTCAGTGTTTCACTTCAGCAATAATTCCTACTGTCAGAGTGTCAGTGTTTCACTTCAGCAATAATCCCTCCTCTCAGAGTGTCAGTGTTTTACTTCATCAATAATCCCTCCTGTTAGAGTGTCAGTGTTTTACTTCATCAATAATTCCCCTTGTCAGAGTGTCAGTGTTTCACTTCATCAATAATCCCCCCTGTCAGAGTGTCAGTGTTTCACTTCAGCAATAATCCCTCCTGTCAGAGTGTCAGTATTTCACTTCAGAAATAATCTCTCCTGTCAGAGTGTCAGTGTTTCACATCAGCAATAATCCCTCCTCTGAGAGTGTCAGTGTTTCACTTCAGCAATAATCCCTCCTCTGAGAGTGTCAGTGTTTCACTTCAGCAATAATACCTCCTGTCAGAGTGTCAGTGTTTCACTTCAGCAATAATCCCTCCTCTGAGAGTGTCAGTGTTTCACTTCAGCAATCATCGCTCCTCTGAGAGTGTCAGTGTTTCACTTCAGAAATTATCCCTCCTCTGAGAGTGTTAGTGTTTCACTTCAGCAATAATCCCTCCTGTCAGAGTGTCAGTGTTTCACTTCAGCAATAATTCCTCCTGTCAGAGTGTCAGTGTTTCACTTCAGCAATAATCCCTCCTCTCAGAGTGTCAGTGTTTTACTTCATTAATAATCCCTCCTGTTAGAGTGTCAGTGTTTTACTTCATCAATAATTCCCCTTGTCAGAGTGTCAGTGTTTCACTTCATCAATAATCCCTCCTCTGAGAGTGTCAGTGTTTCACTTCAGCAATAATCCCTGCTGTCAGAGTGTCAGTGTTTCACTTCAGCAATAATCCCTCCTGTCAGAGTATCAGTGTTTCACTTCAGCAATAATCTCTCCCCTGAGAGTGTCAGTGTTTCACTTCAGCAATAATCTCTCCTCTGAGAGTGTCAGTGTTTCACTTCAGCAATAATCTCTCCTCTGAGAGTGTCAGTGTTTCACTTCAGCAATAATCCCTCCTGTCAGAGTGTCAGTGTTTCACTTCAGCAATAATCGCTCCTCTGAGAGTGTCAGTGTTTCACTTCAGAAATTATCCCTCCTCTGAGAGTGTTAGTGTTTCACTTCAGCAATAATCCCTCCTGTCAGAGTGTCAGTGTTTCACTTCAGCAATAATTCCTACTGTCAGAGTGTCAGTGTTTCACTTCAGCAATAATCCCTCCTCTCAGAGTGTCAGTGTTTTACTTCATCAATAATCCCTCCTGTTAGAGTGTCAGTGTTTTACTTCATCAATAATTCCCCTTGTCAGAGTGTCAGTGTTTCACTTCATCAATAATCCCCCCTGTCAGAGTGTCAGTGTTTCACTTCAGCAATAATCCCTCCTGTCAGAGTGTCAGTATTTCACTTCAGAAATAATCTCTCCTGTCAGAGTGTCAGTGTTTCACATCAGCAATAATCCCTCCTCTGAGAGTGTCAGTGTTTCACTTCAGCAATAATCCCTCCTCTGAGAGTGTCAGTGTTTCACTTCAGCAATAATTACCCCTGTCAGAGTGTCAGTGTTTCACTTCAGCAATAATCCCTCCTCTGAGAGTGTCAGTGTTTCACTTCAGCAATAATCCCTCCTCTGAGAGTGTCAGTGTTTCACTTCAGGAATAATCCCTCCTCTGAGAGTGTCAGTGTTTCACTTCAGCAATAATCCCTCCTCTGAGAGTGTCAGTGTCTCACTTCAGCAATAATCCCTCCTCTGAGAGTGTCAGTGTTTCACTTCAGCAATAATCCCTCCTCTGAGAGTGTCAGTGTTTCACTTCAGCAATATTCTCTCCTCTGAGAGTGTCAGTGTTTCACTTCAGCAATAATCCCTCCTGTCAGAGTGTCAGTGTTTCACTTCAGCAATAATCCCTCCTCTGAGAGTGTCAGTGTTTCACATCAGAAATAATCCCTCCTCTGAGAGTGTCAGTGTTTCACTTCAGCAATAATCCCTCCTCTGAGAGTGTCAGTGTTTCACTTCACCAATATTTCCTCCTCTGAGAGTGTCAGTGTTTCACTTCAGCAATAATCCCTCCTGTCAGAGTGTCAGTGTTACACTTCAGCAATAATCCCTCCTGTCAGAGTGTCAGTGTTACACTTCAGCAATAATCCCTCCTCTGAGATTGTCAGTGTTTTACTTAATCAATAATCCCACCTGTTAGAGTGTCAGTGTTTTACTTCATTAATATTTCCCCTAGTCAGATTGTCAGTGCTTCACTTCATCAATAATCCCCCTGTCAGAGTGTCAGTGTTTCACTTCAGCAATAATCCCTCCTGTCAGAGTGTCAGTATTTCACTTCAGAAATAATCTCTCCTGTCAGAGTGTCAGTGTTTCACTTCAGCAATAATTACCCCTGTCAGAGTGTCAGTGTTTCACTTCAGCAATAATCCCTCCTCTGAGAGTGTCAGTGTTTCACTTCAGCAATAATACCTCCTTTGAGAGTGTTAGTGTTTCACTTCAGCAATAATCCCTCCTCTGAGAGTGTCAGTGTTTCACTTCAGCAATAATCCCTCCTGTCAGAGTGTCAGTGTTTCACTTCAGCAATAATCCCTCCTGTCAGAGTGTCAGTGTTTCACTTCAGCAATAATCCCTCCTCTGAGAGTGTCAGTGTTTCACTTCAGCAATTATCCCTCCTGTCAGAGTGTCAGTGTTTCACTTCAGCAATAATTACCCCTGTCAGAGTGTCAGTGTTTCACTTCAGCAATAATCCCTCCTCTGAGAGTGTCAGTGTCTCACTTCAGCATTAATCCCTCCTCTGAGAGTGTCAGTGTTTCACTTTAGCAATAATCCCTCCTCTGAGAGTGTCAGTGTTTCACTTTAGCAATAATCCCTCCTCTGAGAGTATCAGTGTTTCACTTCAGCAATAATCCCTCCTGTCAGAGTGTCAGTGTTTCACTTCAGCAATAATCCCTCCTCTGAGAGTGTCAGTGTTTCACTTCAGCAATAATCCCTCCTCTGAGAGTGTCAGTGTTTCACTTCAGCAATAATCGCTCCTCTGAGAGTGTCAGTGTTTCACTTCAGAAATTATCCCTCCTCTGAGAGTGTTAGTGTTTCACTTCAGCAATAATTCCTCCTGTCAGAGTGTCAGTGTTTCACTTCAGCAATAATCCCTCCTCTCAGAGTGTCAGTGTTTTACTTCATCAATAATCCCTCCTGTTAGAGTGTCAGTGTTTTACTTCATCAATAATTCCCCTTGTCAGAGTGTCAGTGTTTCACTTCATCAATAATCCCCCCTGTCAGAGTGTCAGTGTTTCACTTCAGCAATAATCCCTCCTGTCAGAGTGTCAGTATTTCACTTCAGAAATAATCTCTCCTGTCAGAGTGTCAGTGTTTCACTTCAGCAATAATCCCTCCTCTGAGAGTGTCAGTGTCTCACTTCAGCAATAATCCCTCCTCTGAGAGTGTCAGTGTTTCACTTCAGCAATAATCCCTCCTCTGAGAGTGTCAGTGTTTCACTTCAGCAATTATCCCTCCTATCAGAGTGTCAGTGTTTCACTTCAGCAATAATTACCCCTGTCAGAGTGTCAGTGTTTCACTTCAGCAATAATCCCTCCTCTGAGAGTGTCAGTGTTTCACTTCAGCAATAATCCCTCCTCTGAGAGTGTCAGTGTTTCACTTCAGCAATAATCCCTCCTCTGAGAGTGTCAGTGTTTCACTTCAGCAATAATCCCTCCTCTGAGAGTGTCAGTGTTTCACTTCAGCAATAATCCCTCCTCTGAGAGTGTCAGTGTCTCACTTCAGCAATAATCCCTCCTCTGAGAGTGTCAGTGTTTCACTTCAGCAATAATCCCTCCTCTGAGAGTGTCAGTGTTTCACTTCAGCAATATTCTCTCCTCTGAGAGTGTCAGTGTTTCACTTCAGCAATAATCCCTCCTGTCAGAGTGTCAGTGTTTCACTTCAGCAATAATCCCTCCTCTGAGAGTGTCAGTGTTTCACTTCACCAATAATCCCTCCTCTGAGAGTGTCAGTGTTTCACATCAGAAATAATCCCTCCTCTGAGAGTGTCAGTGTTTCACTTCAGCAATAATCCCTCCTCTGAGAGTGTCAGTGTTTCACTTCACCAATAATTCCTCCTCTGAGAGTGTCAGTGTTTCACTTCAGCAATAATCCCTCCTGTCAGAGTGTCAGTGTTTCACTTCAGCAATAATCCCTCCTGTCAGAGTGTCAGTGTTTTACTTAATCAATAATCCCACCTGTTAGAGTGTCAGTGTTTTACTTCATTAATATTTCCCCTAGTCAGATTGTCAGTGCTTCACTTCATCAATAATCCCCCTGTCAGAGTGTCAGTGTTTCACTTCAGCAATAATCCCTCCTCTGAGAGTGTCAGTGTTTCACTTCAGCAATTATCCCTCTTGTCAGAGTGTCAGTATTTCACTTCAGCAATAATTACCCCTGTCAGAGTGTCAGTGTTTCACTTCAGCAATAATCCCTCCTCTGAGAGTGTCAGTGTCGTACTTCAGCATTAATCCCTCCTCTGAGAGTGTCAGTGTTTCACTTTAGCAATAATCCCTCCTCTGAGAGTGTCAGTGTTTCACTTTAGCAATAATCCCTCCTCTGAGAGTATCAGTGTTTCACTTCAGCAATAATCCCTCCTGTCAGAGTGTCAGTGTTTAACTTCAGCAATAATCCCTCCTCTGAGAGTGTCAGTGTTCCACTTCAGAAATAATCCCTCCTCTGAGAGTGTCAGTGTTTCACTTCAGCAATAATCCCTCCTCTGAGAGTGTCAGTGTTTCACTTCAGCAATAATCCCTCCTCTCAGAGTGTCACTGTTTTACTTCATCAATAATCCCTCCTGTTAGAGTGTCAGTGTTTTACTTCATCAATAATTCCCCTTGTCAGAGTGTCAGTGTTTCACTTCATCAATAATCCCCCCTGTCAGAGTGTCAGTGTTTCACTTCAGCAATAATCCCTCCTGTCAGAGTGTCAGTATTTCACTTCAGAAATAATCTCTCCTGTCAGTGTGTCAGTGTTTCACTTCAGCAATAATCCCTCCTCTGAGAGTGTCAGTGTTTCACTTCAGCAATAATCCCTCCTGTCAGAGTATCAGTGTTTCACTCCAGCAATAATCTCTCCTCTGAGAGTGTCAGTGTTTCACTTCAGCAATAATCTCTCCTCTGAGAGTGTCCGTGTTTCACTTCAGCAATAATCCCTCCTGTCAGAGTGTCAGTGTTTCACTTCAGCAATAATCCCTCCTGTCAGAGTATCAGTGTTTCACTTCAGCAATAATCTCTCCTCTGAGAGTGTCAGTGTTTCACTTCAGCAATAATCTCTCCTCTGAGAGTGTCAGTGTTTCACTTCAGCATTAATCCCTCCTGTCAGAGTGTCCGTGTTTCACTTCAGCAATAATCCCTCCTGTCAGAGTGTCAGTGTTTCACTTCAGCAATAATCCCTCCTGTCAGAGTGTCAGTGTTTCACTTCAGCAATAATCCCTCCTCTGAGAGTGTCAGTGTTTCACTTCAGCAATAATCCCTCCTCTGAGAGTGTCAGTGTTTCACTTCAGCAATAATCCCTCCTGTCAGAGTTTCAGTGTTTCACTTCAGCAATAATCTCTCCTCTGAGAGTGTCAGTGTTTCACTTCAGCAATAATCCCTCCTGTCAGAGTGTCAGTGTTTCACTTCAGCAATAATCTCTCCTCTGAGAGTGTCAGTGTTTCACTTCAGCAATAATCTCTCCTCTGAGAGTGTCAGTGTTTCACTTCAGCAATAATCCCTCCTGTCAGAGTGTCAGTGTTTCACTTCAGCAATTATCCCTCCTCTGAGAGTGTCAGTGTTTCACTTCAGCAATAATCTCTCCTCTGAGAGTGTCAGTGTTTCACTTCAGCAATAATCCCTCCTGTCAGAGTGTCAGTGTTTCACTTCAGCAATTATCCCTCCTCTGAGAGTGTCAGTGTTTCACTTCAGCAATAATCCCTCCTCTGAGAGTGTCAGTGTTTCACTTCAGCAATAATCCCTCCTCTGAGAGTGTCAGTGTTTCACTTCAGCAATAATCCCTCCTGTCAGAGTGTCAGTGTTTCACTTTAGCAATAATCCCTCCTGTCAGAGTATCAGTGTTTCACTTCAGCAATAATCCCTCCTGTCAGAGTGTCAGTGTTTCACTTCAGCAATAATCCCTCCTGTCAGTGTCAGTATTTCACTTCAGAAATAATCTCTCCTGTCAGAGTGTCAGTGTTTCACTTCAGCAATAATTACCCCTGTCAGAGTGTCTGTGTTTCACTTCAGCAATAATCCCTCCTCTGAGAGTGTCAGTGTTTCACTTCAGCAATAATCCCTCCTGTCAGAGTGTCAGTGTTTCACTTCAGCAATAATCCCTCCTCTGAGAGTGTCAGTGTTTCACTTCACCAATAATCCCTCCTCTGAGAGTGTCAGTGTTTCACATCAGAAATAATCCCTCCTCTGAGAGTGTCAGTGTTTCACTTCACCAATAATTCCTCCTCTGAGAGTGTCGGTGTTTCACTTCAGCAATAATCCCTCCTGTCAGAGTGTCAGTGTTTCACTTCAGCAATAATCCCTCCTGTCAGAGTGTCAGTGTTTTACTTAATCAATAATCCCACCTGTTAGAGTGTCAGTGTTTTACTTCATTAATATTTCCCCTAGTCAGATTGTCAGTGCTTCACTTCATCAATAATCCCCCTGTCAGAGTGTCAGTGTTTCACTTCAGCAATAATCCCTCCTGTCAGAGTGTCAGTATTTCACTTCAGAAATAATCTCTCCTGTCAGAGTGTCAGTGTTTCACTTCAGCAATAATTACCCCTGTCAGAGTGTCTGTTTTTCACTTCAGCAATAATCCCTCCTCTGAGAGTGTCAGTGTTTCACTTCAGCAATAATACCTCCTTTGAGAGTGTTAGTGTTTCACTTCAGCAATAATCCCTCCTCTGAGAGTGTCAGTGTTTCACTTCAGCAATAATCCCTCCTGTCAGAGTGTCAGTGTTTCACTTCAGCAATAATCCCTCCTGTCAGAGTGTCAGTGTTTCACTTCAGCAATAATCCCTCCTCTGAGAGTGTCAGTGTTTAACTTCAGCAATTATCCCTCTTGTCAGAGTGTCAGTATTTCACTTCAGCAATAATTACCCCTGTCAGAGTGTCAGTGTTTCACTTCAGCAATAATCCCTCCTCTGAGAGTGTCAGTGTCTCACTTCAGCATTAATCCCTCCTCTGAGAGTGTCAGTGTCTCACTTCAGCAATAATCCCTCCTCTGAGAGTGTCAGTGTTTCACTTTAGCAATAATCCCTCCTCTGAGATTATCAGTGTTTCACTTCAGCAATAATCCCTCCTGTCAGAGTGTCAGTGTTTCACTTCAGCAATAATCCCTCCTCTGAGAGTGTCAGTGTTCCACTTCAGCAATAATCCCTCCTCTGAGAGTGTCAGTGTTTCACTTCAGCAATAATCCCTCCTCTGAGAGTGTCAGTGTTTCACTTCAGCAATAATCGCTCCTCTGAGAGTGTCAGTGTTTCACTTCAGAAATTATCCCTCCTCTGAGAGTGTTAGTGTTTCACTTCAGCAATAATTCCTCCTGTCAGAGTGTCAGTGTTTCACTTCAGCAATAATCCCTCCTCTCAGAGTGTCAGTGTTTTACTTCATCAATAATCCCTCCTGTTAGAGTGTCAGTGTTTTACTTCATCAATAATTCCCCTTGTCAGAGTGTCAGTGTTTCACTTCATCAATAATCCCCCCTGTCAGAGTGTCAGTGTTTCACTTCAGCAATAATCCCTCCTCTGAGAGTGTCAGTGTTTCACTTCAGCAATAATCCCTCCTGTCAGAGTATCAGTGTTTCACTCCAGCAATAATCTCTCCTCTGAGAGTGTCAGTGTTTCACTTCAGCAATAATCTCTCCTCTGAGAGTGTCAGTGTTTCACTTCAGCAATAATCTCTCCTCTGAGAGTGTCAGTGTTTCACTTCAGCAATAATCCCTCCTGTCAGAGTGTCAGTGTTTCACTTCAGCAATAATCCCTCCTGTCAGAGTGTCAGTGTTTCACTTCAGCAATAATCCCTCCTGTCAGTGTCAGTGTTTCACTTCAGCAATAATCCCTCCTCTGAGAGTGTCAGTGTTTCACTTCAGCAATAATCCCTCCTCTGAGAGTGTCAGTGTTTCACTTCAGCAATAATCCCTCCTGTCAGAGTTTCAGTGTTTCACTTCAGCAATAATCTCTCCTCTGAGAGTGTCAGTGTTTCACTTCAGCAATAATCGCTCCTCTGAGAGTGTCAGTGTTTCACTTCAGAAATTATCCCTCCTCTGAGAGTGTTAGTGTTTCACTTCAGCAATAATTCCTCCTGTCAGAGTGTCAGTGTTTCACTTCAGCAATAATCCCTCCTCTCAGAGTGTCAGTGTTTTACTTCATCAATAATCCCTCCTGTTAGAGTGTCAGTGTTTTACTTCATCAATAATTTCCCTTGTCAGAGTGTCAGTGTTTCACTTCATCAATAATCCCCCCTGTCAGAGTGTCAGTGTTTCACTTCAGCAATAATCCCTCCTCTGAGAGTGTCAGTGTTTCACTTCAGCAATAATCCCTCCTGTCAGAGTATCAGTGTTTCACTCCAGCAATAATCTCTCCTCTGAGAGTGTCAGTGTTTCACTTCAGCAATAATCTCTCCTCTGAGAGTGTCAGTGTTTCACTTCAGCAATAATCTCTCCTCTGAGAGTGTCAGTGTTTCACTTCAGCAATAATCCCTCCTGTCAGAGTGTCAGTGTTTCACTTCAGCAATAATCCCTCCTGTCAGAGTGTCAGTGTTTCACTTCAGCAATAATCCCTCCTGTCAGAGTGTCAGTGTTTCACTTCAGCAATAATCCCTCCTCTGAGAGTGTCAGTGTTTCACTTCAGCAATAATCCCTCCTCTGAGAGTGTCAGTGTTTCACTTCAGCAATAATCCCTCCTGTCAGAGTGTCAGTGTTTCACTTCAGCAATAATCCCTCCTGTCAGAGTATCAGTGTTTCACTTCAGCAATAATCTCTCCTCTGAGAGTGTCAGTTTTTCACTTCAGCAATAATCTCTCCTCTGAGAGTGTCAGTGTTTCACTTCAGCAATAATCCCTCCTGTCAGAGTGTCAGTGTTTCACTTCAGCAATAATCCCTCCTGTCAGAGTGTCAGTGTTTCACTTCAGCAATAATCCCTCCTGTCAGAGTGTCAGTGTTTCACTTCAGCAATAATCCCTCCTCTGAGAGTGTCAGTGTTTCACTTCAGCAATAATCCCTCCTGTCAGAGTGTCAGTGTTTCACTTCAGCAATAATCCCTCCTGTCAGAGTGTCAGTGTTTCACTTCAGCAATAATCCCTCCTGTCAGTGTCAGTATTTCACTTCAGAAATAATCTCTCCTGTCAGAGTGTCAGTGTTTCACGTCAGCAATAATTACCCCTGTCAGAGTGTCTGTGTTTCACTTCAGCAATAATCCCTCCTCTGAGAGTGTCAGTGTTTCACTTCAGCAATAATACCTCCTTTGAGAGTGTTAGTGTTTCACTTCAGCAATAATCCCTCCTCTGAGAGTGTCAGTGTTTCACTTCAGCAATAATCCCTCCTGTCAGAGTGTCAGTATTTCACTTCAGAAATAATCTCTCCTGTCAGTGTGTCAGTGTTTCACTTCAGCAATAATCCCTCCTCTGAGAGTGTCAGTGTTTCACTTCAGCAATAATCCCTCCTGTCAGAGTATCAGTGTTTCACTCCAGCAATAATCTCTCCTCTGAGAGTGTCAGTGTTTCACTTCAGCAATAATCTCTCCTCTGAGAGTGTCAGTGTTTCACTTCAGCAATAATCCCTCCTGTCAGAGTGTCAGTGTTTCACTTCAGCAATAATCCCTCCTGTCAGAGTATCAGTGTTTCACTTCAGCAATAATCTCTCCTCTGAGAGTGTCAGTGTTTCACTTCAGCAATAATCTCTCCTCTGAGAGTGTCAGTGTTTCACTTCAGCAATAATCCCTCCTGTCAGAGTGTCAGTGTTTCACTTCAGCAATAATCCCTCCTGTCAGAGTGTCAGTGTTTCACTTCAGCAATAATCCCTCCTGTCAGAGTGTCAGTGTTTCACTTCAGCAATAATCCCTCCTCTGAGAGTGTCAGTGTTTCACTTCAGCAATAATCCCTCCTCTGAGAGTGTCAGTGTTTCACTTCAGCAATAATCCCTCCTGTCAGAGTTTCAGTGTTTCACTTCAGCAATAATCTCTCCTCTGAGAGTGTCAGTGTTTCACTTCAGCAATAATCCCTCCTGTCAGAGTGTCAGTGTTTCACTTCAGCAATAATCTCTCCTCTGAGAGTGTCAGTGTTTCACTTCAGCAATAATCTCTCCTCTGAGAGTGTCAGTGTTTCACTTCAGCAATAATCCCTCCTGTCAGAGTGTCAGTGTTTCACTTCAGCAATTATCCCTCCTCTGAGAGTGTCAGTGTTTCACTTCAGCAATAATCTCTCCTCTGAGAGTGTCAGTGTTTCACTTCAGCAATAATCCCTCCTGTCAGAGTGTCAGTGTTTCACTTCAGCAATTATCCCTCCTCTGAGAGTGTCAGTGTTTCACTTCAGCAATAATCCCTCCTCTGAGAGTGTCAGTGTTTCACTTCAGCAATAATCCCTCCTCTGAGAGTGTCAGTGTTTCACTTCAGCAATAATCCCTCCTGTCAGAGTGTCAGTGTTTCACTTTAGCAATAATCCCTCCTGTCAGAGTATCAGTGTTTCACTTCAGCAATAATCCCTCCTGTCAGAGTGTCAGTGTTTCACTTCAGCAATAATCCCTCCTGTCAGTGTCAGTATTTCACTTCAGAAATAATCTCTCCTGTCAGAGTGTCAGTGTTTCACTTCAGCAATAATTACCCCTGTCAGAGTGTCTGTGTTTCACTTCAGCAATAATCCCTCCTCTGAGAGTGTCAGTGTTTCACTTCAGCAATAATCCCTCCTGTCAGAGTGTCAGTGTTTCACTTCAGCAATAATCCCTCCTCTGAGAGTGTCAGTGTTTCACTTCACCAATAATCCCTCCTCTGAGAGTGTCAGTGTTTCACATCAGAAATAATCCCTCCTCTGAGAGTGTCAGTGTTTCACTTCACCAATAATTCCTCCTCTGAGAGTGTCGGTGTTTCACTTCAGCAATAATCCCTCCTGTCAGAGTGTCAGTGTTTCACTTCAGCAATAATCCCTCCTGTCAGAGTGTCAGTGTTTTACTTAATCAATAATCCCACCTGTTAGAGTGTCAGTGTTTTACTTCATTAATATTTCCCCTAGTCAGATTGTCAGTGCTTCACTTCATCAATAATCCCCCTGTCAGAGTGTCAGTGTTTCACTTCAGCAATAATCCCTCCTGTCAGAGTGTCAGTATTTCACTTCAGAAATAATCTCTCCTGTCAGAGTGTCAGTGTTTCACTTCAGCAATAATTACCCCTGTCAGAGTGTCTGTTTTTCACTTCAGCAATAATCCCTCCTCTGAGAGTGTCAGTGTTTCACTTCAGCAATAATACCTCCTTTGAGAGTGTTAGTGTTTCACTTCAGCAATAATCCCTCCTCTGAGAGTGTCAGTGTTTCACTTCAGCAATAATCCCTCCTGTCAGAGTGTCAGTGTTTCACTTCAGCAATAATCCCTCCTGTCAGAGTGTCAGTGTTTCACTTCAGCAATAATCCCTCCTCTGAGAGTGTCAGTGTTTAACTTCAGCAATTATCCCTCTTGTCAGAGTGTCAGTATTTCACTTCAGCAATAATTACCCCTGTCAGAGTGTCAGTGTTTCACTTCAGCAATAATCCCTCCTCTGAGAGTGTCAGTGTCTCACTTCAGCATTAATCCCTCCTCTGAGAGTGTCAGTGTCTCACTTCAGCAATAATCCCTCCTCTGAGAGTGTCAGTGTTTCACTTTAGCAATAATCCCTCCTCTGAGAGTATCAGTGTTTCACTTCAGCAATAATCCCTCCTGTCAGAGTGTCAGTGTTTCACTTCAGCAATAATCCCTCCTCTGAGAGTGTCAGTGTTCCACTTCAGCAATAATCCCTCCTCTGAGAGTGTCAGTGTTTCACTTCAGCAATAATCCCTCCTCTGAGAGTGTCAGTGTTTCACTTCAGCAATAATCGCTCCTCTGAGAGTGTCAGTGTTTCACTTCAGAAATTATCCCTCCTCTGAGAGTGTTAGTGTTTCACTTCAGCAATAATTCCTCCTGTCAGAGTGTCAGTGTTTCACTTCAGCAATAATCCCTCCTCTCAGAGTGTCAGTGTTTTACTTCATCAATAATCCCTCCTGTTAGAGTGTCAGTGTTTTACTTCATCAATAATTCCCCTTGTCAGAGTGTCAGTGTTTCACTTCATCAATAATCCCCCCTGTCAGAGTGTCAGTGTTTCACTTCAGCAATAATCCCTCCTCTGAGAGTGTCAGTGTTTCACTTCAGCAATAATCCCTCCTGTCAGAGTATCAGTGTTTCACTCCAGCAATAATCTCTCCTCTGAGAGTGTCAGTGTTTCACTTCAGCAATAATCTCTCCTCTGAGAGTGTCAGTGTTTCACTTCAGCAATAATCTCTCCTCTGAGAGTGTCAGTGTTTCACTTCAGCAATAATCCCTCCTGTCAGAGTGTCAGTGTTTCACTTCAGCAATAATCCCTCCTGTCAGAGTGTCAGTGTTTCACTTCAGCAATAATCCCTCCTGTCAGAGTGTCAGTGTTTCACTTCAGCAATAATCCCTCCTCTGAGAGTGTCAGTGTTTCACTTCAGCAATAATCCCTCCTCTGAGAGTGTCAGTGTTTCACTTCAGCAATAATCCCTCCTGTCAGAGTTTCAGTGTTTCACTTCAGCAATAATCTCTCCTCTGAGAGTGTCAGTGTTTCACTTCAGCAATAATCGCTCCTCTGAGAGTGTCAGTGTTTCACTTCAGAAATTATCCCTCCTCTGAGAGTGTTAGTGTTTCACTTCAGCAATAATTCCTCCTGTCAGAGTGTCAGTGTTTCACTTCAGCAATAATCCCTCCTCTCAGAGTGTCAGTGTTTTACTTCATCAATAATCCCTCCTGTTAGAGTGTCAGTGTTTTACTTCATCAATAATTTCCCTTGTCAGAGTGTCAGTGTTTCACTTCATCAATAATCCCCCCTGTCAGAGTGTCAGTGTTTCACTTCAGCAATAATCCCTCCTCTGAGAGTGTCAGTGTTTCACTTCAGCAATAATCCCTCCTGTCAGAGTATCAGTGTTTCACTCCAGCAATAATCTCTCCTCTGAGAGTGTCAGTGTTTCACTTCAGCAATAATCTCTCCTCTGAGAGTGTCAGTGTTTCACTTCAGCAATAATCTCTCCTCTGAGAGTGTCAGTGTTTCACTTCAGCAATAATCCCTCCTGTCAGAGTGTCAGTGTTTCACTTCAGCAATAATCCCTCCTGTCAGAGTGTCAGTGTTTCACTTCAGCAATAATCCCTCCTGTCAGAGTGTCAGTGTTTCACTTCAGCAATAATCCCTCCTCTGAGAGTGTCAGTGTTTCACTTCAGCAATAATCCCTCCTCTGAGAGTGTCAGTGTTTCACTTCAGCAATAATCCCTCCTGTCAGAGTGTCAGTGTTTCACTTCAGCAATAATCCCTCCTGTCAGAGTATCAGTGTTTCACTTCAGCAATAATCTCTCCTCTGAGAGTGTCAGTTTTTCACTTCAGCAATAATCTCTCCTCTGAGAGTGTCAGTGTTTCACTTCAGCAATAATCCCTCCTGTCAGAGTGTCAGTGTTTCACTTCAGCAATAATCCCTCCTGTCAGAGTGTCAGTGTTTCACTTCAGCAATAATCCCTCCTGTCAGAGTGTCAGTGTTTCACTTCAGCAATAATCCCTCCTCTGAGAGTGTCAGTGTTTCACTTCAGCAATAATCCCTCCTGTCAGAGTGTCAGTGTTTCACTTCAGCAATAATCCCTCCTGTCAGAGTGTCAGTGTTTCACTTCAGCAATAATCCCTCCTGTCAGTGTCAGTATTTCACTTCAGAAATAATCTCTCCTGTCAGAGTGTCAGTGTTTCACGTCAGCAATAATTACCCCTGTCAGAGTGTCTGTGTTTCACTTCAGCAATAATCCCTCCTCTGAGAGTGTCAGTGTTTCACTTCAGCAATAATACCTCCTTTGAGAGTGTTAGTGTTTCACTTCAGCAATAATCCCTCCTCTGAGAGTGTCAGTGTTTCACTTCAGCAATAATCCCTCCTGTCAGAGTGTCAGTATTTCACTTCAGAAATAATCTCTCCTGTCAGTGTGTCAGTGTTTCACTTCAGCAATAATCCCTCCTCTGAGAGTGTCAGTGTTTCACTTCAGCAATAATCCCTCCTGTCAGAGTATCAGTGTTTCACTCCAGCAATAATCTCTCCTCTGAGAGTGTCAGTGTTTCACTTCAGCAATAATCTCTCCTCTGAGAGTGTCAGTGTTTCACTTCAGCAATAATCCCTCCTGTCAGAGTGTCAGTGTTTCACTTCAGCAATAATCCCTCCTGTCAGAGTATCAGTGTTTCACTTCAGCAATAATCTCTCCTCTGAGAGTGTCAGTGTTTCACTTCAGCAATAATCTCTCCTCTGAGAGTGTCAGTGTTTCACTTCAGCAATAATCCCTCCTGTCAGAGTGTCAGTGTTTCACTTCAGCAATAATCCCTCCTGTCAGAGTGTCAGTGTTTCACTTCAGCAATAATCCCTCCTGTCAGAGTGTCAGTGTTTCACTTCAGCAATAATCCCTCCTCTGAGAGTGTCAGTGTTTCACTTCAGCAATAATCCCTCCTCTGAGAGTGTCAGTGTTTCACTTCAGCAATAATCCCTCCTGTCAGAGTTTCAGTGTTTCACTTCAGCAATAATCTCTCCTCTGAGAGTGTCAGTGTTTCACTTCAGCAATAATCCCTCCTCTGAGAGTGTCAGTGTTTCACTTCAGCAATAATCCCTCCTGTCAGAGTATCAGTGTTTCACTTCAGCAATAATCTCTCCTCTGAGAGTGTCAGTGTTTCACTTCAGCAATAATCTCTCCTCTGAGAGTGTTAGTGTTTCACTTCAGGAATAATCCCTCCTGTCAGAGTGTCAGTGTTTCACTTCAGCAATAATCCCTCCTGTCAGAGTGTCAGTGTTTCACTTCAGCAATAATCCCTCCTCTGAGAGTGTCAGTGTTTCACTTCAGCAATAATCCCTCCTGTCAGAGTGTCAGTGTTTCACTTCAGCAATAATCCCTCCTCTGAGAGTGTCAGTGTTTCACTTCAGCAATAATCCCTCCTCTGAGAGTGTCAGTGTTTCACTTCAGCAATAATCCCTCCTGTCAGAGTTTCAGTGTTTCACTTCAGAAATTATCCCTCCTCTGAGAGTGTTAGTGTTTCACTTCAGCAATAATTCCTCCTGTCAGAGTGTCAGTGTTTCACTTCAGCAATAATCCCTCCTCTCAGAGTGTCAGTGTTTTACTTCATCAATAATCCCTCCTGTTAGAGTGTCAGTGTTTTACTTCATCAATAATTTCCCTTGTCAGAGTGTCAGTGTTTCACTTCATCAATAATCCCCCCTGTCAGAGTGTCAGTGTTTCACTTCAGCAATAATCCCTCCTCTGAGAGTGTCAGTGTTTCACTTCAGCAATAATCCCTCCTGTCAGAGTATCAGTGTTTCACTCCAGCAATAATCTCTCCTCTGAGAGTGTCAGTGTTTCACTTCAGCAATAATCTCTCCTCTGAGAGTGTCAGTGTTTCACTTCAGCAATAATCTCTCCTCTGAGAGTGTCAGTGTTTCACTTCAGCAATAATCCCTCCTGTCAGAGTGTCAGTGTTTCACTTCAGCAATAATCCCTCCTGTCAGAGTGTCAGTGTTTCACTTCAGCAATAATCCCTCCTGTCAGAGTGTCAGTGTTTCACTTCAGCAATAATCCCTCCTCTGAGAGTGTCAGTGTTTCACTTCAGCAATAATCCCTCCTCTGAGAGTGTCAGTGTTTCACTTCAGCAATAATCTCTCCTCTGAGAGTGTCAGTGTTTCACTTCAGCAATAATCTCTCCTCTGAGAGTGTCAGTGTTTCACTTCAGCAATAATCCCTCCTGTCAGAGTGTCAGTGTTTCACTTCAGCAATAATCCCTCCTGTCAGAGTATCAGTGTTTCACTTCAGCAATAATCTCTCCTCTGAGAGTGTCAGTGTTTCACTTCAGCAATAATCTCTCCTCTGAGAGTGTCAGTGTTTCACTTCAGCAATAATCCCTCCTGTCAGAGTGTCAGTGTTTCACTTCAGCAATAATCCCTCCTGTCAGAGTGTCAGTGTTTCACTTCAGCAATAATCCCTCCTGTCAGAGTGTCAGTGTTTCACTTCAGCAATAATCCCTCCTCTGAGAGTGTCAGTGTTTCACTTCAGCAATAATCCCTCCTCTGAGAGTGTCAGTGTTTCACTTCAGCAATAATCCCTCCTGTCAGAGTTTCAGTGTTTCACTTCAGCAATAATCTCTCCTCTGAGAGTGTCAGTGTTTCACTTCAGCAATAATCCCTCCTCTGAGAGTGTCAGTGTTTCACTTCAGCAATAATCCCTCCTGTCAGAGTATCAGTGTTTCACTTCAGCAATAATCTCTCCTCTGAGAGTGTCAGTGTTTCACTTCAGCAATAATCTCTCCTCTGAGAGTGTTAGTGTTTCACTTCAGGAATAATCCCTCCTGTCAGAGTGTCAGTGTTTCACTTCAGCAATAATCCCTCCTGTCAGAGTGTCAGTGTTTCACTTCAGCAATAATCCCTCCTCTGAGAGTGTCAGTGTTTCACTTCAGCAATAATCCCTCCTGTCAGAGTGTCAGTGTTTCACTTCAGCAATAATCCCTCCTCTGAGAGTGTCAGTGTTTCACTTCAGCAATAATCCCTCCTCTGAGAGTGTCAGTGTTTCACTTCAGCAATAATCCCTCCTGTCAGAGTTTCAGTGTTTCACTTCAGAAATTATCCCTCCTCTGAGAGTGTTAGTGTTTCACTTCAGCAATAATTCCTCCTGTCAGAGTGTCAGTGTTTCACTTCAGCAATAATCCCTCCTCTCAGAGTGTCAGTGTTTTACTTCATCAATAATCCCTCCTGTTAGAGTGTCAGTGTTTTACTTCATCAATAATTTCCCTTGTCAGAGTGTCAGTGTTTCACTTCATCAATAATCCCCCCTGTCAGAGTGTCAGTGTTTCACTTCAGCAATAATCCCTCCTCTGAGAGTGTCAGTGTTTCACTTCAGCAATAATCCCTCCTGTCAGAGTATCAGTGTTTCACTCCAGCAATAATCTCTCCTCTGAGAGTGTCAGTGTTTCACTTCAGCAATAATCTCTCCTCTGAGAGTGTCAGTGTTTCATTTCAGCAATAATCTCTCCTCTGAGAGTGTCAGTGTTTCACTTCAGCAATAATCCCTCCTGTCAGAGTGTCAGTGTTTCACTTCAGCAATAATCCCTCCTGTCAGAGTGTCAGTGTTTCACTTCAGCAATAATCCCTCCTGTCAGAGTGTCAGTGTTTCACTTCAGCAATAATCCCTCCTCTGAGAGTGTCAGTGTTTCACTTCAGCAATAATCCCTCCTCTGAGAGTGTCAGTGTTTCACTTCAGCAATAATCCCTCCTGTCAGAGTGTCAGTGTTTCACTTCAGCAATAATCCCTCCTGTCAGAGTATCAGTGTTTCACTTCAGCAATAATCTCTCCTCTGAGAGTGTCAGTTTTTCACTTCAGCAATAATCTCTCCTCTGAGAGTGTCAGTGTTTCACTTCAGCAATAATCCCTCCTGTCAGAGTGTCAGTGTTTCACTTCAGCAATAATCCCTCCTGTCAGAGTGTCAGTGTTTCACTTCAGCAATAATCCCTCCTGTCAGAGTGTCAGTGTTTCACTTCAGCAATAATCCCTCCTCTGAGAGTGTCAGTGTTTCACTTCAGCAATAATCCCTCCTGTCAGAGTGTCAGTGTTTCACTTCAGCAATAATCCCTCCTGTCAGAGTGTCAGTGTTTCACTTCAGCAATAATCCCTCCTGTCAGTGTCAGTATTTCACTTCAGAAATAATCTCTCCTGTCAGAGTGTCAGTGTTTCACGTCAGCAATAATTACCCCTGTCAGAGTGTCTGTGTTTCACTTCAGCAATAATCCCTCCTCTGAGAGTGTCAGTGTTTCACTTCAGCAATAATACCTCCTTTGAGAGTGTTAGTGTTTCACTTCAGCAATAATCCCTCCTCTGAGAGTGTCAGTGTTTCACTTCAGCAATAATCCCTCCTGTCAGAGTGTCAGTATTTCACTTCAGAAATAATCTCTCCTGTCAGTGTGTCAGTGTTTCACTTCAGCAATAATCCCTCCTCTGAGAGTGTCAGTGTTTCACTTCAGCAATAATCCCTCCTGTCAGAGTATCAGTGTTTCACTCCAGCAATAATCTCTCCTCTGAGAGTGTCAGTGTTTCACTTCAGCAATAATCTCTCCTCTGAGAGTGTCAGTGTTTCACTTCAGCAATAATCCCTCCTGTCAGAGTGTCAGTGTTTCACTTCAGCAATAATCCCTCCTGTCAGAGTATCAGTGTTTCACTTCAGCAATAATCTCTCCTCTGAGAGTGTCAGTGTTTCACTTCAGCAATAATCTCTCCTCTGAGAGTGTCAGTGTTTCACTTCAGCAATAATCCCTCCTGTCAGAGTGTCAGTGTTTCACTTCAGCAATAATCCCTCCTGTCAGAGTGTCAGTGTTTCACTTCAGCAATAATCCCTCCTGTCAGAGTGTCAGTGTTTCACTTCAGCAATAATCCCTCCTCTGAGAGTGTCAGTGTTTCACTTCAGCAATAATCCCTCCTCTGAGAGTGTCAGTGTTTCACTTCAGCAATAATCCCTCCTGTCAGAGTTTCAGTGTTTCACTTCAGCAATAATCTCTCCTCTGAGAGTGTCAGTGTTTCACTTCAGCAATAATCCCTCCTCTGAGAGTGTCAGTGTTTCACTTCAGCAATAATCCCTCCTGTCAGAGTATCAGTGTTTCACTTCAGCAATAATCTCTCCTCTGAGAGTGTCAGTGTTTCACTTCAGCAATAATCTCTCCTCTGAGAGTGTTAGTGTTTCACTTCAGGAATAATCCCTCCTGTCAGAGTGTCAGTGTTTCACTTCAGCAATAATCCCTCCTGTCAGAGTGTCAGTGTTTCACTTCAGCAATAATCCCTCCTCTGAGAGTGTCAGTGTTTCACTTCAGCAATAATCCCTCCTGTCAGAGTGTCAGTGTTTCACTTCAGCAATAATCCCTCCTCTGAGAGTGTCAGTGTTTCACTTCAGCAATAATCCCTCCTCTGAGAGTGTCAGTGTTTCACTTCAGCAATAATCCCTCCTGTCAGAGTTTCAGTGTTTCACTTCAGCAATAATCTCTCCTCTGAGAGTGTCAGTGTTTCACTTCAGCAATAATCCCTCCTGTCAGAGTGTCAGTGTTTCACTTCAGCAATAATCCCTCCTGTCAGAGTGTCAGTGTTTCACTTCAGCAATAATCCCTCCTGTCAGAGTGTCAGTGTTTCACTTCAGCAATAATCCCTCCTGTCAGAGTGTCAGTGTTTCACTTCAGCAATAATCCCTCCTGTCAGAGTGTCAGTGTTTCACTTCAGCAATAATCCCTCCTGTCAGAGTATCAGTGTTTCACTTCAGCAATAATCTCTCCTCTGAGAGTGTCAGTGTTTCACTTCAGCAATAATCCCTCCTCTGAGAGTGTCATTGTTTCACTTCAGCAATAATCCCTCCTGTCAGAGTGTCAGTGTTTCACTTCCGCAATAATCCCTCCTGTCAGAGTGTCAGTGTTTCACTTCAGAAATACCCCACCCCCCCTCCCTTGCGATGCCTCCAGCAACACTCAATAAACCTAGACAAGTCATAAAGATTGATTCCATTTGGTTTCTTCTAAGTGTGTTGAAGGTAAACAAACTTGCCAAACATGTTTGATAATTAGCTGCACTTATGTAATTAGAAAATGATTAAGTAGTATTTTAACTAATTATCTGAGTGTCAGTATCTCACCAGGTTGTTGAGCTCGGCTGGAGAGCTCTACTCTGGCTGTTGTTTGGTCCTGGTTCTGATCCAAGCGTTCCTTGTGACAGTAGTGAGATACACTAGGCTGGATCAATTTCACTTCAGCAATGATTCCACACTCCCCACCTCTCTATGGGCCTCTGGAAGGGCTCTGGCCCTGCACATGGAAATAATGGGATTTGTTTTATTTGTAAACAAATGAAGTTTGTGCTAAATATGGCAGGGTTGGGAGTCACTTGATAATGAGTCAGGTGTTGAATGTGGCCAGGCGTTGATTGATTAATTGCTTATCAATTTGCCCTGGCCACATGCCTTTACAAAGGCGCGGGAAAGCCAGTCCTTTGTTCTCTGGGTGTTGTTCTTGGTCAGCAAGCTGGAGGTGAATTGGCTGGGAATCCTCACGACTGTATGTTTGAACCAGGGTGAGCAAACAAAGCAACCCCTCATGATCACTCTGTGTGTGTGTGTGTGTGTGTGTGTGTGTGTGTGTGTATGTGTGTATGTGTGTATGTGTAGTGCAGGCAGCGTCTGTGTGTGTGTGTGTGTGTGTGTGTGTGTATGTAGTGCGGGCAGCACCCGTGTGTGTGTGTAGTGCGAGCAGCGCCCATGTGTGTGTGTGTGTGCATGTGTGTGTGTGTGTGTGTGTGTGTGTGTAGTGCGGGCAGTGCCCGTGTGTGTTTATGTGTTTGTGTGTAGTGCGAGCAGCGCCCGTGTGTGTGTGCATGTGTGTGTGTGTGTGTGTATAGAGGGGGCAGCGCTGTGTCAGCCAGGATCTGAGTGCTCAAGACAGGTATTCATTCAGGGGATGTTAACCAGAGTTTATTTAGGTTTGTCAGGGAGAAGGTTCCTGCAGCGGGACCTCCCTTATAGTGGGAGCAGCCCAGAGCTGCTTTTAGGCAAACTTATTTTTAGCTGTTTTACCCCACTGTGTTTTGCTTTGACTTTTTGTATTTGTTTTCATTGCACTTTGTTTGTGTCTGTCCTCCTGCACTAGGACTACTATTGTGGGTCCCTAGTAGCGGCCAACTACCTCTCCTGTCAATCAGCAGGTTCCCAAGCAAACGATGCTACATTAAATACGGACAGTATTGTTAAATAGCAAGCAGCTTCAGATACAATTAACAGTTTATCTTGCTGTTAGATTGGTATGATGTTTGTAATTGTTCTGAGTAGTGCTGAGTGCCACTGCTGAAGATTTCTATTGTTTCTGTGGTATGAGCTGGGAAAGTGCTTTAACTTCTCATTTCTTTTGCACTCTTGGGCTTCCTCATTCCCACAATACTGTCTTCATTGCTACCAGTAGCACCCATTTAGTTTGAACCTTCACTGTTTGTTAGAATGCATGCTTCTGCAATCGATTCTCTTGTATTTGTGTTACACCCAGACGTGTCATTTCCTGTCCAGTCTGTGTTGTGCTGAGGGATCGAGGGACACTACTGCTAGTCATGGACACCATTACCGGATTAAAGAAGTTTGTAAAGTTGGAAGAGAAGCTGGGATTCAAACCTCGAGTCATGAGAAATTCTCATCAGTGCCGTAGTGGACGAGGACCATGTCTGTACACATACTTGTGCTGACTTACCTGGACTTAACACTAGAGCAAGTGCAGAAAGAAGCCAGAATATGTGTTGTGACAGGACAAGTGACACATGTAATAAAACACTGGAGTCTCACCTTTGATCTTGTGATAGAGGAGAAGCAGATTGAACACAATGACAAGAATCACAAAGACGCTGACATTGAAGCCAACAGCAGCAGCGCTCTGCCAGGACGCTGGGGGGAGGAAGGTACAGTAGCAGTGTATGCTAGTGAGTTCCATACACCTTGACTGACAGGGCTGATTCTGCAGAATGGGATTGGAACTGTTATGTATATGGGATGCTCCTGATTATGCTGCTTCAAGAGTTGCAATGAAGAAGCAGCCACTCTGCCACTCTGAGGACTGGGGTTGGTTTGATCAACCTTAACCATTCACAATAAAAGACAGCTGGGTTTTTATAGAATTTTACAGAACCAAAGAATTCCATGGTTGATGCAATGCAGGGTGATTCCACGGCTCCTAAAATCCAACTGGGGCTTATCCCGACAGGGAGCAGGTTGATCACGTCAATGCCTTAGTTTCTTGTAAGCTTAATATTAAACAGGCAGCCCCTGCAAGTCCTGCAGCAACAGGAGGTCATTAATGTCTGCTAAAAGCACTGCTGTAACTCAGAAAGAAAAACAATTTTATTAGATCCATAATATTCAACACTAAATAGTAAGATACTCGGTGCAGTACAAAAACAGCAACTGAAAACACTCACAAAAGCTACAACACAGAATATACTAACAGATCACAGTAACACTCTTCATCGTATTCAGACAGCACCCTTTTAACTCAATTACACACTGCTGGTAATTATAGTGCAGTTCAGTACCAGACTATACCAGTGGGCCAGAGTTGAGTACCAACTCTGGCCCACGAGATCCAGTCCAGGTTTTTACTCCAAGCATGTTCTAATGTAGTTAACTGAAGCTGCTAAGAGGCAATTAACTAATTTAGGACCTACTTGGAATAAAGACCAGGACTGGAATGGATCTCGAGGGCCAGTTGAGTACCACTGGTCTATGCTATCTGTCAGTGCTATCCCTGTACATAACATCACCAGGAGCCACAGTGAAGGAGGGAGAGGCTCTTAACCTGACCTGTGAGGCAGCAGTGAACAAAACCCCCCGCCCTGAACTCCACTACACCATTGTAAGAGACGGGGAGCCTGTGACTAACAACACTGACTCTGCACTGTACAGCATAGCCAACACTGAGAAGAGCCACACTGGGAGCTACACGTGTGCTGTGGAGTGCTGTGGAGAAGAGCAGCCAGGAGTTACACATTGAACTGGAAAGTAAGAACAAAATCGACAAACCCGCTATTTATTGTGAGAGGTGCGTAATTCTCCACCGCTAATTGCGGTGAGGGGTACTTAAATTGCTTGATTGTGGAATCGCCTGCTTCACCTAATTAGTCTTAGAAAATAGGTCGTTATTTTGACGCTGAGTGCGGCCGTACTCAACACGCACATTACATGGCTTTTCACGCAGGTCTCAGTGCTTAAACGATACCGATAACTAACAGGATACTCATCAGCTCTGTATCCAAGGAGAATCAGTAACTAACAGGATACTCATCAGCTCTGTATCCAAGGAGAATCAGTAACCAACAGGATACTCATCAGCTCTGTATCCAAGGAGAATCAGTAACCAACAGGATACTCATCAGCTCTGTATCCAAGGAGAATCAGTAACCAACAGGATACTCATCAGCTCTGTATCCAAGGAGAATCAGTAACCAACAGGATACTCATCAGCTCTGTATCCAAGGAGAATCAGTAACCAACAGGATACTCATCAGCTCTGTATCCAAGGAGAATCAGTAACCAACAGGATACTCATCAGCTCTGTATCCAAGGAGAATCAGTAACCAACAGGATACTCATCGGTCACTAGAAATATTTAATGAAGAACGGGGGTGTATCATTTTTGAAAAAAATAACTTCTTGTTCAAGGGTCAAAATGCTAGAAAAAGATCTACTGTACTTGCCCCCTCCTCGTCACACAAAACAAACACACAAAAGTAGAATATAACTTAATATAACTGAAAGTCAGCAGTACATAGGAGCAAATTCAAATAAAAGAAAATAAAAAAAACACAGTAAATAATTACGTTTGAGATTTTGACTAAGAGCAGTTAAACTTATAGTAACAATATTTGCTTGTAAGAGTAAATTCCATTGAGAACAAGTAGTAAATACAGTGAATGGAAAAGAACGATTTGAAATAAGTCCAATTCCAAAAAATGTGAATACGGTTACCTTTAAGAGTAAAATCAAGTACAAGTTACAGAACATAGTTATAATTGAGAGCAGTAGTAGAATACAGCAAAATGTTGAGCAGATAAGTGCAGGTACAAGCAAATACTGTAGCAAATAGTCCAGTGTAGTCGAGGGTAGTGAGGTTTACAGGTGATGTCTGAACAGGTGTGTCTTGAGGAGGTGCCCTGTATAATTAGGGCTGCATTTCTGTGTTCTCCCCTGACTTTTCTACTCTCCTTTAAAAAATCAATTGATACCCGTTAAGCATTTTGTGTCTCTCAATCACAAAACATGTTCATTGTAAAACAAAACGTAAAATTGATTTAATTTAATTCTAAATGGTCCTTTAAATCGTAACATTTGAGGGTACTATGCTTCTCTTCTGTGCGGTTTGTTGTCCAAACATTGGAAAAAAGAAAACTGCATGCAGTTAGATGAAATGAACTGTCAAAAGATAAGGCTGATCCAGAAATGTTTGAATCACAAGGGTGACTGTAACAAAGGCACTAACTTGTTTATTGCATTAGTAAATGCAATTTTCTTGGGGTACATCTTGGTTGTTTTTATCCCCTTCAATTTACCAATAATGTTTTAAATAATAGAATGTGGGCTGTGGAGGTATGTTACAAAACGTTATAAGACTATTTCATGTCTATCAAGTAATGGACACTCGTTTTCAATAAGGATTAACACTTGTGTAGACATAGAAACTCTATGTGTGAGAGTGCTTACTGGTACTCTACACTTTCTTTTGTTTAGTAGTGTAGAAGGAGGTTAAATCGTTTGGTGCAAGGAAAGGGAGTGGCAGCAAACAGTAAAACAATCTTAACAGCGGTAAAACATAGCAGTTACACATTTGCGTTGAAATCTCTCTCTCTCTCTCTCTCTCTCTCTCTCTGTCTCTCTCTCTCTCTATCTATCTTGTTTTGCCTGGTGGAGTGAGTGCTGTGTGGAGTGGTGGTGTGTGCATGAGCGCTGCTAGCAGGTTTGTCGGTCTTTTCTTCTTTTTTGTCTTTATACTGTTTTGCATTTATTGTTTTAAAGTGTACTGTTAACACTAGAACCGCCATACAGGTCAGTTTGACCCATTTTGCATTTGAAATGTTAATTACTCTTCCATTGTAAATCGTATGTGTATGTCTGTAATATATTAATTGAATATACTGACAGCGTTTGATAGCTAGAATCGCAAAAATGATAAAGTTATAAACAGTTCTACCTAGAACCACCACGTGGGTCAATGTGACCCATGCATTATAAAACATCTTTCTTTAATAGAATATTAATGTTAAATATATCAGAAGGAAATATTTAATCTTGAAAGTAGTCATTTTGATTGGAATACGGCAAGCTGCACTCGGATGCATACAGCAAATTGAAATGACAGGTAGGATAACAACTTATGTGCCTAATATGAAATGTATTTTATATATTCTTTTTTCATATTACTTTTAGAAAAAGAAACATTTCAGTTTTGCAGGTTTGTATGTATCAGTTTACACGTGTTTACACAATAGTGTTCAATGGAACTGCATCTGTGTTTACAACACAGCTCCTGGATGCAGGCACAGTCAGCTGGCAGACGCGTACGCTCCTCCATAGAGTACAATGCAGCCGTCATACTAGAAGTAGTGTTATATTTTATTTTTATGTAGTATTAGAAACAATCATTTTGATTTTATAGTTTTGTGTGTACATATACCCATTTACACCTGTACACCGGTATCTGTACATACCCGTTTCTTTTGAAATGTATATTTTATTATATTTTTTCACTGTTTGTAGTTGTGCTGTATATGTGCTCATTTTGAAAATAAAGCCTTTTATGTTTAATTTTCCATTTAAATACGGTGTTTCTGCGATGCAAATGTGAGATATGATGTTCATGAATAAAACTTTTCAGTTGTATCCGATAGTATGTCTTTCATTTTCATAACGAAGCAGTTTAAAAATGTATGGGTCAAAGTGACCCTCGTGGCGGTTCTAGGTAGTTCGAAAATTCGGTGGTTCTACTGTTAAACAGTTCTATTATGCTGAGCTGAAGCTCTGACAGCAGGCAGGGTGGCCGGCACAGGAGGGAGACCACCTCCAAACTTTTCTTTTGAAAGGTTAACCTGCCAACACGGAGTTAAAGTTTCCACCGAGGGTTTCATCCCTTTGGAGGAATGTGTGCTCACTATTGGGGATGTAGTCGGCTGTGACAATGTAAAATCAGCTTCTCGCATGAGCAGGTTGATTGTAGTTTTTTTAGGTACAGTTGAGCTAGTATCTATGATTGTAGAAAAGGGGATTGTTGTGAATAACACTTTTCTCCCAGTAATTACTTTAGCTGTCCCCGCTAGGAAAATCACCCGCTCTAATGTTCCCCCTTTCCTTAAAAATGAGGTGATAGAGAGGGAGCTGGCTAGATATGGGCAGCTCATGTCCAGGCTGAAGAGAATTTCTTTAGGCTACAAGTCACCACATCTGAAACATGTCATTTCATTCAGAAGGCTGTTGTTTATGATTTTTTTTTTAAAAAGATCAAGATCTTAACATTACACTTAAGTTTAAGGTGGATGGCAGTGATTATGTCATTTATGCGACTCGATGAAGTAAGGAAGACGAGACTGTTGATAAGCAGGAGCCAGGACCGGCCAGTGCTGGGCTCGCTGGCGAATCAGTACCTGCGCGCAGCAGGGAGGGACAGAAGCTGAGCTCCAGACACTGCGGACACAGGAGGCAGTGACGCTGTGCTGGGGGGCGGAAAGCCAAACCAAAATAGCGAAGATACAGCGAAAGCAAAACAAATTAATTCTGAGAGTGGTGCAGACGTGGGGGAAGCAAAGAATGATATAAACAATAAAACGACTGACAATGAGAGCGCAGACAGTCACAGAACAGAGGGAGAGAGGGAGCAAATAGAAACAGAGATGGTGGCTAGTGTATGGGGTGATGTGCAGATACAGGTAGAAGAGGTAAAGTTCACTGAGGTTTTTAGATTGCCAGGGAAAAATGGGCTAATAAAACAGAGGACAGTGCTGTCAGTAAAAAACACAGCGTTTCTTATGATGACAGCAGTGTCAATATGGAGCCTGAGAGCTCTGCAGAGCTGCACAGAGCGCAGGCTGTCAGCACAGTGACAGATGACAGACAATCCCGCTGTAGACAGTGAGGATGAAGGCAGTCTCACTGATTCCTCTCAAGCATCACAATCGCTGGGCACGCATAAACCCCAGGGAGGGTATTGTGTTGAGAGTATTAAAGGAGCAGACGAAAGGGTGAAGGGGAATTGATGTTGACGATTTTTTTCCAAATATTGATTTGTTTCTGAGCTCAATGCGAGGTTTAAAACAAAACGTTTCTGCTCAGGAACTAGTGCGCCTGAAATACAAAATCGAGCAAACTCCGTGGCAATGTTAAACACAGCCAGTCCAGATGGCCAGTACACTCCTAATTCTCTTTCACTTCACTGTCTGCTTGTTTTCCTTTTATGAATATCAGTGTGTTTCCTTTTCAAACTCTGCAATGACCAGCTTTAATATCGGGTGCCTTAATATTAATGGCTGTAGAAATGCTCTTAAAAGAGCCACACTGTTAGAATATATCTCGCAGAAAAGTCTGCATGTTACGTTTTTGCAGGAGACTCACATAGATGGGGGAAATCAGGTTGATTGGGAAAAGGATTGGAAAGGAAATGCTTTTTTCAGTAATGCATTTTATTTTCTGAGTGGTTTAAACCGAGCTCTGTAATTGTCTGTGACGTCAAACAAGGATGCCTACTCAAGAGTCCAGGCAGTTATTGAAGGCAGAGTGTTTGTTTTTATAATGTCTATGCACCTATTGATGGCAGGGAGAGTGTAAGCTTCCTCCAGAAGCTTGAAGACATTTTGGCAGAATGTAAAACGGAAGAGGTGTTAGTTTTAGGTGGTGATTTTAATTGCACAGCTAATAGTAGATTAGATCAGAATCACATTGAGACACATCCCCAGTCTGCCAGGGAACTGGTTAGGATTGCAAACCATATTGAACTAGCTGATGTGTGGAGAAACCTTAATGAAAAGGACAGGTAATATAATTGGGTCAAAACACATGGCACTGATGTTTCCATGTCTAGATTGTGGTTTTATACTGTTAAATGTAATTTTAATATTTTGAAGTCTTGTTTTATCCCCTCACAAGCCTGTCAGGTCACAGTTTAGTTTCTGTTAGTGTTCTGCTCCCCTCTCTGAGACTACAAAGTGCAAACTGGCATTTTGTTTTTTGGGAGAGATGGAGGCAAAAAATGAGACTTCTCATTGCGGCAATGGTGGGATGTAGGGAAGGCGCAGACTTGATCTTTTTGTCAGCAATATACTAGTATTGACTAGACTGCCCATTCCTCAGTGTCCTGGTAAACCTATGCAGATGACATTGCTGTATTTATTACTGTCCAAACTGATATTGACAGTGTAGGCACCTGTCAAAGACTGTTTGAGAAGCTGTAACCTGGGCTAAGAGTAGTGCGGTGCTCCTGGTTGACTGGAGGGGTTGTCGTCCTCCAGTTTTACCTGTTGGACTGTAGTGGAGCAGGGGTGGGCTCCTTTATCTGGGTGTCCATCTCAGGGATGACAGCACAGTGCAGAGTATTTTATCTGGGATGGTGTGCTTGCTGAGGACGTGACAGTGGGTGCGTATTGAGTAGAGAGACACTGGATTTGCTTCTAGAACAGCCGTTAGTGTATAAAAAGTGTATTTCTTGACATGTGATATTGTCCAGTCTTCTACCTTTACAGATCTTCTAGTTAAGGCAGGTGTTAAAACATAGAGCCCTTTTAGATTTCAACACCTACAGCTGGGTGACTCCTCAGTGGTTATCATTTGCTCTGGGGATCGTCTGCTCTGGAATTTATATATATATATATATATATATATATATATATATATATATATATATGCAGTACCGTGAAAAAGTATTTGCCCCCTGTTTGATTTTCTTCATTTTTGCATATTTTTGACACTGAATGTTATCAGATCTTCAACCAAAATCTAATATTAGATAAAAGGGACCCTGAGTGAACAAATAACACAAAATTGATACTTATTTCATTTATTTATTAAAGAAAGTTATGCAACACCCATTGCCCCCGTGTGAAAAAGTAATCGCCCCCTTAGACTCAATAACTGGTTACACCACCTTTAGCAGCAATAACTGCAACCAAACACTTCCTGTAGTTATTGATCAGTCTCTCATAGCACCGTGGAGGAATTTTGGCCCACTCCTTCATGCAGAACTGCTTCAACTCATTTGTCGGTTTTCGAGCATAAACTGCTCGTTTCAGGTCCTGCCACAACATCTCAATGGGGTTTAGGTCTGGACTTTGACTAGGCCATTCCAAAACTTTAAATTTCTTGTTCTTCAACCATTCTGATGTAGACTTGCTTGTGTGTTTCGGATCATTGTCTTGCTGCATGACCCAGCTGTGCTTCAGCTTCAGCTCACGGACGGATGGCCTGACATTCTCCTGTAGAATTCTCTGATACAGTGCAGAATTCATGGTTCCTTCAATGATGGCAAGTCGTCCAGGTCCTGATGCAGCAAAGCATCCCCAAATCATGACACTACCACCACCATGCATGACGGTTGGTATGAGGTTCTTACTGTGGAATGCAGTGTTTGATTTTCGCCAGACATAACGGGGTCCATGTCGGCCAAAAAGTTCCACTTTTGACTCATCTGTCCATAGAACATTGTTCCAGAACTCTTGAGGATCATCCGGGTGCTTTTTGGCAAACTTGAGACGAGTATTCATGTTCTTCTTAGTGAGCAGTGGTTTCCGCCTTGCTACTCTGCCATGAATCCCATTTTTGCCCAGTGTCTTTCTGATGGTGGAGTCATGGATACTGACCTTAGCCGAGGCGAGAGAGGCCTGCAGATCCCTGGATGTTGTTCTAGGGTTATTTGTGACTTTCTGGACAATTTTACGCCTTGCTGTTGGAGAGATTTTGGCAGGACGGCCACTCCTGGGAAGATTCACTACTGTCCCAAACTTTCTCCATTTGGACAATATGGCTCTGACTGTGGTTTGGTGGAGCCCCAGAGCCTTAGAAATGGCTTTGTAACCCTTTCCAGACTGATAGACATCAACAACTTTTTTTCCGGAGGTCTTCAGGAATTTCTTTTGTTCGTGGCATGATGTGCCTCTAGAACCTGTGTGCTGACAACTTCACTCTGATGGTAAGGGCCAAAGTTAGTCAGATTTATATTGGGCAGGGCTGGCCCAAATCAGGCCTGATTGTTAACCAAAGTATTCAAACAGCTGACCCTAATTATCCCTTTAATTGGGTTGAGTTAACTAGGGGGGCAATAACTTTTTCACACCTGAAGATTGCATGTTTGATTACCTTGCACACCAAACAAATGAAAGAAGCACCAAACTTTGGTGTCATTTTTTCTCTCAGACTCCCTCTATATACTACTACAACCCACAAAAAGATCTGACCAAATTCAACGTGACAAATGTGCAAAAATGCAGAAAATCAGACAAGGGGCAAAAATATATATATATATATATATAGTGTAACAAATACACTCTGCTGTGCTATATTTTTATTCTGTTCCCCCTCCTCTTCCAGATCAACAGTAACCACAAGACTGTCAGTTTGGTTTAACAGGGCGGTGCCTGTTTTTTTATTGGACAATCCAAAGCCTTAGGTGATAATCCATACAGAGGTCAAACACAGTTCAGGTTCTCATACAGTCCAGGTTAATCCGCCAGAAGGGTGGTCAGAACAGTCCAAGTCATACACAGAATTATTTTCCTTCCTTTTAGTTTTAACGCAATAATTCTTACCAGCACTTTTCTTTCTCTCTCTCTCTCTCTCTCTCTCTCTCTCACTTAATCACCTTGTACTCCTTCCCCCCCCCGTGCTGTGCCCCAGCCCTTTTATATGTGGACGATTATGTCTAATTTAGGGCAGGTGTGGCTACCACACCCTGGGCACCTTGCATTGTGGGAATTGTAGTGTGCTGTGGGTGGCCATTTTGTGACATGTAGTCCTTTACCTGCTGCCATTTTGTGATGGTAGAAAGTGCTGTCAAAACCTCAGCCCTGACGTATTTACCATCTACAACCACACCCTTTACTTTATCACACATCCTCCCCCCCAGCTCTGACTCCAGGGAAGGAGCAAGGGAAGCAAAGAACGCATGAACCCGAGAAAGTCCATCTGCGTTCCCCATATCCTTACCGGCTCTGTGTTTTAAAGTAAAGTGAAAAGGCTGGAAGCTGAGGAACCATCGCATCACCCGGGCATTTTTCTCTTTTGCCCGATGCATCCAGGTGAGTGGGGCATGATCACTCACCAGGGTGAAAGACCTACCCAACAAATAATATTTCAAAGATTCGAGTGCCCACTTTATCGCAAGGCACTCTTTCTCGACAATTGCATAATTCTTTTCTCTGTCTTCCAGCTTCCTGCTCAAAAACAAAACCGGGTGTTCAACACCATCCACTTGTTGTGACAAAACTGCCCCTAGCCCAACCTCGGAAGCATCCGTTTGCACTATAAATTCCTTACTGAAATCTGGGACCACTAGAACAGGGTCACTACACAGCATCCCTTGTAAGGTCGTGAAAGCGGCCTCAGCACTTTCAGTCCACCTCACCATATTCGGCCCTCTACCTTTGGTCATGTCTGTCAGAGGAGCAGCTATCGTGGCAAAACCAGGGATAAATCTGCGATAGTACCCCGTAATACCCAGAAATGCCCTGACTTGTTTTTTATTAACTGGTTTTGGCCAGTTTCTGATAGCTTCTACCTTGGAGATCTGGGGTTTTACCAATCCTCTCCCTATATTGTACCCCAAGTATTTTGCCTCTTCCAAACCCACACTACATTTGGCCGGATTGGCCGTTAACCCTGCTTCCCTGATACTATTGAGGACTGCCTGAACTCTCGGTAGATGCGTTTCCCAATCAGGGCTATGGATCACCACATCATCCAGATATGCTGCTGCATACCTTTGGTGGGGTCTCAGGATCTTGTCCATTAGTCTTTGGAATGTGGCTGGGGCACCATGGAGACCGAAAAGTAGCACTGTATATTGGAACAAACCATTGGGAGTTGAGAAGGCAGTCCTCTCCCGGGCTCTAGGGGTAAGGGGTATCTGCCAGTAACCCTTTGTTAGGTCTAGGGTGGTTATATACCTGGCCTTTCCTATTTTCTCTAAAAGTTCATCTACCCTGGGCATAGGGTAGGCATCAAATTTTGACACTTCATTTAACTTTCGAAAGTCGTTGCAAAATCTCCACGACCCATCAGGTTTCGGCACTAAAACTATGGGGCTGGACCACTCACTTGAGGACTCTTCTATGACCCCTAGTCTCAACATCTTCTCAACCTCTTCCTTAATGGCTGTCCTACGTGCCTCGGGAACCCTATACGGTCTCATGTTTACCCTCTTTCCTGGTGCTGTGACAATGTCATGTGTTATCATCTGTGTCCTACCCGGTATACCTGAAAATACCTTCTTATTCTTCTGTACAAACTCGGTCACTTCGTGTTTTTGTGTGGGTGACAGTGTGTCTGGGATATGCACCTCTGGAGCCCCTATTGGAGAAGTAGGGTAGGTTTCAATGGACACTAAGGCTTCTCTATCTCGCCATGCTTTCAATAAATTGACATGATATATTTGTTCCAACCTTCTGCGACCTGGTTGTCTTATTCTGTAATTTACTTCACCAACCCTTTCTATTACCTCATACGGGCCTTTCCACGTAGCTAGTAGTTTACATTCCACCGTGGGTACTAACACCAACACCCTATCGCCTGGCTGGAAGATTCGGTCATTGGCTGACCTGTTATAAGAGAACCTTTGGTGTTCTTGTGCCTTCCTTAGGTGCTCCGTCACTATGGGTATTACTGCCGCTATCCTATCATGCATCTGTGTGATATGTTCAATTACGCTTTTGAAGGGGGTGGCTTCATGTTCCCAGGATTCCCGTGCAATGTCAAGGATTCCCCGAGGGTGCCTACCATACAGTAACTCAAAAGGTGAAAACCCAAGTGATGTCTGTGGTACCTCACGTATGGCAAACATTAAATAAGGTAGCATAAAGTCCCAGTTTTTCCCATCTTTGTCGATGGCTTTCCTGAGCATAGATTTGAGCGTCTTGTTGAACCTCTCAACAAGACCGTCCGTCTGAGGGTGGTATACAGAGGTTCGTAAATGTTTTATTTTCAAAAGGCGACATAAGTCTGCCGTTACCCTGGACATAAAAGGGGTTCCCTGGTCTGTGAGTATTTCCTTTGGGAAGCCAACCCGGCTAAACATAAGCATAAGTTCCTTTGCAATCACCTTAGATGCCATGGTCCGTAGCGGAACGGCTTCAGGATATCTCGTGGCATAATCAAGCACTACTAAAATGTATTGATGCCCCCTCGCAGACTTACGTAGGGGTCCCACTAAATCCATCGCAATCCTTTCAAAAGGAGTTTCTATTATAGGTAGGGGAACTAGGGGATTTCGAAAGGCTGGTTTGGGGGCAGCGTGTTGGCATTCAGGACATGAATTACAATGGTTAGTAATATCAGCATATACGCCTGGCCAGTAAAACCTCCGTAACACCCTCTCCCGAGTCTTTTCCATGCCTAGATGGCCCCCTAAAATATGACCATGAGCCAAGTCCAATACTGTCTGTTTAAAACTGGTGGGCACCAACAACTGCTCTATCACGTCTACCCCCAACTTATCAACCCGATACAGTAAATCATTTTTCATCATGAAGTAGGGAAAACCTACTGGCATGTTATCACTCTGAACAGGGTTCCCATTAATCATTTTTACGTTTTCTCGTGCGTGATACAATGTGGGGTCTTGGACTTGTGCCGTTCCGAAATTAGTGGGGAAAACCTCTAAATTAGGCAAGTCTAACTCTGGGTTTACAGACTCAGCTGGTTCAACCCATTCGGTACTAGTACTAGGTCTGGGTTCCTCACTGGTTATACCGTTTTCTAACTCTGGCCCTTGACTGACACTGGGTTGGGGGTTCTCCCTCACCACTTCCATTTGTAGTTCATTATCCTCACCCAGTAAAACCTTCAGAAGTGATTCACCAATAACCCCACCCTCTTTTACACCTGATGATGAGACTGAGGCAGCACACTCTTCACTTTGAGGGACGATTCCTCCCTCTATTGTTTGAATGGGTGGTTCCAAACTACCCAATTTTGCACCTAACTTCGAGAAATTAGGGAAGTACCGGCCCAATATTACATCATATGGTAACGTTGACACAACAGCAACTTGGTAATTAAGTGTTCCTGCTTCTGTATGTATGTTTACCATAGCCGTTGGGTACTGACGTGTGTCCCCGTGGATGCACGTAATATTGATTCCCGGAGACTCATCCAACTTGGAGGTTGGCACTAATTTCGCAGCAACCAGAGTGATCATGCTACCCGAATCAAGTAAAGCCATTACCTCAGTCCCATCAATCTTTACTTTACACATATGTTTGTTTACTGGAGTCTCCCCCACTGAAAAAGCAGTTATTACAGGACAGGAATACAGAACAGCATCGTCAGTATCAACCTTCCCCACATTGCATTGCATAGGCTCTTCTTTGAGCGGACAGTGGGCAGCAATATGTCCCGGTTTATCACAGTTATAACAAATGACTGGTCGGGGGGGAGAGTTATATCTCTGCCATTGTCCCGGACTTTCTGCTGCTGTCTTTTTGTCAAATCCCCAGTCTCTTGATGTTTTTACAGCCCTAGGCTGCTCAACTACCCCAATATGCTTAGGAACAGTCTTACCCTGTCCGCTGGTTCGCCAAGCCCTGGGGAACTGGGGTCTTTCGCCTTGTAGTCGATCACCTGATTCCGCTGTGAAGTATCGCTCCACAAGGCCAACCAAGCTGTCTGCGGTAAGTGCTTCATTCTGGCCTACCCAGCGTCGGACTTCTCGGGGTAGACTGCGTTGGAAGTGGTCCAGTACTACTGTCTCCACAATACCTGCAGCGGTGTTGGTCTCTGGTTGTAGCCACTTCCGGGCGAGGTGGATCAGATCGAACATCTGGGTCCGGGGTGGTAATCCAGGTTGGTACATCCAGTTGTGGAAGCGATGAGCCCTCACGGCTGGAGTAACACCGAGTCTGGTCAGAATCTCATTTTTCAATTTATCATAGTCATTGGATTCGATCAACTCTAGATCAAAATAGGCTTTCTGAGCGTCGCCCATCAAGTATGGTGCGAGCAACCCAGCCCATTGTGCTCTCGGCCATTTTTCCCTTTCTGCGGTTCTTTCAAAGGTTGTCAAATATGCTTCCACGTCATCTTGTTTATTCATTTTCTGCAAATAATGGTTTGTTCGGATGGCGTTGGTCTCTGCAGGACGGGCTGTTCCCATGTTCTCAGCGAGGGTTCTCAGACTCTCCCTCACTTCTTTTTCAAGCTTCTCCTGATTTCCTCTCAGTAGCTGGTTGGTCTCTTGTTGAGCCTGCAGTGTCTCCTGGTGCATGCGCACTGTCTCTTGGTGTGCCACCTGCTGCGTCCTAGTTGCTTCAACAAGAGCTTGCATGAGAGCCTCCATTTTGTTCTTTCTTTAGCTTTCTTTATACTGGGGCTGCGGTTATCCAAATGCCCGCATTCTCCACCACATGTAACAAATACACTCTGCTGTGCTATATTTTTATTCTTTTCCCCCTCCTCTTCCAGATCAACAGTAACCACAAGACTGTCAGTTTGGTTTAACAGGGCGGTGCCTGTTTTTTTATTGGACAATCCAAAGCCTTAGGTGATAATCCATTGTCACAAAGACGGCCGGAGTGGGTGGCGTCAGACCAGATGGAGGAAATAAATAAACAGAGAGATGGGGTTTTGGTAAAGCTGAGCGCGTGATTGCGCTCAGCATTTAATAACAGACAGAAAATAAAAGGTTTGAAACAACAAAACACAGGACACGGCACTGGTAGCCAAAATAAACAGACATACAAAACGGACTAAACACTTAACAAACGGTGCACGGAGACAAACAAACCCGGTGAGTACAAACAACTATTATATTTACGATCTTTCTACTTCAATTACTCCTCTCTCTCTCACCCGTTCTCCACTCCCGAACACCTAACCCTGAGTGCAAGAAATGTGCGTCTATATATACTATTGTGCTGGGATTCAATTACTAATTATTTATTCACTTGAATCCCAGCACGTGAATTAATTCTGTGCAACCCCGTGCTCACATATTATATTTTAAATGCACGTGCGTGATGTGCAATCCCATGCCTAAATACAAATATACACTTTTTAAATATACGTGAAACACAGACCCGTTTATATCCCGTGTACCAATCTATACACCAACATTAACATACGCACGCATACATACATACACAGAACACACAAATGCACACAGGGGCGGGGCACTTTGCCACATCCATACAGAGGTCAAACACAGTTCAGGTTCTCATACAGTCCAGGTTAATCCGCCAGAAGGGTGGTCAGAACAGTCCAAGTCATACACAGAATTATTTTCCTTCCTTTTAGTTTTAACGCAATAATTCTTACCAGCACTTTTCTTTCTTTCTTTCTTTCTTTCTTTCTTTCTCTCTCTCTCTCTCTCTCTCTCTCTCTCTCTCTCTCTCTCTCTCTCTCTCTCTCTCTCTCTCTCTCTCTCTCACTTAATCACCTTGTACTCCTTCCCCCCCCCCCGTGCTGTGCCCCAGCCCTTTTATAGGTGGACGATTATGTCTAATTTAGGGCAGGTGTGGCTACCACACCCTGGGCACCTTGCATTGTTGGAATTGTAGTGTGCTGTGGGTGGCCATTTTGTGACATGTAGTCCTTTACCTGCTGCCATTTTGTGATGGTAGAAAGTGCTGTCAAAACCTCAGCCCTGACGTATTTACCATCTACAACCACACCCTTTACTTTATCACAATAGATAGATTTTGCTGCTGCTAATACAGGTGGTGTTAGTCACCAACTATTTGGTTAGTTAGCTCACCACCTATAAGTGAAGTAAATCTATAAATTATTCATTCATTGTCCCCACAAGACTAGAGGAGAGAATTAGCACACCTTAATCAAAATATGAAATTGGTTAGTCGCTCCCCAGAGCCCTGATTGCAACCAATCCCAAGCTGTGAGTTAAAACACAAAACAATATTAATTTAAACAATAAACTGCACACAAATACATAAACAACATATTGAATTGTACTCATATATTACAGTTTAAGTGAAAAATTAAATCATCTACTATGGATCTGAAAATGATATATACAGATTAGCTAACAATTAATGCTGCAGGGAACATGAACTATAGTAAATAGCGACGTCACTCCTTCGCATCTCGTCTAAAGCAAACACACAGTTATATTAAAACCATGAAGACTGGTTGAATGACCTTGTGTGTGCACATAAATGAATTAGTGGGGACAACAAGACAAATAATTCATAGCTAAAAACAACACAGCAACGTAAAACAAATACAGAAAATGGAGGCTGATGCGCTTTCGATTATGACAAACAAAAAGCACAGCCAAAAAACAACCCCTCTAAACATCTATAAATAGCAATATGGTTTTGGTTTACCTCCGGAGAATCCAGACTCAGTTTACTGTAGTGTTAATGTGCTGTGAAGCTTAAAGCAAGCACGGGGGGCGGCTATTTTGAGAAGTGCACTTGCTGGCGTAGGCTCTGCTATAGCCATGAACGCGCCTGATGGAAGTCTATGGGGGCCCCGGTTTCACTGTTCGTATTGTGCCCCATAGCTAGATATGGAGGCTATGAACTCGAGAGTGGTCTTGTATAAAAAAGCAGTTTTGTGGCTTTCCAAAGACGTATCATTTTTGTGGCTTTCCAAAGAAAGCTCAGATTATGCAGAAGGAGGTAACTTTTCTGGGAATCAAGATTGGTGAGGGGGGTCGAACACCTGATCCTCATAAAATAGAGATAATACGCAGATTACCAATACCAGTATCAGTTACTGCACTAAGATCATTGCTGGGGCTAGTGGGCTTCTGTAGGGAGTTCATAGAGGGTTTTGCAGAGATAACCAAACCATTGTATGACTTGCTGAAGGGTGTAAAGACAGGGAAGTACTGCATAGATTGGGAAAACAGACACCAGGCTGCATTTGAAACTCCGGCACTGCGCAAACCAGACAGCACGAGTCCTTTTGTCATTCAAATGACAGCTACAGAACGTTAGGTTACTTACCGTAACCCTGGTTCCCTGAAAGAGAAGATGGCCACCAAACATCGTTTATGGGATGTACGCCTGCCTATTGGTAGGTGTCACTGAGCTCTTACTATCAAAGCTGCTGATAGGCCCCCTTCCCCCGGTGACCTCCTCTGTCCCGCCTACTGAGGGGATAAAACCGTCATGCAGGGAAGGATCAACCTCTTTTCGCGACGAGACCGTGATGACGACCGACGCGACCTCGCGGTTGGTGGCCATCTTCTCTTTCAGGGAACCAGGGTTACGGTAAGTAACCTAACGTTCCCTTTCAATTCGAAGATTCGAACATTGTTTATGGGAAAACGAATACCAGAGCCATCGCGAGGGAGGGAAGAACGGCAGCACACGAGGGGCACCTCAGCCTCGCCTGACCAAAGGTCAGCGGTGCGAGCATGCAACCTCAAGGACCCTTGTGCCCAATGAAGGCAATTAGGGATCTATCACATTAAGGCGCTAGAACCTGGAAAAAGTATGCGGCGTAGCCCAGCTAGCCGCATTACAAATCTCAGCCATGGAGGCACCTCTAAAAAGGGCCCATGACGTAGCCACATCTCTAGTGGAATGTGCGGCTATCCGCCCAGGCGGGGGTAAGCCAGCACCATCATACGCAGTCGAGACTGGGTCCGCAATCCAATGCGACAGTCGCTGCTTTGAGAGGGGCTGTCCCAGGGTCCGTGTCCCGTGGCAGACAAAGAGCTGGTCAGAATGACGCAATGCTCTTGTCCTATCTACGTAGCATCTCAATGCCCGAACCGGGCAGAGGAAATGTAACTTCCTATTCTCCTCCGAAGTAAACGGTGGTGGATGAAAGGACTCCAGTTCCACATACTGATTAATGTGGAAGGCTGTGACCACCATGGGGAGGAAAGCAGGGTTTGCACGCAGTGACACTCTGCTACCATCATCATAAATACGCATGCAGGAGCTATGCACAGATAGCGCCTGCAGCTCACTAACCCACTTTGTGGAGGTGATAGCCAAGAGGAAGGTTGTCTTCATAGAAAGATACTTCAACTCAATGGAGTATATAGGCTCAAACGGGGCCTGCGTGAGAGCCTCCAGTACAACCCCAAGGCTCCATTTGGGGAGAACAGCCCTCATAGGAGGGCACAACTGCCGAGCGCCTCGGAGAAACCGGGTAGCCAGAAAATGCACGCCCGGAGACACTGTCAACAGGGGCATGGCAAGCAGAAATAGCCACTAGGTATACCTTCAATGTGGAAGGTGATCTACCATCCTCAAGCAGATCCTGCAGAAACTGCAAGATGACACGAAGAAACTGCAAGAGATTGGGTCATGACTATTAGTCCGGCACCAATTCTGGAAATATTTCCACTTATAGGCATACAACGACCTAGTGGAATGCGCCCTAGCATTCTGCAAGGTACCCACAACCGCGTCCGACAGCCCTAAGGCTGACCAGTGGTCCCTTTCAGGGGCCAGACCCACAGCTGGATCCATGTCGAAACAGGGAGAGGTGGTGCGGAGAGAGCTGCTACCCTGTCGTCCGACAGGTATGCGTGCATCGTAGTGGAGTCCAGCTGGAGCCCCACATACGTTGTGCATTGCACAGGCGTCAGCCAACTCTTGGCATCGTTGATGGTGAGGCGCAGCCTCACCAGATGCTCCGTCACAAGTGCCGTGTGGGCCACCGCTCGCTCTCACGACTGGGAACAGATCAACCAGTCGTCGCGGTAGTTCATCACTCTGACCCCTTGCAGCCGCAAAGGGGCTAGGATAGCGTCTATGCACTTTGAGAATGTACGGGGAGCCAGGGAGAGGCCAAACGGCAGCACAGAAAACTCGTACGCGCTGCCTTGAAAGGTGAAGCGGAGGTATTTCCTGTGCTCTGGACGAATGGAGACGTGAAAATACGCGTCCCGCAAGTCCACCGTGGTAAACCAGTCTCCCGGCCGGACAGACTGGAATATGTGACGATGAGTCAGCATGTGGAACCTCCTCTGTTTCAAAAACCGGTTGAGGAACCACAGGTCCAGGATGGGGCGAAAGCCGCCGTCCTTCTTCGGCACCAGAAAGTATCTTGAGTAGAACCCCTCCCCGTGAGAGGTGGGGTCTACGAGACGAATGGCGCGCTTGCAGCAAGGCTGCCACTTCGGTCTGGAGCACCGAAGCATGGAGCGGGTCCATCAGGAACGTAGTCGTGATGCCGTGAAAAGGAGCAGGTCCCAAGCAAAACTGAAGCGCGTAACCATCTTGTACGGTCGCGAGCACCCAAGCATCTGAGGTGCAAGCGCGCCAGTAGTGCAGCTGTTGTGCCGTGAACTGGGTCCGAGGCCGCAAGCCTTCAGGGGCCCTGCTGGGGCTGCTGAGGCTGAGGCGGGGCTGACAGAGGTGGCTGCCTAGGGCGATTGCCCTGGAACCGCCTTCTAAGGTGCTGCTGCATGGACTGGCCACGGCCTGCGTGCCCCCCGCGTTGTGGGAGAGTCCTGTCCCTTGCTTGTGGTGAGGCCTGTAGGCGGCGCCTAAGGTCACCCAGCGGGGCTGTGGGGACGGGCACCGTCCTGGTGACTGTCCGCGTCGGAGGTGCGTGCCAGTGGCTCGACCTACCCCACGCCAGAGTGGGGGGAGGGAGCAACGCAGCCACCTGCCTAGACACTTCGCGTTCGCGGTGAGACCACTGCAGGATCTCCTCTACTACTGGACTGAAGGTATGGCCTGGCGATCTAGGCGCGTCCAAAAGCGCGACCTTATCCGCATCAGGCACCCGCGCCTGCGACAGCCACCGCTGTCTGCACGCAACCACCAGGCCAGCCAGGCTCCGGCCCAGGGCCTACCCCTGCAGGCCGGAGATCTGGAGCAATGAGCTCGACAGTAGGCACAGCTCCGTGGCCACCGGCTCTGGGAGTGGGGCGTCACGCAACATGCCGTCCATGTATGCAACCAGCATACTGGACGTATGCGCAAGACGGGTACCCTGAGCTCCCACCACGTAAGCCCTATGGACATGTGTCTCCGTTACCCTGCATTGCGGGTTCAGGCACATTGGGTCCTTGGGCAGACCTCCCACTGGTGGAGTCTACAGAGGGAAACCCCGCCATGCCTAGCTTCTCCACCCCTTCCAGCGAGGCCAGTTGAGAAGCATGTCTCAACTGACTAGGCGCTGTGGCTGGGTGGTCCCAAGAGGAGCGCACCTCCTCCATAAAGTCAGTGAAGGAGGGGAAGGGCTGAGGCCAAGGAGCAACGTCATGCAGCTGAAAAACGGAGCGACGTGGCTCTGCCGCTGTTGCCCAGGGGACCTGCAGGTACGCTGCCGAGCGCCCCATGAGCACGGACACTGACCCTGACAGTGACTGAGGACACCTCGGAACTAGGGGCCGCTTCGGTCGGGAACTCGGGCTCGACCTCCATTTCCGCCGGGAAGGCGGACACCCCATGAGGCCGCGATGGAAAGCGCGTCCTCATGGGAACATAGCGCTCATTCCTCCTGCTCGCCCTGCTCTCCCACGGGAAGACCAGGGGGCGGTACAGCAGCCCTCGGTGGTACTGGGGTGAGGGCTGCCTCTCCAGAAACTCCATAATGCGAGCAATCTGGGCTTTTATGTCCATAATGTCCCGCGCTTGCTGAGACTTCTTCACCCGTTTTGCCGTCGGTGACGGGGAGCGGCTGCGGGTGGACACAGACGCCTGCGCACAAGGAATCCCCACAGAGGGGCTCTGTGACAATGACAAGAGATGTGGCTGGGAAGGACTTGCTACGGGGGACATAGAATGGCCTTGTGCAACCCTCTCCAGGCGACTGGCGAGCACTCGGGGCTGAAAAGCCGCGCAGATGCTACAGGCCAGGCCCCTCCTTGTAGGGCTGAAGAGGCGTGTTCAGCACCTAAGCACTGAGCACACAGGGTATGCCTGTCTTCCTGCGGGATGTTAGTCCCACAGGCCTCGTGGGCATGAAACCCAGCCCTGCCCATCATCGCTGGGTCGTACAGCGTGCTAAGGGCACTCACAGCGGAATGCGTAACATGGGGGCCTAGTGCCATGCGCACGAGTGCAAAAACATCGTGTGTGCAAGTATCGGCTACCCCACGTAGTGCGTGCACTACTTGCACCGACTACCATGAGTATCGCAGGCACCGAGTACCGTATGCACCACGTGCACCGAGTACCGTGCACACCGCTTACACCAAGCACGAACGTACCGCGTGCACCATGTACCGAGTGCACCACGTGCAGCGAGTACCGTGCACACCGCTTACACCAAGCACGAATGTACCGCGTGCACCATGTAGCGAGTGCACCACATGCACCATGTACCGTGCACACCGCTTACACCAAGCACGAACGTACCGCATGCACCATGTACCGTGCACACCGCTTACACCAAACACGAACGTACCGCGTGCACCATGTACCGTGCACACCGCTTACACCAAGCACGAACGTACCGCATGCACCATGTACCGTGCACACCGCTTACACCAAGCACGAACGTACCGCGTGCACCATGTACCGTGCACACCGCTTACACCAAGCACGAACGTACCGCGTGCACCATGTACCGTGCACACCGCTTACACCAAACACGAACGTACCGCGTGCACCATGTACCGTGCACACCGCTTACACCAAGCACGAACGTACCGCGTGCACCATGTACCGTGCACACCACTTACACCAAACACGAACGTACCGCGTGCACCATGTAGCGAGTGCACCACGTGCACCGAGTACCGTGCACACCGCTTACACCAAGCACGAACGTACCGCGTGCACCATGTACCGTGCACACCGCTTACACCAAACACGAACGTACCGCGTGCACCATGTACCGTGCACACCGCTTACACCAAGCACGAACGTACCGCGTGCACCATGTACCGTGCACACCGCTTACACCAAGCACGAACGTACCGCGTGCACCATGTACCGTGCACACCGCTTACACCAAACACGAACGTACCGCGTGCACCATGTACCGTGCACACCGCTTACACCAAGCACGAACGTACCGCGTGCACCATGTACCGTGCACACCACTTACACCAAACACGAACGTGCCGCGTGCACCATGTACCGTGCACACCGCTTACACCAAGCACGAACGTACCGCGTGCACCATGTACCGTGCACACCGCTTACACCAAGCACGAACGTGCCGCGTGCACCATGTACCGAGTGCACCACGTGCACCAAGTATCGTGCACACCGCTTACACCAAGCACGAACGTACCGCGTGCACCATGTACCGAGTGCACCACATGCACCGAGTACCGTGCACACCAAGTGCACTAAGCACGGAGCAACGGGCACCGTGCGCACCATGTGCACCGAGTATTGTGTCAATGTGCATCGTGGTACCGAAGTAGCACGGGCGGAGCACGCACCGCGGTATTTAAAAAGCACTGGGGGCAGCTATGCAACGGTGCCTACCCTAAACGTGTGGTCACACACCTGGGCAGCGCATAGCGTGCAACAGGGGGACACAAGGGCCGAAGCTGCGGCAGGCGATTGACAGCAATACAGCAATAATACAGCAGTAATAATACAGTACAGTACAGATGGGGGAGAGCACACTGTCTGTTTGATTGTAAGGCCCAACATACGTGGTGGTGGGCCAACACAGCCGGCAAAGATTCCTCAACTCAGAAACGGGGCTGGCCCCAGTGAGGAATACACGGCTGGTTCAGGCTGTAAGCAGCCGCGTTGCAGCCAGTTCTCTGCGCAACCCAGCGCGAGGACGCGCAGCACAATCAAAACAACAAGGCCCCGACCGGCAGCACCAAAGGCGACTGGTGGGCTAACTCGACAACGGGGACAAGGCAAGCCTAGCCCCGGTGGAGTAACAGCACTCTCCCAAGTAAAAAAAAGGGGGTGAAAGACACACACTCACTCCTTTAAATAAATACTACACAGGCAGTCGACTCACAGACGACAGACAGTAAAGACAAGCAGCCTGCAATGCAAGCGAGCAGGTGCTGAAAGGTACAGTTATTAGAAAAAGAAAAAAGGGCTACGGCTTAGGAGCTACTGATTCCGGGAAAGCAGCAAGCCAGCTTTCAGCACGAAGTGCAAGGGAACTAGCAGCCAGCACAGCGCAGCACTTTTTAAGTAATAAAAAAGGGCTCAATGCAACACAGATGGACTTACGTTACCAACTTGAGAAGCGAAAAGAAGTCGATCCTTCCCTGCGTGACGGTTTTATCCCCTCGGTAGGCGGGACCGAGGAGGTCACCGGGGGAAGGGGGCCTATCGGCAGCTTTGATAGTAAGAGCTCAGTGACACCTACCAATAGGCAGGCGTACATCCCATAAACGATGTTTGGTGGCCATCTTCGAATTGAAAGGGAACTTGCCATTACATCTGTTCTTCTTCAGGAAGTGCAGATGCAATTGCGTCCGGTGGCCTATGCATCCAGACTTTTGTCTCCTGTAGAGCAAACTTACAATGCTTGTACAAGACACTTGCTAGCATTACACTGGGCTGCAAAACATTTTGAATACATTTATGGGTTAAATGAACTCATTGTACACACACCACACACACCCATACAGATGTTGCTGAATGGTAAAGTAAAAGGGGTTGCAAATGCACGACTTGCAAGGTGGTCTTTGGATTTGAGTAGCAAAAACATTCAGGTTTTGTATAGACCTGATACTATGTTACCGCATGGTCACATGTGTGTGACGAGGAAGTAGTCCGGTCACCTGATGCAGTGTTTATGGTGTCCTGTGGCAATGTGCCCCGCCCCTGTGTGCATGTGTGTGTTATATGGTGTATGTTGCGTGTGTTAATGTTGGTGTATAGAGATTGGTACACGGGATATAAACGGGTCTGTGTTTCACGTGTGATTTAAATTGTATATTTGTATTTAGGCACGGGATTGCACATCACTGCACGTGCATTTAAAGTATAGTATGTGAGCACGGGGTTGCACAGAATGAATTCACGTGCTGGGATTCAAGTGAATAATTAATTAGTAATTGAATCCCAGCACAACAGTATATATAGATGCACATTTCTTTCACTCGGGGTTGGGTGTTCGAGAGTGGAGAACGGGTGAGAGAGAAGGAGAAATAAGTTAGTTTAAATATCAATTGCTATTACGTGCTGGTAGGACCAGCACGATACTTGTTTATTTAAAACTCACCGTGTTTGTTTGTGTGTCTGTCCGTGCACTGTCTGTTTACTGTATAGTCCGTTTTGTTTGTCTCTTTATTTTGGCGTGAAGTGCCGTGTCCTGTGTTCTGTTTGTTAAACCTTTTTATTTATTTGTTATTAAACGCTGAGTGCAACCATCGCACTCAGTTTCTCTCATCATCACCGTCTGTCTGTGTGTTTCTCTCTCTGGTCTGAGTTCCTCCCTGCAGCCAGCCTGTCACATGTCCCCTATTGTGTGTGTGTCTGTGTGTGTGTGTCTGTGTGTGTGTGTCTCAGAGTGTGTGTGTCTCAGTGTGTGTGTTTCAATGTGTGTGTCTCTCAATGTGTGTGTGTTTCAGTGTGTGTGTTTTAGTCTGTGTGTGTCTGTCTGTGTGTGTCTCAGTGTATGTGTGTGTGTCTCTGTGTGTGTGTCTTTGTGTGTCTCAGTGTGTGTGTCTCAGTGTGTGTCTTTGTTTCAGTGTGTGTGTGTCTCAGTGTGTGTGTGTTTCAGTATGTGTGAGTGTCTCAGTGTGTGTGTTTCAGTGTGTGTGTGTCTCAGTGTGTGTCTTTGTTTCAGTGTGTGTGTGTTTGTGTTTCAGTGTGTGAATGTGTGTGTGTCAGTGTGTGTCTCAGTGTGTGTGTGTGTGTGTTTCAGTGTGTGTCTTACTGGGTGTGTGTGTGTTTCAGTGTATGTGTGTGTTTCAGTATGTGTTTCTGTGTGTGTGTTTCAGTGTGTGTGTCAGTGTCTGTGTGTGTGTCTCAGTGTGTGTCTGTGTGTGTCAGTGTGTGTGTGTTTCAGTGTGTGTGTCTCAATATATGTGTGTGTGTTTCAGTGTGTGTCTCAGTGTATGAGTGTGTGCGTCAGTGTGTTTCAGTATGTGTGTGTCTCAGTGTGTGTCTGTGTGTGCGTCAGTGTGTGTGTGTGTTTCAGTGTGTGTGTGTGTCTCAGTGTGTGTGTGTTTCAGTGTATGTGTGTGTTTCAGTGTGTGTGTTTCAGTGCATGTGTCACAGTGTGTGTGTTTCAGTATGCGTGTGTGTGTTTCAGTGTGTGTTTCAGTGTGTGTGCGTCAGTGTGTGTGTGTCTCAGTATATGTGTGTGTCTCAGTGTGTGTGTGTGTGTGTGTGTGTGTGTGTCTTAGTGTATGTGTGTGTTTCAGTATATGTGTGTGTGTGTTTCAGTGTGTGTCTCAGTGTATGAGTGTGCGTCAGTGTGTCTCAGTGTGTGTGTGTCTCAGTGTGTGTGTTTCAGTATATGTGTGTGTGTCAGTGTGTGTGTTTCAGTGTATGTGTGTGTTTCAGTGTCTGTGTGTGTGTCTCTGTGTGTGTGTGTGTCAGTGTGTGTGTGTGTCTCAGTATATGTGTGTGTGTGTTTCAGTGTGTGTGTCTCAGTATATGTGTGTGCGTCAGTGTGTGTGTGTGTCAGTGTGTGTATGTGTGTTTCAGTATGTGTGTGTCTCAGTGTGTGTGTCTCAGTGTGTGTCTCAATGTGTGTGTGTGTGTGTGTCTCAGTGTGTGTGTGTGTCTGTCTCAGTGTGTGTGTTTCAGTGTATGTGTGTCTCTGTGTGTGTGTGTGTGTTTCAGTATGTGTGAGTGTCTCAGTGTGTGTGTTTCAGTGTGTGTGTGTCTCAGTGTGTGTCTTTGTTTCAGTGTGTGTGTGTTTGTGTTTCAGTGTGTGAATGTGTGTGTGTCAGTGTGTGTCTCAGTGTGTGTGTGTGTGTTTCAGTGTGTGTCTTACTGGGTGTGTGTGTGTTTCAGTGTATGTGTGTGTTTCAGTATGTGTTTCTGTGTGTGTGTTTCAGTGTGTGTGTCAGTGTCTGTGTGTGTGTCTCAGTGTGTGTCTGTGTGTGTCAGTGTGTGTGTGTTTCAGTGTGTGTGTCTCAATATATGTGTGTGTGTTTCAGTGTGTGTCTCAGTGTATGAGTGTGTGCGTCAGTGTGTTTCAGTATGTGTGTGTCTCAGTGTGTGTCTGTGTGTGCGTCAGTGTGTGTGTGTGTTTCAGTGTGTGTGTGTGTCTCAGTGTGTGTGTGTTTCAGTGTATGTGTGTGTTTCAGTGTGTGTGTTTCAGTGCATGTGTCACAGTGTGTGTGTTTCAGTATGCGTGTGTGTGTTTCAGTGTGTGTTTCAGTGTGTGTGCGTCAGTGTGTGTGTCTCAGTATATGTGTGTGCGTCAGTGTGTGTCTCAGTGTGTGTGTGTGTGTGTGTGTCTTAGTGTATGTGTGTGTTTCAGTATATGTGTGTGTGTGTTTCAGTGTGTGTCTCAGTGTATGAGTGTGCGTCAGTGTGTCTCAGTGTGTGTGTGTGTCTCAGTGTGTGTGTTTCAGTATATGTGTGTGTGTCAGTGTGTGTGTTTCAGTGTATGTGTGTGTTTCAGTGTCTGTGTGTGTGTCTCTGTGTGTGTGTGTGTCAGTGTGTGTGTGTCTCAGTATATGTGTGTGTGTGTTTCAGTGTGTGTGTCTCAGTATATGTGTGTGCGTCAGTGTGTGTGTGTGTCAGTGTGTGTATGTGTGTTTCAGTATGTGTGTGTCTCAGTGTGTGTGTCTCAGTGTGTGTCTCAATGTGTGTGTGTGTGTGTGTGTGTGTCTCAGTGTGTGTGTGTGTCTGTCTCAGTGTGTGTGTTTCAGTGTATGTGTGTCTCTGTGTGTGTGTGTGTGTTTCAGTGTGTGTTTCAGTGTGTGTGTGTGTGTTTCTGTGTCTGTGTGTGTGTTTCAGTATATGTGTGTGTGTCTAAGTATGTGTGTGTGTCTCAGTGTGTGTGTGTTTCAGTGTGTGTGTGTCTCAGTATATGTGTGTGTGTTTCAGTGTGTGTGTCTCAGTATATGTGTGTGTGTTTCAGTGTGTGTCTGTGTCTCAGTGTGTGTGTGTTTCAGTGTATGTGTGTGTTTCAGTGTGTGTTCCAGTGTGTGTGCGTCAGTGTGTGTGTGTCTCAGTGTGTGTGTTTCAGTGTATGTGTGTGTGTCTGTGTGTGTCTCAGTGTGTGTCTCAGTATATGTGTGTGTTTCAGTGTGTGTGTTTCAGTGTATGTGTGTGTTTCAGTGTGTGTTTCAGTATGCGTGTTTGTGTGTCTTAGTGTATGTGTGTGTGTTTCAGTGTGTGTGCGTCAGTGTGTGTGTGTGTTTCAGTGTCTGTGTGTATGTCTGTGTGTGTGTCTCAGTGTGTCTCAGTATATGTGTGTGTTTCAGTGTGTGTATGTCTCAGTGTATGTGTGTGTGCGTCAGTGTGTGTCTCAGTGTGTGTGTCTTAGTATGCGTGTTTGTGTGTCTTAATGTATGTGTGTGTGTCTCAGTATGTGTGTGTCTCAGTGTGTGTGTTTCAGTATATGTGTGTGTGTCAGTGTGTGTGTTTCAGTGTATGTGTGTGTTTCAGTGTCTGTGTGTGTGTCTCTGTGTGTGTGTGTCTCAGTATATGTGTGTGTGTGTTTCAGTGTGTGTGTGTCTCAGTATATGTGTGTGCGTCAGTGTGTGTGTGTCAGTGTGTGTGTCTCAGTGTGTGTCTCAATGTGTGTGTGTGTGTGTCTTAGTATGCGTGTTTGTGTGTCTTAATGTATGTGTGTGTGTCTCAGTGTGTGTGTGTGTCTCGGTGTGTGTGTGTCTCGGAGTGTGTTTGTTTCAGTGTGTGTGTCTCGGTGTGTGTGTGTCTCGGAGTGTGTGTTTCAGTGTGTGTGTGTGTTTGTGTCTCAGTGTGTGTGTCTTAGTGTATGTGTGTGTGTGTCTTAGTGTATGTGTGTGTGTCTTAGTGTATGTGTGTGTGTCAGTGTGTGTCTGTGTGTATGTATGTGTGTTTCAGTGTGTGTGCGTCTCAGTGTGTGTCTGTCTGTGTCTCAGTGTGTGTGTGTGTCTCAGTGTGTGTGTGTCTCAGTGTGTGTGTGTTTAAGTGTATGTGTGTTTATGTGTGTGTGTGTTTGTTTCAGTGTATGTGTGTGTGTCAGTGTGTGTCTGTGTGTATGTATGTGTGTTTCAGTGTATGTGTCTCAGTGTGTGTGTTTCAGTATGTGTGTGTGTGTTTCAGTGTGTGTTTCAGTGTGTGTGCGTCAGTGTGTGTGTGTCTCAGTATATGTGTGTGCGTCAGTGTGTGTCTCTGTGTGTGTGTATGTGTGTGTGTCAGTGTGTGTGTGTGTCTCAGTATATGTGTGTGTGTCTCAGTGTGTGTGTGTTTCAGTGTGTGTCTCAGTGTATGAGTGTGTGTCTCAGTATGTGTGTGTCTCAGTGTGTGTGTGTCTCAGTGTGTGTGTTTCAGTATATGTGTGTGTCAGTGTGTGTGTTTCAGTGTATGTGTGTGTTTCAGTGTCTGTGTGTGTGTCTCTGTGTGTGTGTGTCAGTGTGTGTGTGTCAGTATATGTGTGTGCGTCAGTGTGTGTGTGTATGTGTGTTTCAGTATGTGTGTGTTTCTCAGTGTGTGTGTGTCAGTGTGTGTGTCTCAGTGTGTGTCTCAATGTGTGTGTGTGTCTGTCTCAGTGTGTGTGTTTCAGTGTATGTGTGTGTCTCAATGTGTGTGTGTTAGTGTGTGTCTCAGTGTGTGTGTGTCTCAGTGTGTGTGTGTTTCAGTGTGTGTGTGTCTCAGTATATGTGTGTGTTTCAGTGTGTGTGCGTCAGTGTGTGTGTGTGTTTCAGTGTGTTTGTGTCTCAGTGTGTGTGTGTTTCAGTGTATGTGTGTGTTTCAGTGTGTGTGCGTCAGTGTGTGTGTGTCTCAGTGTGTGTGTGTTTCAGTGTGTGTCTGTGTCTCAGTGTGTGTGTTTCAGTATGCGTGTTTGTGTTTCAGTGTGTGTTTCAGTGTGTGTGCGTCAGTGTGTGTGTGTGTCTCAGTGTGTGTGTTTCAGTGTCTGTGTGTGTGTCTGTGTGTGTGTCTCAGTGTGTCTCTCAGTATATGTGTGTTTCAGTGTGTGTATGTCTCAGTGTATGTGTGTGTGTCTCAGTGTGTGTGTGTGTCTCAGTGTGTGTGTGTGTGTGTGTTTCAGTGTATGTGTGTGTTTCAGTGTGTGTTTCAGTGTATGTGTCTCAGTGTGTGTTTCAGTATGCGTGTTTGTGTGTCTTAGTGTGTGTGTGTGTTTCAGTGTGTGTGCGTCAGTGTGTGTGTGTGTTTCAGTGTCTGTGTGTGTGTCTCAGTGTGTGTCTCAGTATATGTGTGTGTTTCAGTGTGTGTATGTCTCAGTGTGTGTGTGTTTCAGTGTGTGTCTCAGTGTGTGTGTGTCTCAGTGTGTGTGTGTCTCGGTGTGTGTGTCTCAGTGTGTGTGTGTGTCTCGGTGTGTGTGTGTCTCAGTGTGTGTGTGTCTCAGTGTGTGTGTCTCAGTGTGTGTGTGTTTCAGTGTGTGTGTTTGTGTCAGTGTGTGTCTCGGTGTGTGTGTGTCTCGGTGTGTGTGTGTCTCGGAGTGTGTGTGTTTCAGTGTGTGTGTGTCTTAGTGTATGTGTGTGTGTCTTAGTGTATGTGTGTGTCAGTGTGTGTCTGTGTGTATGTATGTGTGTTTCAGTGTGTGTGCGTCTCAGTGTGTGTCTGTCTGTGTCTCAGTGTGTGTGTCTATCTCAGTGTGTGTGCGTCTCAGTGTGTGTCTGTCTGTGTCTCAGTGTGTGTGTCTATCTCAGTGTGTGTGTGTCTCAGTGTGTGTGTGTTTAAGTGTATGTGTGTTTATGTGTGTGTGTGTGTGTGTGTGTTTCAGTGTACATAAGGATTTTGAATGTTTGAATCAGATCGCCGCATAGTCTTCTTTGTTCAAGACTGAATAGATTCAATTCTTTTAGCCTGTCTGCATACGACATGCCTTTTAAACCCGGGATAATTCTGGTTGCTCTTCTTTGCACTCTTTCTAGAGCAGCAATAAGAATTGAATCTATTCAGTCTTGAACAAAGGAGACTACGCGGCGATCTGATTCAAACATTCAGAATCCTAAAAGGTATAGACAATGTCAACCCGGGGGACTTCTTTGACTTGAAAAAAGAAAAAAGGACCAGGGGTCATAAATGGAGATTAGATAAAGGGGCATTCAGAACAGAAAATAGGAGGCACTTTTTTACACAGAGAATTGTGAGGGTCTGGAACCAACTCCCCAGTAATGTTGTTGAAGCTGACACCCTGGGATCCTTCAAGAAGCTGCTTGATGAGATTCTGGGATCAATAAGCTACTAACAACCAAACGAGCAAGATGGGCTGAATGGCCTCCTCTCATTTGTAAACTTTCTTATGTTCTTATGTTCTTATCCTTTTTGTAACGAGGTGACCAGAACTGAACACAATATTCTAGGTGAGGTCTTACTAATGCATTGTAGAGTTTTAACATTACTTCCCTTGATTTAAATTCAACACTTCTCACAATATATCCGAGCATCTTGTTGGCCTTTTCTATAGCTTCCCCACATTGTCAACATAAACTCCTAGGTCTTTTTCATAGATTCCTTCTTCAATTTCAGTATCTCCCATATGATATTTATAATGCACATTTTTATTGCCCGCATGCAATACTTTACACTTTTCTCTATTAAATTTCATTTGCCATGTGTCTGCCCAATTTTGAATGCTGTCTAGATCATTTTGAATTACCTTTGCTGCTTCAACAGTGTTTGCCATTCCTCCTATTTTTGTGTCGTCTGCAAATTTAACGAGTTTGCTTGCTATACCAGAGTCTAAATCATTAATGTAGATTAGGAATAGCAGAGGACCTAATACTGATCCCTGTGGTACACCCCTGGTTACCTTGCTCCATTTTGAGGTTTCTCCTCTAATCAGTACTTTCTGTTTTCTACCTGTTAACCACTCCCTAATCCATGTGCATGCATTTCCTTGAATCCCTACTGCGTTCAGTTTGAGAATTAATCTTTTATGCGGGACTTTGTCAAAAGCTTTTTGGAAATCTAAATAGACCATGTCATATGCTTTGCAGTTATCCATTTTCAATGTTGCATCCTGTGTGTGTGTTTCAATGTGTGTGTCTGTGTGTGTTTCAGTGTGTGTGTGTCTCAGTGTGTGTGTTTCAGTGTGTGTCTGTGTGTGTGTGTGTGTTTCAATGTGTGTCTGTGTGTGTGTGCGTCAGTGTGTGTATGTGTGTCTCAGTGTGTCTGTGTGTGTGTTTCAGTGTGTTTGTGTTTCAGTGTGTGTCTCAGTGTGTGTGTGTGTCTCAGTGTGTGTCTCAGTATATGTGTGTGCGTCAGTGTGTGTGTGTGTCAGTGTGTGTATGTGTGTTTCAGTATGTGTGTGTCTCAGTGTGTGTGTCTCAGTGTGTGTCTCAATGTGTGTGTGTGTGTGTGTGTGTGTCTCAGTGTGTGTGTGTGTCTGTCTCAGTGTGTGTGTTTCAGTGTATGTGTGTCTCTGTGTGTGTGTGTGTGTTTCAGTATGTGTGAGTGTCTCAGTGTGTGTGTTTCAGTGTGTGTGTGTCTCAGTGTGTGTCTTTGTTTCAGTGTGTGTGTGTTTGTGTTTCAGTGTGTGAATGTGTGTGTGTCAGTGTGTGTCTCAGTGTGTGTGTGTGTGTGTTTCAGTGTGTGTCTTACTGGGTGTGTGTGTGTTTCAGTGTATGTGTGTGTTTCAGTATGTGTTTCTGTGTGTGTGTTTCAGTGTGTGTGTCAGTGTCTGTGTGTGTGTCTCAGTGTGTGTCTGTGTGTGTCAGTGTGTGTGTGTTTCAGTGTGTGTGTCTCAATATATGTGTGTGTGTTTCAGTGTGTGTCTCAGTGTATGAGTGTGTGCGTCAGTGTGTTTCAGTATGTGTGTGTCTCAGTGTGTGTCTGTGTGTGCGTCAGTGTGTGTGTGTGTTTCAGTGTGTGTGTGTGTCTCAGTGTGTGTGTGTTTCAGTGTATGTGTGTGTTTCAGTGTGTGTGTTTCAGTGCATGTGTCACAGTGTGTGTGTTTCAGTATGCGTGTGTGTGTTTCAGTGTGTGTTTCAGTGTGTGTGCGTCAGTGTGTGTGTCTCAGTATATGTGTGTGCGTCAGTGTGTGTCTCAGTGTGTGTGTGTGTGTGTGTGTCTTAGTGTATGTGTGTGTTTCAGTATATGTGTGTGTGTGTTTCAGTGTGTGTCTCAGTGTATGAGTGTGCGTCAGTGTGTCTCAGTGTGTGTGTGTGTCTCAGTGTGTGTGTTTCAGTATATGTGTGTGTGTCAGTGTGTGTGTTTCAGTGTATGTGTGTGTTTCAGTGTCTGTGTGTGTGTCTCTGTGTGTGTGTGTGTCAGTGTGTGTGTGTGTCTCAGAATATGTGTGTGTGTGTTTCAGTGTGTGTGTCTCAGTATATGTGTGTGCGTCAGTGTGTGTGTGTGTCAGTGTGTGTATGTGTGTTTCAGTATGTGTGTGTCTCAGTGTGTGTGTCTCAGTGTGTGTCTCAATGTGTGTGTGTGTGTGTGTGTGTGTGTCTCAGTGTGTGTGTGTGTCTGTCTCAGTGTGTGTGTTTCAGTGTATGTGTGTCTCTGTGTGTGTGTGTGTGTTTCAGTGTGTGTTTCAGTGTGTGTGTGTGTGTTTCTGTGTCTGTGTGTGTGTTTCAGTATATGTGTGTGTGTCTAAGTATGTGTGTGTGTCTCAGTGTGTGTGTGTTTCAGTGTGTGTGTGTCTCAGTATATGTGTGTGTGTTTCAGTGTGTGTGTCTCAGTATATGTGTGTGTGTTTCAGTGTGTGTCTGTGTCTCAGTGTGTGTGTGTTTCAGTGTATGTGTGTGTTTCAGTGTGTGTTCCAGTGTGTGTGCGTCAGTGTGTGTGTGTCTCAGTGTGTGTGTTTCAGTGTATGTGTGTGTGTCTGTGTGTGTCTCAGTGTGTGTCTCAGTATATGTGTGTGTTTCAGTGTGTGTGTTTCAGTGTATGTGTGTGTTTCAGTGTGTGTTTCAGTATGCGTGTTTGTGTGTCTTAGTGTATGTGTGTGTGTTTCAGTGTGTGTGCGTCATTGTGTGTGTGTGTTTCAGTGTCTGTGTGTATGTCTGTGTGTGTGTCTCAGTGTGTCTCAGTATATGTGTGTGTTTCAGTGTGTGTATGTCTCAGTGTATGTGTGTGTGCGTCAGTGTGTGTCTCAGTGTGTGTGTCTTAGTATGCGTGTTTGTGTGTCTTAATGTATGTGTGTGTGTCTCAGTATGTGTGTGTCTCAGTGTGTGTGTTTCAGTATATGTGTGTGTGTCAGTGTGTGTGTTTCAGTGTATGTGTGTGTTTCAGTGTCTGTGTGTGTGTCTCTGTGTGTGTGTGTCTCAGTATATGTGTGTGTGTGTTTCAGTGTGTGTGTGTCTCAGTATATGTGTGTGCGTCAGTGTGTGTGTGTCAGTGTGTGTGTCTCAGTGTGTGTCTCAATGTGTGTGTGTGTGTGTCTTAGTATGCGTGTTTGTGTGTCTTAATGTATGTGTGTGTGTCTCAGTGTGTGTGTGTGTCTCGGTGTGTGTGTGTCTCGGAGTGTGTTTGTTTCAGTGTGTGTGTCTCGGTGTGTGTGTGTCTCGGAGTGTGTGTTTCAGTGTGTGTGTGTGTTTGTGTCTCAGTGTGTGTGTCTTAGTGTATGTGTGTGTGTGTCTTAGTGTATGTGTGTGTGTCTTAGTGTATGTGTGTGTGTCAGTGTGTGTCTGTGTGTATGTATGTGTGTTTCAGTGTGTGTGCGTCTCAGTGTGTGTCTGTCTGTGTCTCAGTGTGTGTGTGTGTCTCAGTGTGTGTGTGTCTCAGTGTGTGTGTGTTTAAGTGTATGTGTGTTTATGTGTGTGTGTGTTTGTTTCAGTGTATGTGTGTGTGTCAGTGTGTGTCTGTGTGTATGTATGTGTGTTTCAGTGTATGTGTCTCAGTGTGTGTGTTTCAGTATGTGTGTGTGTGTTTCAGTGTGTGTTTCAGTGTGTGTGCGTCAGTGTGTGTGTGTCTCAGTATATGTGTGTGCGTCAGTGTGTGTCTCTGTGTGTGTGTATGTGTGTGTGTCAGTGTGTGTGTGTGTCTCAGTATATGTGTGTGTGTCTCAGTGTGTGTGTGTTTCAGTGTGTGTCTCAGTGTATGAGTGTGTGTCTCAGTATGTGTGTGTCTCAGTGTGTGTGTGTCTCAGTGTGTGTGTTTCAGTATATGTGTGTGTCAGTGTGTGTGTTTCAGTGTATGTGTGTGTTTCAGTGTCTGTGTGTGTGTCTCTGTGTGTGTGTGTCAGTGTGTGTGTGTCAGTATATGTGTGTGCGTCAGTGTGTGTGTGTATGTGTGTTTCAGTATGTGTGTGTTTCTCAGTGTGTGTGTGTCAGTGTGTGTGTCTCAGTGTGTGTCTCAATGTGTGTGTGTGTCTGTCTCAGTGTGTGTGTTTCAGTGTATGTGTGTGTCTCAATGTGTGTGTGTTAGTGTGTGTCTCAGTGTGTGTGTGTCTCAGTGTGTGTGTGTTTCAGTGTGTGTGTGTCTCAGTATATGTGTGTGTTTCAGTGTGTGTGCGTCAGTGTGTGTGTGTGTTTCAGTGTGTTTGTGTCTCAGTGTGTGTGTGTTTCAGTGTATGTGTGTGTTTCAGTGTGTGTGCGTCAGTGTGTGTGTGTGTTTCAGTGTGTGTGTGTCTCAGTGTGTGTGTGTCTCAGTGTGTGTGTGTTTCAGTGTGTGTCTGTGTCTCAGTGTGTGTGTTTCAGTATGCGTGTTTGTGTTTCAGTGTGTGTTTCAGTGTGTGTGCGTCAGTGTGTGTGTGTGTCTCAGTGTGTGTGTTTCAGTGTCTGTGTGTGTGTCTGTGTGTGTGTCTCAGTGTGTCTCTCAGTATATGTGTGTTTCAGTGTGTGTATGTCTCAGTGTATGTGTGTGTGTCTCAGTGTGTGTGTGTGTCTCAGTGTGTGTGTGTGTGTGTGTGTTTCAGTGTATGTGTGTGTTTCAGTGTGTGTTTCAGTGTATGTGTCTCAGTGTGTGTTTCAGTATGCGTGTTTGTGTGTCTTAGTGTGTGTGTGTGTTTCAGTGTGTGTGCGTCAGTGTGTGTGTGTGTTTCAGTGTCTGTGTGTGTGTCTCAGTGTGTGTCTCAGTATATGTGTGTGTTTCAGTGTGTGTATGTCTCAGTGTGTGTGTGTTTCAGTGTGTGTCTCAGTGTGTGTGTGTCTCAGTGTGTGTGTGTCTCGGTGTGTGTGTCTCAGTGTGTGTGTGTGTCTCGGTGTGTGTGTGTCTCGGAGTGTGTGTGTCTCAGTGTGTGTGTCTCAGTGTGTGTGTCTCAGTGTGTGTGTGTTTCAGTGTGTGTGTTTGTGTCAGTGTGTGTCTCGGTGTGTGTGTGTCTCGGTGTGTGTGTGTCTTTGCACTCTTTCTAGAGCAGCAATAAGAATTGAATCTATTCAGTCTTGAACAAAGGAGACTACGCGGCGATCTGATTCAAACATTCAGAATCCTAAAAGGTATAGACAATGTCAACCCGGGGGACTTCTTTGACTTGAAAAAAGAAAAAAGGACCAGGGGTCATAAATGGAGATTAGATAAAGGGGCATTCAGAACAGAAAATAGGAGGCACTTTTTTACACAGAGAATTGTGAGGGTCTGGAACCAACTCCCCAGTAATGTTGTTGAAGCTGACACCCTGGGATCCTTCAAGAAGCTGCTTGATGAGATTCTGGGATCAATAAGCTACTAACAACCAAACGAGCAAGATGGGCTGAATGGCCTCCTCTCATTTGTAAACTTTCTTATGTTCTTATGTTCTTATCCTTTTTGTAACGAGGTGACCAGAACTGAACACAATATTCTAGGTGAGGTCTTACTAATGCATTGTAGAGTTTTAACATTACTTCCCTTGATTTAAATTCAACACTTCTCACAATATATCCGAGCATCTTGTTGGCCTTTTCTATAGCTTCCCCACATTGTCAACATAAACTCCTAGGTCTTTTTCATAGATTCCTTCTTCAATTTCAGTATCTCCCATATGATATTTATAATGCACATTTTTATTGCCCGCATGCAATACTTTACACTTTTCTCTATTAAATTTCATTTGCCATGTGTCTGCCCAATTTTGAATGCTGTCTAGATCATTTTGAATTACCTTTGCTGCTTCAACAGTGTTTGCCATTCCTCCTATTTTTGTGTCGTCTGCAAATTTAACGAGTTTGCTTGCTATACCAGAGTCTAAATCATTAATGTAGATTAGGAATAGCAGAGGACCTAATACTGATCCCTGTGGTACACCCCTGGTTACCTTGCTCCATTTTGAGGTTTCTCCTCTAATCAGTACTTTCTGTTTTCTACCTGTTAACCACTCCCTAATCCATGTGCATGCATTTCCTTGAATCCCTACTGCGTTCAGTTTGAGAATTAATCTTTTATGCGGGACTTTGTCAAAAGCTTTTTGGAAATCTAAATAGACCATGTCATATGCTTTGCAGTTATCCATTTTCAATGTTGCATCCTGTGTGTGTGTTTCAATGTGTGTGTCTGTGTGTGTTTCAGTGTGTGTGTGTCTCAGTGTGTGTGTTTCAGTGTGTGTCTGTGTGTGTGTGTGTGTTTCAATGTGTGTCTGTGTGTGTGTGCGTCAGTGTGTGTATGTGTGTCTCAGTGTGTCTGTGTGTGTGTTTCAGTGTGTTTGTGTTTCAGTGTGTGTCTCAGTGTGTGTGTGTGTCTCAGTGTGTGTCTCAGTATATGTGTGTGTGTTTCAGTGTGTGTGTCTCAGTGTGCGTGTCAGTGTGTGTCTCTGTGTGTGTCTCAGTATATGTGTGTGTTTCAGTGTGTGTGTCTCAGTGTATGTGTGTGTGTCTCAGTGTGTGTGTTTCAGTGTGTGTGTTTCAGTGTGTGTGTGTCTTAGTGTATGTGTGTGTTTCAGCGTGTGTGTGTCTTAGTGTGTGTGTGTGCGTCAGTGTGTCTCAGTGTATGTGTGTGTGTGTCTCAGTGTGTGTGTGTCTCAGTGTGTGTCTCAGTGTTTGTGTTTCAGTGTGTGTCTGTGTGTCTCAGTATGTGTGTGTCTCAGTGTGTGTGTGTGTTTCAGTGTATGTGTGTGTCTGCGTGTGTGTGTCAGTGTGTGTGTTTCAGTGTTTCAATGTGTGTCTGTGTCTATGTATGTGTGTCTGTGTGTGTGTTTCAGTGTGTGTGTCTCAGTGTGTGTGTGTCTCAGTATATGTGTGTGTTTCAGTGTGTCTCAGTGTGTGTGTGTGTGTGTTTCAGTGTGTGTGTGCGTCAGTGTGTGTGTGTCTGTGTGTGTTTCAGTGTGTGTGTTTGTTTGTGTCTCAGTGTGTGTGTCTCTATGTGTGTGTCTCAGTGTGTGTGTGTGTTTCAGTGTGTGTGCGTCAGTGTGTGTGTCTCAGTTTGTGTATGTGTGTGTGTCTCAGTGTGTGTGTGCGTGTCTCAGTGTGTGTATGTGTGTTTGTTTCAGTGTGTGTGCGTCAGTGTGTGTGTCTCAGTGTGTGTATGTGTGTGTGTTTCAGTATCTGTGTGTTTCAGTGTGTGTGTCTGTGTGTGTGTTTCAGTGTGTGTGTCTCAGTGTGTGTGTGTGCATCAGTGTGTGTGTGTCTCAGTTTGTGTATGTGTGTCTCAGTGTGTGTGTTTGTGTCTCAGTGTGTGTGTCTCATTGTATGTGTGTTTGTGTCTCAGTGTGTGTGTGTCTCATTGTATGTGTGTGTGTTTCAGTGTGTGTGTGTCTCAGTGTGTATGTGTGTGTCTCAGTGTGTGTTTCAGTGTATTTGTGTGTTTTTCAGTGTGTTTCAGTGTGTGTGTTTTTCAGTGTGTGTGTCAGTGTGTGTGTGTGTGTTTCATTGTGTGTGTGTCAGTGTGTGTTGAGCGCAATTCATACTGTACGACATCTCATCATGCTATACAAAAAATATAAAAGTTTTATTAAACAATACAGAAACAGTAGAAGGTGTTTAATATTATATTGATACATTTATAGGAACTCTTGAACAGCTATAGTCTCTGTTATGAAGAAAGACACTACCTGCCTGCCTGTCTGCCTGCCCCATGATAAACAAATACAATCTATCCATACAGAGAAGAAGGACCAGAGACACAGGGTAAGATGCTTTAGATTTTATTTCCTTCAAGGATGCATTTGGAAGCATGATAATTATGCATTGCAGTTGTTGGTGTCACAGCAGTTATGCTCAGGCTGACAACATTTTGAATAGATGCATCCTCTAAAAATGGAAGTTGATCCAACTTAACACAGTTAAGGCAACTCTCTGCCTCAGTTCAGTTTTATTACTAATGATATTAAGTTGCACAAAGCTGGATTGTTAATTTAGACGAACAAAGCTAGAAGTTGGGAGTACTTGCTAATTTTAAATTTGATCAACTAACTCTGTTGAATTTAATCAATGAAACAGCTAATTTGTACAACATGATACTTTGAGTTGAGTAAACTCATTATTATTATTATTATTGTATTTCTTAGCAGACTCCCTTATCCGTTATGGTAGTATACCAGTGTTTATCAAAACTGATTAACATGGGACATACTCAGCAGTTTACTGTACAATATGTTACACACACACGACATAGGAGATTGTAGAAGCATAGACACTATTTTCAATATAGGCTTTGCATTATAAACTTGGTAAAAATGAATATTTTTTACTAGTGTGGTAGAGTGGCCTTGTGGCTTAGGCTGATCAGCGGAAGAAATAGCACCAGTAATTCACACTTAAGAACTTTGGTGCTTTTTATTTTATTAACACTTATAACACAAATAGCCACAAAATAAAGATTCAAACACAAAACTCACAAATAAACAGCTCACTGACTCCCACAGCACATGTCAGGACAGCCTCCTTCACTCTCCCCACCAAACAAACAAATCAGAATGCAATTTTAATATCAGCAATTTATTTTGTTGATATCAAAAATGTAATTCTGAATATCAAGAATTACACTATGTAACACAATTTTTGTTCCTGGGTAGTAAGTGTTATTTTCTAATTGCTTATGCCTCAAAAGTATAGAAAATGGTTATTATTCCCCACAAACTTTGCTTTTGTGACCAGGACAGTGATATTTTGAAATTTACCTATTTCCAATGAGAAAACGGGCGAATTTGTGTCTTCGTTCACATAAAGTCAGAAAAAAACAACATATGAATCCAAATTAACATGTATTTATACTAAAGTAATACAAAAATGACTACAAAAGATTTAGAAGTGAGTAGTTTTTCGAGATTTACGATTATATTGTAAATCACTTTCACGAATCAGCCCCCAAATGTAGTCTCCCATCATGTTCTCGTTATACTGTCCTTGGTAGCGGCGTTCAAAGTCCAGTATATCCTGGTGGAAGCGCTCGCCTTGCTCCTCCGAGTACACTCCCATGTTCTCCTTGAATTTATCAAGATGAGCATCAAGGATATGGACTTTGAGGGACATCCTACAGCCCATTGTGCCATAGTTCTTCACCAGAGTCTCAACCAGCTCCACATAGTTTTCGGCCTTGTGATTGCCCAGGAAGCCCCGAACCACTGCGACAAAGCTGTTCCAAGCCGCTTTCTCCTTACTAGTGAGCTTCTTGGGGCATTCATTGCACTCCAGGATCGTCTTTATCTGTGGTCCGACGAAGACACCGGCTTTGACCTTTGCCTCAGACAGCTTAGGGAAGAAGTCTTGAAGGTACTTGAAGGCTGCCAACGCCTTATCTAGAGCTCTTACAAATTGTTTCATAAGGCCCAATTTGATGTGCAGTGGTGGCAGCAGCACCTTCCGGGGGTCCACCAGTGGCTCCCATTTGACGTTGTTCCTCCCCACAGAGAACTCGGTCCGCTGTGGCCAGTCCTGCCTGTGGTAGTGCGCCTTGGTGTCCCTGCTGTCCCAAAGGCAAAGATAGCAGGGAAACTTGGTAAAACCGCCTTGGAGACCCATCAGGAATGCCACCATTTTGAAGTCTCCTATGACCTTGATGCCATCTCAGAAAAATGCAGATATGTATCCACTTAGGCAGCTGGAACTAAGCTGAACTGGTGGGCTTAAGGCCCCTGTATTTATACTATTATTGATATTACTGGAAAGTTCTAGAAAGTTCTAGAAGTTACTCCAAGTTTACTCAGCACTGAATCTATCTGGAATGTTCTGGAAAATAGGTAAATTTCAAAATATCACTGTCCTGGTCACAAAAGCAAAGTTTGTGGGGAATAATAGCCATTTTCTATACTTTTGAGGCATAAGCAATTAGGAAATAACACTTTCTACCCAGGAACCAAAAAAAAAAAAAAAAAATTGTTACAGTGTTATCAATGTTCATTTTTTATATAAAAAATACAATTCTGATATCAAGAATTGCCTTTTTGATATAAAAAATATTCAGATTTGTAATTACCAGAGAAAGTTGTTTCTTTTTACCCTCATATCCAAGGATTTAAACGATCAGTACAGTCAAACCTGCTCATGTGACCTTCACCTTTTATTTAGCGTCCACCTGCTCATGTGACCTTCACCTTTTATTTAGCGTCCACCTGCTCATGTGACCACTTTCAATTCCTCCCAGTGATATCTGTACTTTTACCTTACCTGTATTAAGAAGAGACCACCTGTCTAACCAGTGACCACAATTCTCTTACCCAGCAATGGACTTAAACCTGTATTAAGCAACCATTTTAGCAGACTTTTAACTGTAATCAGTAAACATACTATTAAAACAACAGTGCTCTTGTGTAAATGAAGAGGGAACACATGGAGAAATGAAAGGTCCTCCTCACCCTAAACTAACAGAACTTGGAAAGACAGAAATAATTTGCTTTGTAAATGAATGCAATTCAATTCCAGTACTTCCTTATGTTGATATTCCATCTTCAAGTCTTTTACAGTTTATTTTAAACATGCATACATAATTATAGGAAGGCATGTCTGTGACAAATAGAAAATGTATGGGGGGGTCCCTCTTCTAAGAGACTGTGTTAAGAGGCCACTATTTGATTGTCCCGTGAGTGCAGGTCTCTTAATACAGGTTTGACTGTACTTGATTTATTCGAGGTACACTAGCAGTATCTATAACATTAATACTAGACCCTGAGCAGCATGTGTTAATAATTATTTGATAAATTAGAAACATTTATGATGACGGTTATCTAACTAACTAACAGACTAACAGATTTGTTGTTGCTAAAAAAAAAAAAAAAACAGAAGACACTGCAGGGGGGACCCACAAGGACTGGAGTGGAAAAGACCTGAAACAACAGAACTTTACAAAGTTAGAACAGTTAAGAAATTGTTCTTTTTTCTATTTACCTTCCCCCCTCCCCCCTCTCCACCACTTCACTGTTCAGTGCCAATGTCTGCAAATGAATAACACTTCACTAGCAGCTCCAGGCTGGTATTTTAATAATATTTGTTAGTGCAGGCGAGGCAGAGCAGTTTAGTTTTTGCATGTCCCCCCTCCTGCCCCCCCCCTGCTGGTTTTTGTTCCAACTGAGCTACTCTCAATAACTTCATTGCTCTTAACTGAACTAGTAATTTGCCCAATTAGACTTTTTAAATTGTCTAACTTAATTAAGGATTGTGGAGTAGTGGTTAGGGTTCTGGACTCTAGACCGGAGGGTGGGAGACACTGCTGCTGTACCCTTGATTGCTCCAGTAAAAACCCAACTGTATAAATGGTTAATTGCATGTAAAAATAATAATGTGATGTAATAGTAACAATTGTAAGTCACTTTGGATAAGAGTGTCTGCTAAGAAATAAATAATAATGAATAAAATAATAGAGAATTCAAGTTCCTTGTTATACAATTTTAGAGATTTTTATTAAATCTCTCCAACTGTTTAAAATCATTAAAGATCTTTAAATTAAGTTCAATTAAGGGTGGAATAAAAACCACCAGGCAGGCGGGACTCAAACACCAGAGTTGAGGCCCAATGGATTACAGGTACAATTTAATGGTAACAAATACTTTTTACTTAAAATAAATAACTATTGCAGTTACAAATAGTTCACAACTGAGTCTGTTAAGCTATCACTTATTTTCTGTTTCAGTTACATATAATTACCTTTTGCCACCACCTGAGGGTACTATAACCCAGATTCACACAAAATAAGTGCAGGAATTCAAATGTCATCAAAACTACAGTATCCCTTGTGAAAATGTATTAAAATGTAATAAAGCACAGGGAATCATTGTGAAGCACAGAGAGAGGGACAGTGCAGGTAAAGCACAGGGAAGCATTGTGAAGCACAGAGAGGGACAGTGCAGGTAAAGCACAGGAAAACATTGTGAAGCACAGAGAGAGGGACAGTGCAGGTAAAGCACAGGGAAGCATTGTGAAGCACAGAGAGGGACAGTGCAGGTAAAGCACAGGAAAACATTGTGAAGCACAGAGAGAGGGACAGTGCAGGTAAAGCACAGGGAAGCATTGTGAAGCACAGAGAGGGACAGTGCAGGTAAAGCACAGGAAAACATTGTGAAGCACAGAGAGAGGGACAGTGCAGGTAAAGCACAGGGAAGCATTGTGAAGCACAGACAGGGACAGTGCAGATAAGGCATAGGGAAGCATTGTGAAGCACAGAGAGAGGGACAGTGAAGGTAAAGCACAGGGAAGCATTGTGAAGCACAGAGAGGGACAGTGCAGGTAAAGCACAGGGAAGCATTGTGAAGCACAGAGAGGGACAGTGTAGGTAAAGCACAGGGAAGCATGTTCTGAAAAACAATATTGTATGATTTTATTTTCATCAGCTGGATCACTCCTCCTGGCTGGCTTGCCAAAATATGTAACACTTCTGACTTTCCGGCTTGCCAGAATATGCCACACACTTAAAGAATTGCACACACTTGTTCCATTTTCAGGTTTATTCTGGACGCATACACCACTTTTGCCAGGGAGGTTTTCCAGTCCGTCTTTTGTTCTTCAGTAAGCGTCCTCAGCATTCCAAGAACATTTCAACTTGTCCATTGCCCTGCGGGTGATAGGGCATGGTGTGTGAGCCTTTGATTCCACACTGTTCCTTCAGTCTTGCCATCAGTTGGTTCTCAAATTCTTTTCCCATATCATGGTGAATTTTTGAAGGAAAACCGAATTTAAAAACATAGTCTCAGAAGATCTTCTCTGCTACTGTCTTTGCTGATTTATTAGTAGTAGAGTAGGCTTGCGCGAACCTGGTAAAGTGGTCCATTACTACTAATATATACAGGTAGCCTTGTATGCAGGTTTCAAGATGTAGGCCACTGATTGACACCATCTCAAAGGGGTAGGTGGTCTTAATGCTTGACAATGGTGCACGAGCTGGCCTGTTCAGTTTTCTCTTCATCAGACACTCACATACCCTCATCACAAAATGTTCCACCTCCTGCTGCATTCTGGGCCAATAGAATCTGTTATGGATGAGGTTCATGGTTCTTTCCACCCCAGATGTCCCATTTCCTGATGCAGCTCTTTATAGACCAATGGTCTGTACTCTTTGGGGAGGACTAACTGACTACAGAATGCTGTCTTTCGAAACAAAGTCCCGTCAGGCTCGATGCACAACCTCTCCCACTCTCTGAGCAGTGCAACTACATCACTGTGTTCTCTTCTCCTTTCTTCCTCACTAGGGCATTGTTGTCTCAACAAGTACTGTAGAACTCTGCCTATCACTGGGTCATTTTCTTGCGCTCTCCTGATGTCTTCTCTTGGAATGGTCTGTATACTAGCTTGGGTGGTGTTATCTTGTATTTGCAGGGCATTCACAGCTATTGGGCTCATCCATGGTTCTTCCTGTGTTATTGCAACTCCTTGCAAGGTGGCACTGACCATGTCTGGAATGATCTCCTCAGTGCACTGGTTCATGAAGTTATTGATGTCCAAGGGCATCCTTGATAGATGGTCAGCATCTTTGTTGCTTTGCCCTGAACGGTACTTAATGGAGAAATTGAAATCAGCTGGTTCATCCACCCATCGATGTCCGGTGGCGTTCAGCTTTGCGGTTGTAAGGATGTACGTAAGGGGATCATTGTCTGTATAGACAATGAAGGACATTGCATGGAATAAGTAGTCCCGGAATTGTTCGCATATTGCCCACTTTAGGGCCAGAAACTCTAACTTCCCAAAATGCAAAGAAGCTTCTACCCACCGAGAGCTCTGCTATTTTTGAGGGAGGCAGGACATCCCTATGTGGCACCATAAGCGGCTATCTCCCGCAGTCCCCACTGACCTATCCAAGCCGGATTTGAGTCCCAGGGAGTCGGATACATTAGTGCCTAAGCAACGGGGGTACCACGGACATTCCCCCGGGAAGCACGGCTGCCAGAGACCCAGTGCAGGGTTCCAGCAGTTCGGGAAACATAGCTGCCACTTGCCCCCAGGGAGCACTGGTGCCAGAGACACAGTGCAGGGTTCCAGCAGTTCGGGAAACATAGCTGCCACTTGCCCCCGGGGAGCACGGGTGCCAGAGACCCAGTGCAGGGTTCCAGCAGTTTGGGAAACATACCTGCCACTTGACCCCGGGGAGCAAGGGTGCCAGAGACCCTTTAGAAAGAGCCCAGAGGCCGGCGAAAATAACCGTGGTCTCTAGATCCTTCCGTAGCTTAAAGATGAACGTGGCCCTGCTCAAATAACCGTAACTTTGTGGTTCTGGTCAACTAAGAAGTTACGTTTACATGACCAGAGCGATCTTCATCTTTAAGCTGCAGAAGCCTCTAGAGACCATGAGGGTAGGGACCTAATTGCCGGTTATTTTCGAGGGAGGCAGGACGGCCCTACGTGGCTTTGGTCATATAACCGTAACTTGGTGGTTCTGGTCAACTAAGAAGTTATTTTTACATGACCAGAGTGACCTTCGTCTTTAAGCTGCAGAATGCTCTAGAGACCACGAGGGTACGGCTCCCCTTAGGAGAAGGTAAAGCCAATTCCAGCAGCATTGCCACATGACCATGACCATGGCCACGCAAGACCTGAACCGTGGCGCTTAGGCCGAAAAATAGAGCCTCCAGCCCATCTGGACCCGGCGTCAGGCCAACAGGCACACTTCCAGGGACGTGGAAGCTGCCATGGATGGACGGGGACTCTGCCCGGGGTGTAGAGCCTCCCACACGTCCTCGGTCGGTCGGTCGCTCATACCCTTAGACAGAACATCCGTCCTGACTTAGAAATATTATTTTGATTGAGAGACCGTGCCCCCAGTAATATGCAGCTACCTCCCCAGTGTATCTACCATATAATTGCATTAAGGGAACAAGCCATTACTTAATAACGACCTCCTGGAACTCCTGCTCGGCTGCTAAGACCCACTTTGTCCACTTAGGAGAAAGTAAAACTGATCTGTGTCTCTGGTCATGTAACGCAATGGTGACTGGCCTTGTAGCTCAATTGTGACTGGTCATATAACTCAGTGGTGACTCTGGTCATTTACTTTAATTTACTTCAACGGTGATTATGGTAATTTACTTCAATGGTGACTCTGGTCATTAACTTCAATTGTGACTGGTCATTTACTACAATTGTGACTGGTCACTTACTTCAATTGTGACTATGATCATTTACTTCAGTTGTGACGTCATTTATTTCAATTATGACTATATGGTCATTTACTTCAATTGTGACTCTGGTCATATAACCCTGGTCATGTAAGTCAATTATGACTCTGGTCATGTAACTCCGGTAATGTCGATTTATACTTAAATGGCCCTAAACCCTAACCCTAAACCTTAACCCTAACCCTTCCACAAGCAAATGGGCCATAGGTGGGGAGTTACGTTTTCAGATCATGCTGTTGCTTCAAAATGCAGTACAAAATGTCTAGTATGTGTGGAAAGGAGCAGTTCACAAACAGCACAACAGCTCTGAATTGTGGGGTGTGACAGTGTATGGCTGAGTGGTGACGTCAGGCCAGAGTGCAGGAACTAAAAACACACACAAGGTACTTGCAGGCAAAAAGACGCTGCACGCGCCGTTTATTTAAGAACAAAAATAAATAAAATATTTTAACAAAAAAAACACTTAAGAAGGTGACCATCTCCTAATTAGCAACAATTTAAACAATTAATTAACTCTGGAGATGGTCACCTTCTGCACAAGGTTTTTAATTAATTTACACACTGGCAGAGGACGAGCTTCCTAGTCTTGCCTCTGCCAGAAACAAAACAATAACAAAACAATAACAAAACAAAACACGGCGCTTCGCCGTCATCTATAAATACAAAAATAAATCATAATACACAAACAAAACAATAAACTGCACAGGAGCGGAGGGAGAGACCTCGTTCTACAAATAAATAGACAATATATTTGAACAGAGCTCTTTGCCCTGTTACATGGGGATTCAGAGACATGCTTCAAATCACTGCTGCTCAGCTAGAACACATTTATTATTCTTCCATATATATATTTATATAATTTCGAATCACTCCTGTTAGAAACATTTATTGGAAACCATGTATAAATCTAACATAAATATACTATACCCTTATCATTTTTATATAGTTATGTGGTGGTAGTTTGGTGATTTATTGTGATTTTTTGAGAATGTTTTTGCCTCGATAGCACACACCCCCGATAGCACACACCCACCCAAGCCTCAGGCTTCATGGAAAGTTTTAACAGTTTGTTTATTGTGACGTCTGTGCTGTGCACATCTTGTGCTAGTGCTCGATATGTATTTATTAATTCTTCAGACATTGCTATGCAAAGTTTAAAATCTCAACATAAGAACATAAGAAAGTTTACAAACGAGAGGAGGCTATTCGGCCTATCTTGCTCGTTTGGTTGTTAGTAGCTTATTGATCCAGAATCTCATCAAGCAGCTTCTTGAAGGATACCAGGGTGTCAGCTTCAACAACATTACTGGGGAGTTGGTTCCAGACCCTCACAATTCTCTGTGTAAAAAAGTGCCTCCTGTTTTCTGTTTTGAATGCTCCTTTGTCTAATCTCCATTTGTGACCCCTGGTCCTTGTTTCTTTTTTCAGGTCGAAAAAGTCCCTTGAGTCGACATTGTCAATTCCTTTTTAGGATTTTGAATGCTTGAATCAGGTCGCCACGTAGTCTTCTTTGTTCAAGACTGAATAGATTCAATTATTTTAGCCTGTCTGCATACGACATGCCTTTTAAACCCAGAATAATTCTGGTCGCTCTTCTTTGCACTCTTTCTAGAGCAGCAATATTCTTTTTGTAGCGAGGTGACCAGAACTGAACACAATATTCAAGATGAGGTCTTACTAATGCATTGTACAGTTTTAACATTACTTCCCTTGATTTAAATTCAACACTTTTCACAATATATCCGAGCATCTTGTTGGCCTTTTTTATAGCTTCCCCACATTGTCTAGATGAAAACATTTCTGAGTCAACATGAACTCCTAGTTCTTTTTTATAGATTCCTTCTTCAATTTCATTATCTCCCATATGATATTTATAATGCACATTTTTATTGCCTGCGTGCAGTACCTTACACTTTTCTCTATTAAATGTCATTTGCCATGTGTCTGCCCAGTTCTGAATCTTGTTTAGATCATTTTGAATGACCTTTGCTGCTTCAACAGTGTTTGCCACTCCTCCTATTTTTGTGTCATCTGCAAATTTAACAAGTCATTAATGTAGATTAGGAATAGCAGAGGACCTAATACTGATCCCTGTGGTACTCCACTGGTTACCTCGCTCCATTTTGAGGTTTCTCCTCTAATCAGTACTTTCTGTTTTCTACATGTTAACTACTCCCTAATCCATGTACATACATTTCCTTGAATCCCTACTGCGTTCAGTTTGAGAATTAATCTTTTATGCGGGACTTTGTCAAAAGCTTTCTGGAAATCTAAATAAACCATGTCATATGCTTTGCAATTATCCATTATTGATGTTGCATCCTCAAAAAAATCAAGCAGGTTAGTTAGACACGATCTCCCTTTCCTAAAACCATGTTTACTGTCTCCCAGGATACTGTTACCATATAGGTAATTTTCCATTTTGGATCTTATTATAGTTTCCATAAGTTTGCATATAATAGAAGTCAGGCTTATTGGTCTGTAGTTACCTGGTTCGGTTTTGTTTCCCTTTTTGTGGATCGGTATTACGTTTGCAATTCTCCATTCTGTCGGTACAACCCCTGTGTCAAGAGACTGTTGCATGATCTTGGTTAGTGGTTTGTAAATAACTTGTCTCATTTCTTTGAGTACTATTGGGAGGATCTCATCCGGCCCAGGGGGTTTGTTTATTTTAAGAGTTCCTAGTCCCTTTAACACTTCTGCCTCGGTGATGCTAAAGTTATTTAAAACTGGATAGGAACAGGTTGACATGTGGGGCATGTTCTCTGTATCCTCCTTTGTAAAAACTTGTGAAAAGTAATCATTTAATATATTTGCTATTTTTTTTTCTTCATCTATGATTTTGCCATTTGTGTCTCTTAGACATTTATCCTCCTCTTTGAATGTTCTCTTGCTGTTGTAATATTGGAAAATCATTTTGGATTTGGTTTTAAACCCCTTAGCAATGTTCATTTCTCTCTCACTCTCTCTCTTGGCCTTTCTAACTTCCTTTTTGTGCCCACTTGAAAACCCCAGAGATGTACCCTACTTAGCTCAATCCAGACGGTTGTCATGCTGATGCGCTGGGGAGGCCGCACTTTGGTTGATCCCCGGAGCCAGCATCGCAGCCGTTGTGTGTGCTGATGCGCCAGGGAGGCCAAATAAGCTGATCCCTGGAGCCAGCATTACACTTCAGCCATTAACACCAGACAGAAGGATATCTACATCATCATATGGAAGGAAACGTAAATGGATGGAGACACATATGGATCACATTAGTTTACTGTAAAGCTACGTCTTAGTTGGTGCTTATCTTGGCGAGAGCCGAGTTCAAATCAGCATGAAGTTTTAACATCTACTCTCGTGTAATGGAAATCATGAAGATCTGGATACGTCCAGTGACTGCTGTGAATAGTGCAGCTGGCAACAAGGGAAAGACCTTGTGACAGCCTGGAGAGACAGCTGACAGGAGGAAAGAGACCCCATTGGGGCTGGTAAGGGTTAGCTACCCTTGTCGGCAGTATCCAGCTCTGTGTTTACAGGATGCTGGAGACACCCGCCCAAGGCTTCTAAGAAATTAAAGAGAAAAATACCCCTAGAGTCTGCGAGAGCGGGGGCGGAAGATGACTCAACATTGGACAACACGGTTAACGACTTAGGAACGGAAACAGATATGAGTATGGAGAGTACTTCACAAAAGACTAGTTCAAGATCTGCAGTTAACAAAGACATGGAACTCCAGGTTTGTGTCTGCGGCTGGAGCAAGGCGACAACGGTCAGGGGTTTGAAGATTCATCAAGGGAGAATGAAATGCTTGAGGGAGAAGGGACAAGGGCCTCACATTGATCAGTACTTCTTACGAAGTCAGTCAAGTCAGTCGAATGAAATCCAGCGACAGGAAGCAAACCACAGTTCGCAGGATATCAGCACCCCTGTCATAGATGTGAGGAGGACTTGCATGGACACAGTTAGTGATGAACCTAATGATCCTTGTGAACCCGGTCAGACAAACCAGCATAAGAGAGAAAAGAACCTCAACGGGCACAAGCCTGGAGTTAAATGGACAAGAGCTTGTGCGAAAACTGCATGGGACACAGTAAACACAGATCTCTGCGTTGCATTGGAAAGATTAAGTGGAACAGTTGAAAAGAAGCTGGATAAATTTGGGGACATCATCTACGCATATGGAAGTGAGAGGTTTGGAGTTGAAAAAAGGAAGGAAAAAGTACAAACTATTCCTGGAAAGTCTAGACGGCAGCAGGAGATTGAACGCTTAGTTAGAGAAAGGAGACAGCTGAGGAACCAATGGAGAAGAGCAGAACAAAGTCAGAAGCAGGGACTCAATCTCTTACAAAGGGTCATAAAAGATAAGCTTGCAACATTGCGCAGAGCTGAGCGCCTACGGAAACGCTACAAAAAGAAGGAGCGTGCGAGAGCTAACTTTTATAAAGACCCATTCAAATTTGTAAAGAAGTTATTCACCAGTGAGAAGAATGGCACACTAAAAGCATCTAAGGTTGAGCTGGAGAGATATTTGGAGGAAACACATACAGATTCAAAAAGGCAGGAGCCTATGTCAATTCCGTCAGACATCCCACCTATCAATCCACCAGAATACCAAATGGAGGACTGTGCACCTAAGTGGAAAGAAATAGAGCAAGCTGTGAAAAAAGCAAGGGCTTCATCATCTCCAGGGCCTAATGGAGTTCCGTACAGAGTGTACAAGAGTGCTTCAGGAGTTCTACGAATTCTGTGGAAATTGATGAAAGTGGCATGGGAAAAACAGGTTGTACCAAGAGCATGGCGCCGAGCAGGTGGAGTCTTTATACCTAAAGAAAAAGATTCTACAAGCATCAGTCAGTTTCGTCCCATTTCCCTATTAAACGTAGAAGGCAAGATTTTCTTCAGCATTATTGCTCAGAGATTGTCAGCTTACCTATTAAAGAACTGCTTCATTGACACTTCAATACAAAAAGCGGGCATTCCAGGTTTCCCAGGTTGCTTAGAACACATCAATGTGATCTGGCAACAAATTCAATCAGCTAAAAAGGAGAGGAAGGAGCTCCATGTGACATTCCTGGATTTGGCTAATGCATATGGTTCAGTGCCACATGAACTACTTTGGGCAGCATTTGATTTTTTCAGTGTACCGATGACAATAACAAATTTAGTGAAAGCCTATTTTGGAGATTTGCAATTCAGTTTTTCAACTTCAGAATTCAGCACTACATGGCAATGCCTAGAGGTTGGAATAATGGCAGGATGCACCATTTCTCCACTGGCTTTTACCATGGCAATGGAAGTAATCATTAGGGCATCAAAATGGGTAGTAGGAGGAGAGCGCTTGGCTTCTGGAATGCGACTACCACCAATTCGAGCATACATGGATGACATGACAACCATGACTACAACAGTAGCCTGCACTAATCGGTTATTGGGCAAATTAACCAATAACATTGAATGGGCACGAATGCAATTCAAGCCCACTAAATCAAGGAGCATCTCTATAATTAAAGGCAAAGTAGTAGATAAAACATTCTTCATTAATGGAGAGGCAATACCAACAGTGTCTGAGAAGCCAGTGAAGAGTCTTGGGAGATGGTACGACGGGGATCTAAAGGACACAGTTCGTGTGGGAGAAGTTAGACAACAAGCAGTGGAAGGGTTGAAGAGCATAGACAGCTGCGCTCTACCAGGTAAACTAAAACTCTGGTGCTTTCAGTTTGGTCTACTGCCGAGGTTGCTGTGGCCACTGACTGTGTACGAGGTTTCTTTGACAACAGTAGAGAAGCTGGAAGCTTTAATCAGTTCATACATCAGGAAATGGTTGGGAGTTCCACGCTGCCTCAGCAGAGTGGGACTTTATGGTAAAGGAATACTGCAGCTACCAGTCTCTGCTCTAACCGAGGAGTTTAAGTGCGCCAAGGTCAGACTGGAAATGACATTAGTAGAGTCACGTGATAAATGCGTAAGGGAGGCAGCACCTGTGTTGAAAACTGGAAGAAAGTGGGCGGCAAAGAAAGCTGTGGAAGATGCAAAGGCTGCCCTTCGAATTGGTGATATCATGGGGCAAGTTCAGCATGGAAGAGGGGGTCTTGGTTTCAGTTCAGCTCCTCCTACATGGCACAAGGCAGTCCCAGCTCAAAGGAGGAAGCTGGTAGTCAACGAGGTGCAAAAGCAGGAGGAGAGGATGAGGTGTATAAAGGCCATTTCCCAGGCCAAGCAGGGAGAATGGATGAGATGGGAGAGTGTGGAACAACGCAAGATTGGCTGGCAAGACCTATGGTCAATGGAACAGAGCAGGATCAGTTTCCTCATCAGGTCAACATATGATGTTCTCCCATCACCACAGAACCTAAACCTCTGGGTAGGAGAGGATCCCTCATGTCCTTTGTGTTCATCACCTGCAACATTAAGGCACATTTTGACAGGATGTAAGGTGGCTCTTAGCCAAGGACGGTTTACTTGGCGCCATGACCAGGTGCTGCGATGTTTGGCCTTAGCATTGGAAGACAAGCGTAACATGACCAATAAGTTTTCACCTGTTCCATCAAAACAATACACACAAAAGACAACATTCCTCCGCCCAAGAGAGCAACCACCAAGAAAAGGTGTTAAAACCAATCCTCGCCCAGGACAACTGGAAGCTGCTAGAGACTGGAAAATGCTGGCAGATGTTGGTCAACGGCTTATTTTTCCACCTGAGATTGCCACCACTAACCTTCGACCAGATATTGTCTTGTGGTCTGGATCAGCACGCCTTGTTCACCTGGTAGAGTTAACAGTGCCATGGGAGGATGCTGTAGATGAGGCGTATGAGAGGAAGAGACTGCGGTATGCTCAACTAGCCACTGAAGCGGAACAGCGAGGATGGAGAGTTCGGGTTTACCCAGTGGAAGTGGGTTGTCGAGGATTTGTGGCACACTCTACAACCCGGTTTCTCAGAGACGTCGGATTCAGTGGCCAAGAGTTGCGTCGCACAGTGAAGAACTTATCTGAAGCAGCAGAGAGGAGCAGCAACTGGCTGTGGTTGAGACGGAAAGATTCTGGCTGGGGATCTCAAGCACAATGAAAGAAAGAAACGCTGATGTACAGGTAAGTAAGCTGGGCTGAGTTGAGTGGGGGACGGAGGGGGGTGATGCTGGGACGCCAGAATCACCGTCGAGCCCTCTTGAGGTGTCGTGGGCTAGTCGACGAAACACTGAGGATGGAAGGTGCCCACTTGAAAACCCCAGAGATGTACCCTACTTAGCTCAATCCAGACGGTTGTCATGCTGATGCGCTGGGGAGGCCGCACTTTGGTTGATCCCCGGAGCCAGCATCGCAGCCGTTGTGTGTGCTGATGCGCCAGGGAGGCAAAATAAGCTGATCCCTGGAGCCAGCATTACACTTCAGCCATTAACACCAGACAGAAGGATATCTACATCATCATATGGAAGGAAACGTAAATGGATGGAGACACATATGGATCACATTAGTTTACTGTAAAGCTACGTCTTAGTTGGTGCTTATCTTGGCGAGAGCCGAGTTCAAATCAGCATGAAGTTTTAACATCTACTCTCGTGTAATGGAAATCTTGACTTGCGTTTGCAGTTCCAAGTACTCTTCATGTGTACTTTGTTTTTGGTCCCTTTTAAACGCTCTGTAAAGTGCCTTTTTTCAGCTGAATATTTTTTTTAATTGATCTATTAAACCATTTTGGCCATTTTGTTTTATTTAGATTTGTCTACTTTTGGGATGTAATTTTTTTTCGCCTCTAGTACTACATTTTTAAAAAACAGCCATCCTTTTTCTGTGGATGTTTTCTCTATTTTACTCCAATCTACTTCTGTTAGTCTCTGTTTCATACCATCATAGTTTGCCTTTCTAAAATTGTAAACCTTAGCTTTAGTCATTACTTTTGGGGTTTTAAAAATCACTTCAAATGAGACCATGTTGTGGTCTGAGTTTGCCAGTGGTTCTCTGACCTCTGTTTTAGTTATTCTGTCTTCGGTATTTGAAAAGACTAAATCAAGGCATGCCTCCCCTCTAGTCTGTGCCTTGACAAATTGCGTTAGGAAGCAGTCATCTGTCATTTCCACCATTTCAATTTCATCCATCGTGCTCCCCACCGGGTTTTCCCATTTTATATGGGGGAATTTGAAATCCCCCATTAATATGGCTTCTCCTTTGCTACACGCATTTCTAATGTCATTGTCATTGTATAACACCGTCTGAATCTGGCGGTCTATAGCATGCTCCTATTATTATGCCCTTTGAATTTGTGTCCGTTATTCTGACCCATATTGATTCTGCATTGTTTTCTTTGTCCTGATTTAACACCTGGGCTTCAAGACTATTTATTATGTATAGCGCTACCCCTCCGCCTCTTCTGTCCTGCCTGTCTTTCCTATATAGTGTGTACCCACTAATATTATATTTGTCTCCATCACTCTCAGAAAACCACGTTTCTGTAACACCTATCACATCGTACTTACTTGTTAGTGCAGTAGCTTCAAGTTCTAACATTTTGTTTCTGAGACTTCTAGCATTAAGATAAATACATTTAATAGTGGTCTTACCTGAGTTGTTGCCCTTGTTTTGATGTTGTCTCCCTTCTGTTTTTTTGTTGATTTCTCCCCCCTTCCTTTCTAGTTTAAATGCTTCTGAACCTGCTCGAGGATCTTTTCTCCAAGTAGATTGGTTCCCTTTTTATTTAAGTGCAGTCCTTCCCGCCTATATAGATAGTCCTTGTTGTAGAATGTGGTCCAATGTTCAAGATAGGTGAAGCCTTCCTGTGTGCACCACGTTTTCAGCCATGCGTTTAGATTAATTATTTCCAGTTGTCCGTATGCTCCTTTGCAAGGTGCCGGCAGTATCCCAGAAAATACCACAGTTTTTGTCTTGTCTTTTAATTTCCTTCCTAGCTCTCTGAATTTGTTTTGCAGGGATTTTGGTCTGTCTCTTCCAATGTTGTTTGTACCGCTGTGGACAACTACTACTGGGTCGTCTCCTGTTTGTTCAAGGAGCCTGTCCACATTCTCAGTGATGTGTGTGACAAAGGCTCCTGGAAGGCAGCACACTGTTGTAGTAAGGGGGTCCAAAGTGCGAACTGAACTTGCTGTGTTTCTCACTATGGAATCCCCAACAATTATGACCTCCCTTCTTTTTGCTGTCTGGCCATCACTATTAATAGGGTCCTGGATGTTGTTCCTTTCATTCTCTTGATGTTGGTTTTGATCATCTAAATTTTGAAGTGGCTCAAATTTGTTGGATGTTTTGATTTCTGGTGGTTGTGTTTGGCGAAGTTTCTTTTTTTCCCTGCTTCTGCCTACCTGAACCCAGCTGTTTTGACCTTCTTCTATCTCCCTGGTGGCTTTCAGTCTGTTAGGAGTGGTGCAGACTTCCATGAATTGTGGGTGTGCCAGCTCCTCAAGATCCTGTTGCTGTCTCATTTCTTCCATCTCCATTTCTAGCACACTTACTAGTTTAAGCAAGTCCTGGATTGTGCGGCACTTTACACACACTTGGTTTAGCTCTGCTGGGTTTTCTCGGATTTACCACATCATGCAGGTGTCACAGATTACTGGCTTGAGGACCATGTTAGTTTTTTTTTTTTTTTTTTTTTTTAAGTTTAGTTAATCTTCTGCAGCTGTCAACCTGCTTTCAAACTGCTTCTAACTGCTCTGTACTTTTCCACACCTGTACTTCTCCCACGCTGGAAAAACACAGAGCAGTTAGAAGCAGTAAGGAGAAATTACATCTTTAATTGCTTTAATCAGAAAACACAGGAAATTGGGAAAACACTGCAGCTTAAAGTCTAACAGCTGCGTGTGTTTTTCTGATACAAGCTGAAGCTCAGAGCAGCTGATTCAAATTCAGCGGCGTTCTGAGACACGAGAGAGGGGCAGAGCCAACAGCACAACAGAGCAACAGCTATAAATGAGGCAGTCTTCCCAGTGACAGCGAGTGGAAGCGACAGCGTGGGAGAAGTACAGGTGTGGAAAAGTACAGAGCAGTTAGAAGCAGTTTGAAAGCAGGTTGACAGCTGCAGAAGATTAACTAAACTTAAAAAAAAAAAAAAAAAAAACTAACATGGTCCTCAAGCCAGTAATCTGTGACACCTGCATGATGTGGTAAATCCGAGAAAACCCAGCAGAGCTAAACCAAGTGTGTGTAAAGTGCCGCACAATCCAGGACTTGCTTAAACTAGTAAGTGTGCTAGAAATGGAGATGGAAGAAATGAGACAGCAACAGGATCTTGAGGAGCTGGCACACCCACAATTCATGGAAGTCTGCACCACTCCTAACAGACTGAAAGCCACCAGGGAGATAGAAGAAGGTCAAAACAGCTGGGTTCAGGTAGGCAGAAGCAGGGAAAAAAAGAAACTTCGCCAAACACAACCACCAGAAATCAAAACATCCAACAAATTTGAGCCACTTCAAAATTTAGATGATCAAAACCAACATCAAGAGAATGAAAGGAACAACATCCAGGACCCTATTAATAGTGATGGCCAGACAGCAAAAAGAAGGGAGGTCATAATTGTTGGGGATTCCATAGTGAGAAACACAGCAAGTTCAGTTCGCACTTTGGACCCCCTTACTACAACAGTGTGCTGCCTTCCAGGAGCCTTTGTCACACACATCACTGAGAACGTGGACAGGCTCCTTGAACAAACAGGAGACGACCCAGTAGTAGTTGTCCACAGCGGTACAAACAACATTGGAAGAGACAGACCAAAATCCCTGCAAAACAAATTCAGAGAGCTAGGAAGGAAATTAAAAGACAAGACAAAAACTGTGGTATTTTCTGGGATACTGCCGGCACCTTGCAAAGGAGCATACGGACAACTGGAAATAATTAATCTAAACGCATGGCTGAAATCGTGGTGCACACAGGAAGGCTTCACCTATCTTGAACATTGGACCACATTCTACAACAAGGACTATCTATATAGGCGGGAAGGACTGCACTTAAATAAAAAGGGAACCAATCTACTTGGAGAAAAGATCCTCGAGCAGGTTCAGATGCATTTAAACTAGAAAGGAAGGGGGGAGAAATCAACAAAAAAAACAGAAGGGAGACAACATCAAAACAAGGGCAACAACTCAGGTAAGACCACTATTAAATGTATTTATCTTAATGCTAGAAGTCTCAGAAACAAAATGTTAGAACTTGAAGCTAGTGCACTAACAAGTAAGTACGATGTGATAGGTGTTACAGAAACGTGGTTGTCTGAGAGTGATGGAGACAAATATAATATTAGTGGGTACACACTATATAGGAAAGACAGGCAGGACAGAAGAGGCGGAGGGGTAGCGCTATACATAATAAATAGTCTTGAAGCCCAGGTGTTAAATCAGGACAAAGAAAACAATGCAGAATCAATATGGGTCAGAATAACGGACACAAATTCAAAGGGCATAATAATAGGAGCATGCTATAGACCGCCAGATTCAGACGGTGTTATACAATGACAATGACATTAGAAATGCGTGCAGCAAAGGAGAAGCCATATTAATGGGGGATTTCAAATTCCCCCATATAAAATGGGAAAACCTGGTGGGGAGCACGACGGATGAAATTGAAATGGTGGAAATGACAAATGACTGCTTCCTAACGCAATTTGTCAAGGCACAGACTAGAGGGGAGGCATGCCTTGATTTAGTCTTTTCAAATAACGAAGACAGAATAACTAAAACAGAGGTCAGAGAACCACTGGCAAACTCAGACCACAACATGGTCTCATTTGAAGTGATTTTTAAAACCCAAAAAGTAATGACTAAAGCTAAGGTTTACAATTTTAGAAAGGCAAACTATGACGGTATGAAACAGAGACTAACAGAAGTAGACTGGAGTAAAATAGAGAAAACATCCACAGAAAAAGGATGGCTGTTTTTTAAAAATGTAGTACTAGAGGCGCAAAACAATTACATCCCAAAAATAGACAAATCTAAATCTAAAACAAAATTGCCAAAATGGTTTAATAGATCAATTTAAAACAATATTCAGCGAAAAAAAGGCACTTTACAGAAAAAGGGACCAAAAACAAAGTACACAGAAAGAATACACAGAACTGCAATCACAAGTCAAAAAGGAAGTTAGAAAGGCCAAGAGAGAGATAGAAATGAACATTGCTAAGGGGGCTAAAACCAATTCCAAAATGTTTTTCCAATATTACAACAGCAAGAGAACATTCAAAGAGGAGTGTGGAAGGGTGCTGGGTAATTCACTGACACAGGGGAGACAGGGTTTTTCTTTGAAACACCACTGGGGTGCACTATATTTATTTACGTCACCAGGTGGCAATGTGGTACTGCTGCAGAGCACAACCTAATACCAGCAATGGTAAAAAGGTTGGCAGTTCGTAGCGCACCCGTAGGTGCACAAAATAATAATGAAAACAAAAGGCACAAAGAAAAAGGGAAAATAAAACACAGTAATAAAACTAAACAAAAGGTGCTGCACTTGGCAGCGTTACCCCGGTCGTCGCTACCTGTACGACCCGAGTCTCCGACCTGCACTGTCTGTTCCCTCAGCCTGCTATACAATACGTTGGGGTTCTGCCCACGGTTTCCCCGCTAATATTACTTTCTTTTCTTTTTGTTCTGGCGAGCTTCTTTCTTTTGGCCGTTTCTCTGTCCTGGACCAGCGCTTCCGCACTCACAGCACGTTCTAAAAGGGCAGACCTGAGGGAACAGTAGAACGTTATCTTATAGGGCTAGCAATCCCCCGAAGACCCACCTCTCAGCCATTCAAAGAGAGGGAAAGCACACACCCACTCCCCCATCTCTCCATGTCATTGCCATGGCCAACAGGCGGATATTGTACGACCGCTGCCCTCTTCCTGCAGCACTAGGAATACACCACGAGTCAGTACAGATCTCCCCCTGTTACATATCCTCCCCCTCAGAATGGCACCACCGGTTCATTCGAAAATCCTACACCCCCATGCCTTCCCGAGAGAAAAAATCTGCGTTTTGATGCAGCTTTCCTGCTCGGTGGACAACCCTGAAGGCATAGGGCTGCAGGTTCAAGTACCACCGTGTGATTCTGGCATTGCTATCTTTCATTCAGTGAAGCCATGCTAAGGGGGCATGATCTGTAACTAAGGTGAAGTGTCACCCCAGGAGGTAGTACCGGAGTGACTCGACTGCCCATTTTACTGCGAGACACTCCTCCTCGATGGTACTATAGTTTTTCTCGCGAGGAAGGAGCTTCCTGCTGATGTACAGGACCGGGTGCTCGCTTCCCCGGACCTCCTGAGACAACACTGCCCTGAGACCCGTCTCTGACGGATGCGTCTGCAAGGTGAACCTCTTACTAAAATCCGGACTGCATAGCACTGGCTTGCTACACAGCCTCTGCTTCATGGCGAGAAAGGCCCTCTGACACGACTCCGTCCACTGAATCGTATTTGGGGCAGCCTTCCGGGTGAGGTCTGTCAAGGGAGCAGCGAGTGTGGCGAAGCTCGGGATGAACTTCCTATAATAACCCGCTAGTCCCAAGAAAGAGCGCACCTGGGTTTTGGTCGTAGGAACCGGCCAGTCAGTCAAGGCTTTCACCTTAGCAATCAGCGGTCTGATCTGGCCCCTCCCCACTCGATACCCCAAATACTCCGACTCACTCTTCCCAATGGCACATTTCTTTGGGTTAGCAGTGAGCCCAGCCTCCCGCAAGGATTGCAGCACCGTCGCTACCTTACACAGATGACTCGGCCAGTCTTCACTGTGGATTACCACATCATCTATGTAAGCAGCGGCGTACTGCTGATGGGGCCGCAAGATGCGGTCCATCATCCGCTGGAAAGTGGCTGGTGCTCCGTGCAACCCAAAGGGCATGGTCCTGAATTGGTACAACCCGAAGGGAGTCGAAAACGCCGTCCTCTCTCTGGATTCTGGGGTCAGGGGTATCTGCCAGTACCCCTTCGTTAAATCCAGTGTCGTCATAAAATGAGCCGTGCCTAGACGCTCCAGCAACTCATCTACCCGGGGCATAGGATAAGCGTCAAACTTCGATTTTTCATTGATTCGCCTGAAATCAATGCAAAACCGAGTTGACCCGTCTGGCTTATCTACTAAAACAACAGGACTGTTTCAGTCACTTTGGGGCTCCTCTATTACCCCCAGTCTAAGCATCAATTTCCACCTTTATTACCTGTCTTTTACGTTCAGGTATACGGTATTGCCTCTGGCGAACTGGCGCCCCCGGTTCAATTTCAATGTGATGATGGTCTACTCGAGTCTGCCCCGGGACGGGAGAAAACACGTCAGGAAATTCCATCACTAGAGCCTGGGCCTGACATTTCTGTGTTGGTGTCAGATTCTCCGCAATCTGTACCGACTCTTTTCTCCTCAACACAGAAAGATCAGGTCCCAGGTCTGGGACGTCATCTACTTGCGCTGCTAACAACGCCTCCGGTTGCAACCAGGGCTTCACGAGGTTTATATGATAAATGTGTTTCTCTCTCCGTCGCTCCGGCTGGCAGATCTCATAATCCACCCTCCCATTCCGGTGTGTAACCTCAAAGGGTCCTTGCCACTTAGCCAGAAGTTTTGACTCGGAACTAGGTAATAAAAGCACTTTATCCCCTGGCTGAAATGTGTGCAACCGGGCTCCTCGGTTGTACTGTGTCTCCTGTCTATGCTGAGCCTGCTGCAAATTGTCACACGCCCATTTTCCTACAGACTCAAGACGTTTGCGCAGGTCCAACACATACCGGACGGTATTGGTCGAATTATCCTGCTGCTCCTCTCACATCTCTCTGACCAGATCAAGCACACCCCGTGGTCTCCTCCCATACAACAGCTCGAATGGTGAAAACCCCGTTGAAGCCTGGGGCACCTCTTTGATCGCAAAGAGAAGGGGAGGAATCAGCTGGTCCCAGTAACGCACATCACTCCTAATAAATCTGCGCAACATACTCTTAAGGGTCTTATTAAAGCGCTCAGCAAGACCATCGGTCTGAGGATGAAACACCGAGGTCCTAATGGTCTTAATTGCCAAAAGCTTACATGTTCCGCGGATTAGCCGAGACATAAAGTTGGTGCCTTGGTCGGTCAGTATTTCCTTGGGGATTCCCACCCGGGAGAAAACCTTCACGAACTCTTTGGCAACAGACTTCGCAGACATAGATCGGAGGGGAATGGCCTCTGGATAACGCGTAGCGTAATCCAAAATGACCAATAGGTGTGTGGATCCTGCCGCACTCCTTTCTAGTGGTCCAACTATGTCCATCCCAATACACTCAAACGGAGCTTCCACCAGTGGCAAAGGCACCAAGGGAGCTCGTGGAACGGCTCTAGGGCTAGCTTTCTGACATTCACAACAACGCTCACAAAAACGTCTGACGTCCCCATCCAGCCCCAGTCAAAAGAACCGTCACGAGCATTGCTTTGGTTTTGTCCCTTCCCAGATGACCAGATAGGTGAATAGCGTGAGTCAGCTGCAACAAATCCTCCTTAAAGGGCTGAGGAATGAGCAGCTGATGACGCACTTCCCCGGTCTGGGGTAATTTTTCAACACGGTACAGAAGGTCTCGATTAATTTCAAAGTGAGGGTACGTGGCGGCGCATCTGGGCTCGACCACACGACCATTAACCACTGCTGCTTGGTCAAAGAGCCAGCCCAGCACATCGTCACGCCCTTGCTCGAGCCGGAAATCACGGGAACGAGCTACAAAATCAGCTCCCATGGCTTCCAGCTCAGGATCGGGTCGGTCCTGAGCGGGGGCAGCCGAGCCAGACCCCTATGCTGGCTCCGCGGCCTCCCCCCCAGACTCTTCACCAACCGCCCCCACCTGAAACCTCTCGGACTCCCTCCATTACCAGCCCTCATTCTTAGCGGCCCGGCGTTCCTGTTTAGTTTTGCGGGGTCTGAATCTATGGCAATAGCAGTCCGGGTCACGAAAGGGAAATATCTCGCCAATTACTTCCTCTTTCTTTGCCAATAAGGAAGACAGGGCTGTCAGGGCAGCTAACCAAACCTTGAACTGCTCACAGTCCCATCCCAGAACTACTGGTACTGGCAATTGAGGACACAATCCTACCTGCATTTGCGTCACCTGCTGGCCAATGGTTATATTTACATTAACCTTAGAATAAGTGCGTACATCCCCATGAATACATTTAATATGCACCCGTCCCAGTATTTGTTTATGCCTCGGTGAGATTAGGATCTCCTGTATTAGGGACTGACCACACCCTGAATCCAGGAGAGCCTGGGTTTTTGTACCATCCACTGTCACAGGAATAACAAAACCCATCTGCTGGAGTGACTGAGGTAATTGAACATGCTCACCTGGTCAGCTGAGGTCACAGTCCATCACGGGGCAATCCCGAGCGATGTGGCCCACCTCCCTGCACGTCCAACACCGCAGTGGACTAGTTTCTCGCCCCGGAGCTTCAGCAAGAGGTGGAAACACAGGAACATTACAGGGGCTCGACGGTAAGGTGGCCGCGCGAGACCCCAGTCCGACCCCGCAGCAGCCCATGGGTAACCCCACCCTGCCCCGGTTCCCAGGCCGGGAGCTTCCACTGCCACCCCCCGTCCAAAAACTGATCTACCCCTTCCCCCCAGTCCCTTCGCCCTATCCGGGGCCAGTGGAGGGGGTGATCCAGTAATACTTCGCCCAGACAGCCTAGTGGGCGTCGGTTCTGCTGCCTGGTACTGCTCTGCCAGTGCGACCGCCCGGTCCAGAGTGGTAGGTGCCTGCCGCCGTACCCACAGTCGGGGTCCCGGAGCCAAGCATTCCAGAAAACGCTGGACCACTATAATCTCCACCAGCCTGGCTTTGGTGATTGCGTCTGGATTCAGCCAACCCAGGGCATACTTGTTCAGCCGATGGGCGATGGTTCTGGGGTGCTCCTCTGGCGAGAAGCGCTCCTCCCGAAACTTTCTACGGTAGACCTCTGGGGTGGCCCCCACGCGATTCAGGATGGTCGCTTTCAGCGTGGGATAGTCCATCATCCGTTCGGGAGACAGCGTCCTCGCCGTGGCTTGCGCCTCCCCCGTTAACTGGGGCAGGAGATAACTAGCCCATTGGGCCGGGGCCCAACCGGCAGTGGTCGCCAGGGCCTCAAAGACCTCCAGGTAGGCATCGGGGCGATACTCTGCCGTCATCTTAGTGGGTCTCAGCAACCGGGGATCTGGTCACGCCGGTCTGGCAGCCCCTTGCACCGCAGCAGTCAGGGTCTGGCGCAGGAGATCCATCATCTCCGCGAACTGGGTGGCATCCATTCTGCGTGCACTGCTTAAAGTGGGCAGTGCCAGTGAATCCCACTGTTGACACCACGTGTGGAAGGGTGCTGGGTAATTCACTGACACAGGGGAGACAGGGTTTTTCTTTGAAACACCACTGGGGTGCACTGATTTATTTACGCCACCAGGTGGCAATGTGGTACTGCTGCAGAGCACAACCTAATACCAGCAATTGTAAAAAGGTTGGCAGTTCGTAGCGCACCCGTAGGTGCACAAAATAATAATGAAAACAAAAGGCACAAAGAAAAAGGGAAAATAAAACACAGTAATAAAACTAAACAAAAGGTGCTGCACTTGGCAGCGTTACCCCGGTCGTCGCTACCCGTACGACCCGAGTCTCCGACCTGCACTGTCTGTTCCCTCAGCCTGCTATACAATACGTTGGGGTTCTGCCCACGGTTTCCCCGCTAATATTACTTTCTTTTCTTTTTGTTCTGGCGAGCTTCTTTCTTTTGGCCGTTTCTCTGTCCTGGACCAGCGCTTCCGCACTCACAGCACGTTCTAAAAGGGCAGACCTGAGGGAACAGTAGAACGTTATCTTATAGGGCTAGCAATCCCCCGAAGACCCACCTCTCAGCCATTCAAAGAGAGGGAAAGCACACACCCACTCCCCCATCTCTCCATATCATTGCCATGGCCAACAGGCGGATATTGTACGACCACTGCCCTCTTCCTGCAGCACTAGGAATACACCAGAAGAGTCAGTACAGATCTCCCCGTTACAAGGAGGTTAAAAGAGAGAGATACAAATGGCAAAATCATAGACGAAGAAAAAAAAATAGCAAATATATTAAATGATTACTTTTCACAAGTTTTTACAAAGGAGGATACAGACAACATGCCCCACATGTCAACCTGTTCCTATCCAGTTTTAAAAAACTTTAGCATCACAGAGGTAGAAGTGTTAAAGGGACTAGGAGCTCTTAAAATAAACAAATCCCCTGGGCCAGATGAGATCCTCCCAATAGTACTCAAAGAAATGAAAGAAATTATTTACAAACCGCTAACCAAGATCATGCAACAGTCTCTTGACACAGGGGTTGTACCGACAGACTGGAAAATTGCAAACGTAATACCGATCCACAAAAAGGGAGACAAAACTGAACCAGGTAACTACAGGCCAATAAGCCTGACTTCTATTATATGTAAACTTATGGAAACTATAATAAGATCCAAAATGGAAAATTACCTATATGGTAACAATATCCTGGGAAACAGTCAGCATGGTTTTAGGAAAGGGAGATCGTGTCTAACTAACCTGCTTGATTTTTTTGAGGATGCAACATCGATAATGGATAATTGCAAAGCATATGACATGGTTTATTTAGATTTCCAGAAAGCTTTTGACAAAATCCCGCATAAAAGATGAATTCTCAAACTGAACGCAGTAGGGATTCAAGGAAATGCATGCACATGGATTAGGGAGTGGTTAACATGTAGAAAACAGAAAGTACTGATTAGAGGAGAAGCCTCAAAATGGAGCGAGGCAACCAATGGAGTACCACAGGGATCAGTATTAGGTCCTCTGCTATTCCTAATCTACATTAATGACTTGGATTCTGGTATAGTAAGCAAACTTGTTAAATTTGCAGATGACACAAAAATAGGAGGAGTGGCAAACACTGTTGAAGTAGCAAAGGTCATTCAAAATGATCTAGACAAGATTCAGAACTGGGCAGACACATGGCAAATGACATTTAATAGAGAAAAGTGTAAGGTACTGCACGCAGGCAATAAAAATGTGCATTATAAATATCATATGGGAGATAATGAAATTGAAGAAGGAATCTATGAAAAAGACCTAGGAATTTATGTTGACTCAGAAATGTCTTAATTTAGACAATGTGGGGAAGCTATAAGAAAGGCCAACAAGATGCTCGGATATATTGTGAAAAGTGTTGAATTTAAATCAAGGGAAGTAATGTTAAAACTGTACAATGCATTAGTAAGACCTCATCTTGAATATTGTGTTCAGTTCTGGTCACCTCGCTACAAAAAGGATATTGCTGCTCTAGAAAGAGTGCAAAGAAGAGCAACCAGAATTATTCCGGGCTTAAAAGGCATGTCATATGCAGACAGGCTAAAAGAATTGAATCTATTCAGTCTTGAACAAAGAAGACTACGCGGCGATCTGATTCAAGCATTCAAAATCCTAAAAGGTATTGACAATGTCGACCCAAGGGACTTTTTTGACCTGAAAAAAGAAACAAGGACCAGGGGTCACAAATGGAGATTAGACAAAGGAGCATTCAAAACAGAAAACAGGAGGCACTTTTTTACACAGAGAATTGTGAGGGTCTGGAACCAACTCCCCAGTAATGTTGTTGAAGCTGACACCCTGGGATCCTTCAAGAAGCTGCTTGATGAGATTCTGGGATCAATAAGCTACTAACAACCAAACGAGCAAGATAGGCCAAATGGCCTCCTCTCATTTGTAAACTTTCTTATGTTCTTATGTTCTTATCAGCGCAATCAACTTTATTGTAGGTATGTTTGTATTGTTTATAAAATGATAAAATCTTATACTGAGAAAAAATAAAATACACACCTCCGCTACACTGGTTAAATAACAGTGACTTTGTATTATTACCGGTATTTTGTTTATATTTGGGGGATAAAAAATGGCGGCCAATTCAAAATAATTTTCTTAAACATTCTAAACGCGCGGCGACGTGATATCAGTAAGTTATTAGTTGTTGGGACTTTTACCCGTTGATTATTATTTAATAATTGAATGGCTTGGAATGTCTATCAGCCAATCAGGATGCAGATAGACCCGAACCCATTTAATAATATTAAAATAGCCTGGAGCTGCTAGCCAGAGGTGAGGTCAATTTCAATTCCAATTTAATTCTGGATAGTTTCAAATCTTTCTCAGTACAAGGGCTGGGTGATAATGACATTTTCAATTATCGGCTGTAAAATATCACAATAATCATGATTATTATTGCCTAAATAACTAAAATATCTCAAATATCCAGGAATTGTTTTCAAATTTAAAGCTATTTATACTTGGGCAGCAGCATTACAAGTCACTGAGGCCCAAATTTATAAAGGGGAAAAATATGACCACAAAAAGCCATGTAATGTGCCTGTTCAGTACAGCCACACTCAACGTCAAAATAACATCCTATTTCAAAAGGCATAGGCGATTCTGCAATCAGCCAATTTAAATACCCCAAGCCACATTTATCAGTGGAGAATTCCACACCTCCCACAATAAATAGTGGGTTTGGATCAACACTGCGTGTCTAGGCTGCGCATTCCAAAAAGAAAACAAATGGCACTCAAATACCTCAGCCTGGTTCTAGCCATGGTGATGAGGATGATCGGAAGCGAAAACTTTCTCAATATGGAATTGGATATTTTGGTGCAAGAAGTATCCTGAGTCTGCAGTACGTACTTAATATATGAATCAGTCAAGAAAAAAGAAAGAAACATTACCGGTACTGCATTTCCATGGTGGCTATTGGATTTTGTTTACATCGCGGTCGAGTGAAATTTGTTTAAAGTTGGGAATTCTGGAAATGTGGAAATTCTGGCCTGTGATTGGTTCAGATGGTATCATTTGTTATATTGCCCTGACATCTGGGCACCATCGGAAAATATATCAAATTCTGACATGTGATTGGTTAATGCCATTTAGTCCCGCCCCTTCTCAAACACGAGCCGAAACACACAACCAGTAACATTTTTTTTTTTTCTTGACTGATTCATGTTAAATATGTACTGCAGACTCGGGATATAGTGGAAAATGAAATGCCCCTTGGGAAGACTATTGTTACCTCCAGCCTGCGGCTTCGGGCATTACAGCCCCCTGTTGGTAGCAATAGTCTTCCACTATATCCCACCTCTCCAGTCCATATCCTATATATACATTTAAATATGAATTGAATCTCATCGTTCTTCCAAAATACAGTGACACTGATAAGTCAAACAAATCCACAAATACTGTGGCTAGGAGTTCCCAGCGGGCGGTGCACAATTGGCTGAGCGCCGCCCGGGTGGGGAGGATTTAAGTCGGCTGGGTAATCCCTGTCTCACCACATACCAGTGACTTCTGTGGTGGCCGGGAACCTGCCTGCAAGCTGCCTGTGTTGTAACCGGAACTGCGTTTCCTCCGACACAACAGGTCTGGTGGCTTCACTGTCGGCTTGCAGAGTGAAAGAAAGCGGGCGGCTTCACAGCTTGAAGCACGTTTCGGAGGACAATTGAATGCGCTTGTTTTCACCTCTCCTAGCCGAGTCACTGCGAGGTTGCAGCGGTGAGATGGGGTCTTAAAAACAATTGGGCATTCCAAACTGGGGAGAAAACTGATCAAATAATTGTGAATTTCAAAAAAACAACAAATCCATAACTGAACAAAAATATAAATGCAACATGTAAAGTGTTGGTCCCATGTTTCATGAGCTGAAATAAAAGATCCCAGAAATTTTCCAAACGCCCAAAAAGCTTATTTCTCTCAAATTTTGTGCACAAATTTGTTTACATCCCTGTTAGTGAGCATTTCTCCTTTGCCAAGATAATCTATCCACCTGACAGGTGTGGCATATCAAGAAGCTGATTAAACAGCATGATCATTACACAGGTGCACCTTGTGCTGGGGACAATAAAAGGCCACTCTACAATGTGCAGTTTTGTCACACAACACAATGCCACAGATGTCTGAAGTTTTGAGGGAGCGTGCAATTGGCATGCTGACTGCAGAAATGTCCACCAGAGCTGTTGCCAGAGAATTGAATGTTCATTTCTCTACCATAAGCCGCCTCCAACGTCGTTTTAGAGAATTTGGCAGTACGTCCAACCAGCCTCACGACGGCAGACCACGTGTAACCACGTCAGCCCAGGACCTCCACATCCGGCTTCTTCACCTGCGGGATCGTCTGGGACAGCTGATGAAACTGTGGCTTTGCACAACCGAAGAATTTCTGCACAAACTGTCAGAAACCGTCTCAGGGAAGCTCATCTGCATGCTCGTCGTCCTCACCAGGGTCTTGACCTGACTGCAGTTCGGCGTCGTAACCGACTTCAGTGGGCAAATGCTCACCTTCGATGGCCACTGGCACACTGGAGAAGTGTGCTCTTCACGGATGAATCTCGGTTTCAACTGTACCGGGCAGATGGCAGACAGCGCGTATGGCGTCGTGTGGGCGAGCGGTTTGCTGATGTCAATGTGGTGAACAGAGTGCCCCATGGTGGCGGTGGGGTTATGGTATGGGCAGGCATAAGCTACGGACAACGAACACAATTGCATTTTATCGATGGCAGTGTGAATGCACACAGATACCGTGACGAGATCCTGAGGCCCATTGTCGTGCCATTCATCCGCCGCCATCACCTCATGTTTCAGCATGATAATGCACGGCCCCATGTCGCAAGGATCTGTACACAATTCCTGGAAGCTGAAAATGTCCCAGTTCTTCCATGGCCTGCATACTCACCAGACATGTCACCCATTGAGCATGTTTGGGATGCTCTGGATCGACGTGTACGACAGCGTGTTCCAGTTCCCGCCAATATCCAGCAACTTCACACAGCCATTGAAGAGGAGTGGGACAACATTTCACAGGCCACAATCAACAGCCTGATTAACTCTATGCGAAGGAGATGTGTCGTGCTGCATGAGGCAAATGGTGGTCTGTGGCGGAGTGTCCCGCCCCTATTTATTATTATTTGTATTTTTGTTTGCGGCGCGGGTAAAAGCGCCGCGTCTTTTATTATTATTTAAAAACCCCGTGAGGATGCATGGCTGATCAGCTACTGATTACTTAAATAGCTGACAGTCATGCATCCTTACCAAACGCGTGCAGACTCTGGCCGGGGGATAATAAGATAATTACCAACTAGTTAAATCCCTCGGCCAGAGTATATAAACCAGCAGCTCTCTGCACTTGATGTTGGGGTGTTGGAGTAGAGAGTACGGGGAGCGGAGAGAAGGAATAATATTTAAAAAACAATTGCTAATACGTGCTGGATAATCCAGCACGGCACTTACTTGTTTGTTTATTTATTCGTTTGGCCCTCGTGCCCTTTTGTTTGTATTTTGTTTAAATATTTTGTTTGTTTGTTATTAAATACGCTGAGTGCTTTTGCACTCAGTTTCACCCGCCCATCCACTGTTTGGAGTCAGTTACTTCCTGGTCCGTGACGTCATCCACCACACCACTGCGAGCCAGACTGTCACATATGGTGTCCTGCGTGGGACAAACAACGCCTCCAAGAGCCGGACCAGGACAGAAAAGTGCGTTTTTTTTTTGTTTGTTCGTTTTTTTTTTCAAATTAAAAATGGGGAAAAGTAGCCGGAGGAGAAAGCAGCAGCAGCAGCAACAACAGCAGCAGGAGGCGCAGCAACAGCAGCCTTACCTTGCCACACTGGACGTCTGCCTCACCTGCCTGAAGGGTGAGGAGTGGTGCTTCGCGGTTGGTGAGGTCGGGCACGTGGCACCAGACCAACCCCCTCCATGGCAGGAGATGGAGGAGCCTGAGCATCCGGCGTCAGGGGGAGAGGGCCCACTGGCTAAGAGGAGTTCACTCTCCTCTGAGGGAATCTGGGGCTGGCTGGTGGAGCCTGGGAGGAATGCTGAAGAGGCCCTCCCCGATGTGATCAACCTCCTGTGGGCCAGAGATGGAGAGCGATGGGAAGCCTGGGAAAAGCAACACTGCCCAGTGTCCCTCCCGGAGGTTGCGGACATGGTAATCCGCTACCTGGCTGCAGATATGGCAGGGCTACCGCTATCTCCAGCTCCATCGGGAAAAGCCCAGTCGCTGCCATCTCCAGCGCCAGAGGGAGAAGAGTCATCGCTGCCGTCTCCAGCGCCAGAGGGAGAGGAGCCATCGCTGCCGTCTCCAGAGGGAGAGGAGCCATCGCTGCCGTCTCCAGCGCCCGAGGGAGAGGAGCCATCGCTGCCGTCTCCAGCGCCCGAGGGAGAGGAGCCATCGCTGCCGTCTCCAGCGCCAGAGGGAGAGGAGCCATCGCTGCCGTCTCCAGCGCCAGAGGGAGAGGAGCCATCGCTGCCGTCTCCAGCGCCAGAGGGAGAGGAGCCATCGCTGCCGTCTCCAGCGCCAGAGGGAGAGGAGCCATCGCTGCCGTCTCCAGCGCCAGAGGGAGAGGAGCCATCGCTGCCGTCTCCAGCGCCAGAGGGAGAGGAGCCATCGCTGCCGTCTCCAGCGCCAGAGGGAGAGGAGCCATCGCTGCCGTCTCCAGCGCCAGAGGGAGAGGAGCCATCGCTGCCGTCTCCAGCATCAGAGGGAGAGGAGCCATCGCTGCCGTCTCCAGCATCAGAGGGAGAGGAGCCATCGCTGCCATCTCCAGCATCAGAGGGAGAGGAGCCATCACTACCGTCTCCAGCATCAGAGGGAGAGGAGCCATCGCTACCGTCTCCACCAGCAGAGGGAGAATGCCTGCTGGTTTCGCCTCCACAGCCTGGGGAGGAGCCCGAACGTCCTACGCCCGAGTGGGAGGAGCCCGAACGTCCTACGCCCGAGTGGGAGGAGCCCGAACGTCCTACGCCCGAGTGGGAGGAGCCCGAACGTCCTACGCCCGAGTGGGAGGAGCCCGAACGTCCTACGCCCGAGTGGGAGGAGCCCGAACGTCCTACGCCCGAGTGGGAGGAGCCCGAACGTCCTACGCCCGAGTGGGAGGAGCCCGAACATCCTACGCCCAAGAGGGGGGAGTCGGTGCGTCCACAGCCCAAGAGGGAGGAGTCGGTGCGTCCACAGCCCAAGAGGGAGGAGTCGGCGCGTCCACAGCCCAAAGAGGGGGGAGTCGGTGCGTCCATAGCCCAAGAGGTGGAAGTCTGCGCTTCCACAGCCTTAGGACCCAAGCTGCAGTCCCAAGAGCCAGAAGGGGAGGAGTTACAGGCTCAACCCCCTGAATTTTTCTGGGGGGGAGAAGGGCAGGATGCTGGTGTTCCCCAGCAGCCTCTATTTATGCTGCTGAAGGGAGCACGGCACACACCAGCCCAGCCGCCACAGCAGAGGGAGCCAGCACCGCCACAGCCTCCCTCTGAGTGGCCAGCATCCGCCCCATCGCCTCTGCCTCCACCACCACCAGGAGCAGAGCAGCAGGAGCTGCCTCTGTCTCCACCACCACCAGGAGCAGAGCAGCAGGAGCTGCTTCTGTCTCCACCATCACCAGGAGCAGAGCAGCAAGAGCTGCCTCTGCCTCCGCCACCTCCACCAGCAGAGGGTGAATGCCTGCTGGTTCCGCCTCCACCGTCGTGGGAGGACTGCTTGCCCCTCCCACCTCCACCAGCAGAGGGTGAATGCCTGCTGGTTCTGCCTCAACCGTCGTGGGAGGACTGCTTGCCCCTCCCACCTCCACCAGCAGAGGGTGAATACCTGCTGGTTCCGCCTCAGCCGCCGTGGGAGGACTGCTTGCCACTCCCAGCTCCACCAGCAGAGGGTAAATACCTGCTGGTTCCGTCTCAGCCGCTGTGGGAGGACTGCTTTCCCCTCCCACCATCGCCATTGCCTGGGGATGGCTGTTCTGCATTGCCTGGGGCTGCCTTTTGTTCTCCACAGGACACAGGGTACGAGGGAGAAGTGGAGCTCCCGCTGCCGCCTCCATGGCCAGGGGCTCCCCTCCCGAGTTCGCCTTCCGGGGGTCCGCTGCTGCTGCCGTCGCCTTCCGAGGGTCCGCTGCTGCTGCCGTCGCCTTCCGAGGGTCCGCTGCTGCTGCCGTCGCCTTCCGAGGGTCCGCTGCTGCTGCCGTCGCCTTCCGAGGGTCCGCTGCTGCTGCCGTCGCCTGGGGTCGCCAGGGATCCTGCTTCGCCTGGGGTCGTCGAGGGTCCGGCTTCGCCTAGGGTCACCGGGGATCCTGCTTCGCCTGGGGTCGTCGAGGGTCCGGCTTTGCCTGGGGTCGCCAGGGATCCTGCTTCGCCTGGGGTCGTCGAGGGTCCGGCTTCACCTGGGGTCGCCAGGGATCCTGCTTCGCCTGGGGTCGCTACACGATGGCCGGAGCTCCATGAAAGGGAGCTGCCAGAAATGAAGAAAGGGGGGGAGGTCAGGAGACCAGCTCCCCCAGCCGCACTTTCGCGGCTGGAGATCATGTGGTCGGAGCCCCACGGAGGGGAGCTGCCGGCCACGAAGAATGGGGGGGTGCCAGAGATTCCACCATGGCCACCCCCCAGAAGTAACTTGCTTCCCCCTCTTCCGGGACTTTAAGACTGAGGGGGGAGGTGGCCGTTGGGGCCATGTGTGCTGCGCACAAGGGGGGGCATGTGTGGCGGAGTGTCCCGCCCCTATTTATTATTATTTGTATTTTTGTTTGCGGCGCGGGTAAAAGCGCCGCGTCTTTTATTATTATTTAAAAACCCCGTGAGGATGCATGGCTGATCAGCTACTGATTACTTAAATAGCTGACAGTCATGCATCCTTACCAAACGCGTGCAGACTCTGGCCGGGGGATAATAAGATAATTACCAACTAGTTAAATCCCTCGGCCAGAGTATATAAACCAGCAGCTCTCTGCACTTGATGTTGGGGTGTTGGAGTAGAGAGTACGGGGAGCGGAGAGAAGGAATAATATTTAAAAAACAATTGCTAATACGTGCTGGATAATCCAGCACGGCACTTACTTGTTTGTTTATTTATTCGTTTGGCCCTCGTGCCCTTTTGTTTGTATTTTGTTTAAATATTTTGTTTGTTTGTTATTAAATACGCTGAGTGCTTTTGCACTCAGTTTCACCCGCCCATCCACTGTTTGGAGTCAGTTACTTCCTGGTCCGTGACGTCATCCACCACACCACTGCGAGCCAGACTGTCACATGGTCATACCAGATACTGACTGGTTTTCTGATCCACGCCCCTACCTTTTTTTTTTAAGTATTCCCAGTCATGTGAAATCCATAGATTAGGGCCTAATGAATTTATTTCAATTGACTGATTTCCTTATATGAACTGTAACTCAATAAAATCTTTGAAATTGTTGCATGTTGCGTTTATATTTTTGTTCAGTATAAGTACTGCCTTTTCCGGTAAGGCAATTCAACTGACAGACACTAAGTATAGGAAAACATTAAAAGGTTGTAGAAATACATTTTAAATATGAGCAGTACAGAAAAGTGTCTTGTTTTATGAAAAACTGTGTAACAGCCTCGCCCTTAGCAAAATGCCAACCACTACGGAATGATTACTCCCTGAATTAAATAGCTGAATAAACTTAATAGAGGGGGAAGAGCGAAGCCAGTGCATAAAGGACAAGAGATCCACAATAAATACCCCTTTCAAAAAAGGAATGGCCTCAAACATTTATTGGGTGAAAAATAATTATTACTGTAAAACAAAAATAGAAAATATAAGTCCCGAGCGGAGAGGAAAACTAAAGTAACAAAACCGGTAAAACCTCCACTGCAAAACCAAAGTAGCAAACAAAACAAAAACAGTCCCACAACAAAGAATGAAATGAAACGATCTCACCAGACAAACTCCTGGGTACCCGCTTGCTTGGAGATCCTCTTTCTGTCCCCCGGCGATTCGAACAAGTAAGTCCCAGGTAAGATAATAAGAACTTGGACAAGACCGTCAGCAACGCGGCGCATCCAAGCAGGCTCCAAGCTTTAGTGATTGACACAAGTGGCCGACACAAGGCTAATCAACAGCTTGAAACAGACAAGATGCACTTGCTGATTGAAAAACAAACAAACTTCCAGCAAAACAAAAACTCGGAAGTACTCCGTATAGCACTACTGTGAATGATCTCCGCGGACATAGAAACCGAGATCAAACCTTTCCCAGCCTAGAGCGACTTAACAAGAACGAAAAAGACGGAAGGAACTCCAAGGCACGTAAGGAGCTCCCCCTCATGGCGCAACAAAGGTACTATTTATAGCAACCCAAATCTTCCAATTACTGGCGCTGCAGCACCCAGCAAATAGAAAATGAGAGAGAGAAATACAAAACACTTTAAGATACTGAACCATATAGGAACCTTTTATTAACGTCATTTTTGGAACCCGACTTAACGTATTTGGAACCTGGCCAGTCTTCCATGCTGCACAGTTAAGTTGCAACACATGGTGCGCTTATTGCACCATATCGAACTGAACATTTTAAATTTATGTGGCAGGTGCCACAACTGGAATGAGAGTTTATGCTGAGTTTTTTCCATCCCAAATAAATGATAATAATTCAATGATACTCCAGATAAAGTGCTAGTAAGTTTAGTTCTGAAATCTAAACGAAACTGATTGCAAATAAAACTAATACATTAAGATCTCAGCCATGGAATAATAAACAGCACACAGGCAGGCCGTTATGATCAAATATATTTTATTACAAAAATGTTGTTAAAAAACTAAACAATACCAAAAACAACTTAACGGAAACTCAAAATGTGATTTAATTAGTTTATATCTCACTGGATCAGGGGTGGGGAACCTTGGTTCTGGTGGTGTCCCTCCTGGGTTTTGTTCCAATTGTGCCCTAAATTACTTCATTGGACCAATTAATAATTTAGGGTAAAGTTGGAACAAAACTCCCCACCCCTGCACTATATAATTGTCCTTGGTGTCCTCTGAACTGCCTCAGGAGTTATTCATTACAACAGTGGTTCTCAACCCTGTCCTGGAGTTCCCCTGCCCTGCTGGTTTTTGTTCCAACCAATTTCTTCATTGAACCCTTAATTTAAGTAATAATAATTTGCTTAATTTGACTGTTTTAATTGTGTAGCTTACAAAAAGTTCCTTGTTATACAATTTTATACTTAACTTGAAATCTCTCCCAACTGTTTAATTAAAAAGCTCTGATTAGGGGCAAATTATTAATTCAGTGAAGGGTTTAGTTAAGTAATTGAGAGCAGCTCAGTTGGCAAGGGGGCACCCCCCTGCCCTCGTCCTGGTGGTGTGCAGAACGAGGGTTGACCAGCACTGCTTTAGTAGAATGCAGTCAGTCAGGAATGCACACAGCAGGGCACACTGGCAGCACTACCATTAGTTACAGTGAAAACAGCAGAGAGGCGCGTGTTAGTCAGCTATTAAATGGGTAGCAACAATCTCCAAATATATTCTATTCTTACACGAATAAAAAATATTGTAAAAAAAGTTTCAACTTTTCTTCATTGACAATCTTTAACACTCTGTTCATTAACGTTTGATTGGGGTGCATTTAATGAATTTTATTTTTTGTACTATAACGAACAAACAAGACTTTATTATGAAATTGAATTAATTCTGTTAAAACAGGTTTAAAGCCCCTTCGTTTTGAGTTTTTCTTTTTGATCACCCTGTGATGTTCCTTTAAACATATTTTGAGCTGATTCTCTTTCTTTCTTTCTTTCTTTCTTTCTTTCTTTCTTTCTTTCATTATCAAATTTTAATTACTAAAGAAAGCTGCTTCTTTTTACTCTCATATATTATATCTTGATTGTGTTCACAAACAAATGGTATTGTGCATTGTTCTCACCTGATTCCGAACCTGCATTTCATTCTGGCTTCAGTCTAATCATTGCCGAATGAATTCAGCTTATTAGCTTCCACACTGCTTTAGTTAGTTTCTAGTAGTAGTGCAGCATTAATAGTAATGACTGTTACTGAAGGTTTAAAGTGAGGGAGATAGAAAATAAAAAGCGAAAACATGTGTTGAGACTGCGATCGCTGCACATTACAATCCACCCAGTACCTCGCCTGTGTGCAGAGAGGCAGCAAAGCAACATGACTTCTAAATGAAATGTCAATTTATTTATATGTATATAGATGGGATGTCTGCATCCTGAATCCACTTCAGTTAAACGTCTCCGTCTCCTAAGTGCTTCGAATTTTACTTAAAATAAGTATCGGGACTCCAGAAGGAAGGACAGAGAGAGAGAGGGGAGAGAAGGAGAGTGGAGAGGGAGGGGAGATAGGAGGGGAGGAAAAGAAGAGAGGGGAGGGGAGAATCTCTCTCTCAGTCTCTCACGGTGATTTGCACTGCCTCTTCATGAAGGACAGTGTATAGTCTCTGGAGGGTGCTGGTTTCTGCCTCTTCATGAAGGACAGGGTATAGTCTCTGGAGGGTGCTGGTTTCTGCCTCTTCATGAAGGACATTGTATAGTCTCTGGAGGGTGCTGGTTTCTGCCTCTTCATGAAGGACAGTGTATAGTCTCTGGAGGGTGCTGGTTTCTGCCTCTTCATGAAGGACAGTGTATAGTCTCTGGAGGACGCTGGTTTCTTCCTCTTCATGAAGGACAGTGTATAGTCTCTGGAGGGTGCTGGTTTCTGCCTCTTCATGAAGGACAGTGTATAGTCTCTGGAGGGCGCTGGTTTCTGTCTCTTCATGAAGGACAGTGTATAGTCTCTGGAGGGTGCTGGTTTCTGCCTCTTCATGAAGGACAGTGTATAGTCTCTGGAGGGTGCTGGTTTCTGCCTCTTCATGAAGGACAGTGTATAGTCTCTGGAGGGCGCTGGTTTCTGCCTCTTCATGAAGGACAGTGTATAGTCTCTGGAGGGTGCTGGTTTCTGCCTCTTCATGAAGGACAGTGTATAGTCTCTGGAGGGCGCTGGTTTCTGTCTCTTCATGAAGGACAGTGTATAGTCTCTGGAGGGTGCTGGTTTCTGCCTCTTCATGAAGGACAGTGTATAGTCTCTGGAGGGCGCTGGTTTCTGTCTCTTCATGAAGGACAGTGTATAGTCTCTGGAGGGTGCTGGTTTCTGCCTCTTCATGAAGGACAGTGTATAGTCTCTGGAGGGCGCTGGTTTCTGCCTCTTCATGAAGGACAGTGTATAGTCTCTGGAGGGTGCTGGTTTCTGCCTCTTCATGAAGGACAGTGTATAGTCTCTGGAGGGCGCTGGTTTCTGTCTCTTCATGAAGGACAGTGTATAGTCTCTGGAGGGTGCTGGTTTCTGCCTCTTCATGAAGGACAGTGTATAGTCTCTGGAGGGCGCAGGTTTCTGCCTCTTCATGAAGGACAGTGTATAGTCTCTGGAGGGTGCTGGTTTCTGCCTCTTCATGAAGGACAGTGTATAGTCTCTGGAGGGCGCTGGTTTCTGCCTCTTCATGAAGGACAGTGTATAGTCTCTGGAGGGTGCTGGTTTCTGCCTCTTCATGAAGGACAGTGTATAGTCTCTGGAGGGCGCTGGTTTCTGCCTCTTCATGAAGGACAGTGTATAGTCTCTGGAGGGTGCTGGTTTCTGCCTCTTCATGAAGGACAGTGTATAGTCTCTGGAGGGCGCTGGTTTCTGCCTCTTCATGAAGGACAGTGTATAGTCTCTGGAGGGCGCTGGTTTCTGCCTCTTCATGAAGGACAGTGTATAGTCTCTGGAGGGTGCTGGTTTCTGCCTCTTCATGAAGGACAGTGTATAGTCTCTGGAGGGCGCTGGTTTCTGCCTCTTCATGAAGGACAGTGTATAGTCTCTGGAGGGCGCAGGTTTCTGCCTCTTCATCTGCACTTGGCTCTGGGCAATGAGCTGAAGTTTGATGGGGCTCGAGTTGATCTTCACTGTGGCCAGCAGCTCCTTCATCCCCTTCATCTTCTCACTGTGGAAAGTGACGACCGGCCCGGGGGGTCGGGTGGGGGGGATGCCGGGCTGGGGGAGCCTGGTTTGGTCGCGACCCCGTCCCCCCCGCAGGCCCCTGCAGCAGGGCGGCGGTGCTGGGGCTCAGAGGTGATTTTCTCAGGGGCCGATTTCTTGAGTGGGGCCGGGGGGGCTCCTCGGGTTTGGACTCGTGTGGGTGTGGGTTTTGTCTGCCTGGGTGTGTGTGTGGGTTTTGTCTGCCTGGGTGTGTGTGTGTGTGTCTGCCTGGGTGTGTGTGTGTGTGTGTGTGTGTGTGTGTGTGTGTGTGTGTGTGTGTGTGTGTGTGTGTGTGTGTGTGTGTGTGTGTGTGTGTGTGTATTCTTGTCTACCTATCTAAGTGGGGACTTAGGTGAGGTTACACATCCACCAAGTGGGGACTCGGTAGCCAAGTGGGGACCAAATCCAAGTCCACACTTGGCAAAACCTTTAAATCAACTTAAAATGATGCCTAGAAGCCCCTAGTGAAGTTTTTTTTAAATGATCAAGTGGGGACCTGGGGAGTCCCCAAGTGTGTAAAATTCTTTTCTCAGTGCTGCCCCTGTAGGCTGGTGGTGGTAGTGCAGTGATTTATACACACATGTGGTTCACACACTCTGCCTTTGATGTTGATGGCTGAGAGCCTGAGCCAGATGGGAAACCAGCTCACTGAGGCCCAGATTTATGAAAGAATTGCGCATGTTTTAAGACCATAAAACGGGCGCTGAGGGTTCTAAATTCTTGGATGGGATTTATAAAACACACGCAATGGCATAAACACACAATTAAAACGTGATTTGCAGGGGCAATGTCACTGTGCACTTTAGCCCTTGATGCATATGTAATTCTGGGACGTTTCTGAACAAAACCGCTAAAATTGGGATGGGGATTTTGCAAATGAGGTCTATTAAATATTCCGTCTAATTTATTAAAGCTGCAGGTAATTGCGGGCCTCGCATTTGCGTGATTATTTTAAGAATTCTGAAAAGCAGGCATTAATTTGCGGCAGTCAGACAGTAGGCTATATAAAAGGCAAGGTGATGTAGGAGACTTGTCTGCAGCAAGAGACATCGTTTTCAAGGACAAAGAAACATTTAATAACATTTTGCAAAGAGATCATTTTTTAACCCTTCTGATCAAGTCAGTTTGTAAATTGTGGTTTATAATACCGTATTGTTTTGCAAACTCCAATTTTCAATACATGTTTCATAGCTTACATGACAAAAAAGAAAATCTGCAAATAGAGAATATGGAATCCTTGTAAACAAAAGGTTTTTATAAGCACCTAAAAAGGTCTCCCCACAGTGGCAAAGCAAGGTTCATCTTTTCCTAGAAACATTTTTTTTGTTACATTGAATGGAGTTCATATATTAGAGTGAAGCTATGGTCGCATTGCTGAGTAAGGAGTAACCATAAAACAAGGCACATGCTAATAGTGTGTATTTTTTCAAAAAATACAACTTTAGCACAGAATATTATCAAATCTATGTTCTGCTATGAGTAAATCTTAATGGAAACATTTAACAAAAAATTACATTTAATCCTTGGACATAACATTTAAAAAAATCCGAGTGTCCCCTTATATTTATAGAAATTGACTTGGAAAGCATCTTCAGAGTTACCATGAAGAAAACATAACATAAAAATGATGACTGTCTTAAGAATGCAAAGCATGGTGTTTCTTAAATAATCTGTCAAAGCCGTCTGACAAGGCAAGCTGTGGCTTTCTATTTAATATATTGAAAAAGAAAATAACAACCACTTTTCTAGTGTGGGCTCAAGCAACCAACCTTTTGCTGAACCCTTTAAGGACCAAGCGTTTTTCAGTGGGATGCTCCCCCAGGACCAGGTGTTTTTTGGCTGTATTTGACTCTCTTCCTATAAAAATGCACTAAAAATCTACTTGTTACAGTGGCATCTTGGAATTGATGTTCTTGTTTTCTTAACACTCTGGGCAACGTTATAACGTACTTGAGAAACCATAAAAGCTTCTCTCTTTTTTCAACACTATATTTTCTATTTAGTTAAATTTCTTTAAAAAACATGAAGTATTTTCTTATTATTATGTATTCCACTTAGTGTTTTCAAAGAGATACATGTATAACAACGTGTTATTCTATTACCTGAGGGACCTTACAATATTTCCTGAATGTTTTGTTGAAAAATATTGCTGCGGGATACGAGGTAAAAAATAACTAGCCATTGATAGGTTGCATTTCTGGAACTGCAGCTCGGCACTGTTGGTTGTGCTTGGCCGAAAAGGGCATCGGTGTAATGGGGGTATAGCTCAGTGGTCGAGCATTTGACTGCAGCTTAAGAGGTCCCCGGCTCAAATCCGAGTGTCCTTTTTTATCAGTGGTGTCAGGTTTTCGGAATCACTCGTTTGACTGACCGAGTGTAGACCCCTAACTTGTAAAACACTATGAACTAAAAAGAGAACAAAAATAAAAATAAAATAAAATATGCCGGCTCAGTCGTTTAAAAAGAGTTTGGTTTACCCTCAGAACGATAATCACTAATTTTGAAAGGTCAAATTACAATATTAAGAACAAATACTACGAGCAAGGATGGATATATCACTGGTGACAAAGATATATCAAATGCACACTGCTGACAACAACACTAACACTTGCACCTGGAGCAGTTTAGAACAAGTGTATCTGACTAAACAACAACTATCAAAAATACAAACAACACTAATAAAGAAATAATGTCATTAAAATAAAAGGCTATCAATCTAAATCAAACATCAGATCAATCAAATGACTAAATTAAAAAGTAAAGCCAAATTATAATACCATATCAAAATATTGAAATGCCAAATGAAAGAAATGATCAATTAATTTATAATCCTATAGCCAAAAGTAATACTCAAATAAAATAATAATATAAAATTAAAATAGCATTAAAATTAAGATAAAATGTCAGTTTAAAATAACCGAAATATTAAAGTGATAAAATATTAAACGCAATCAAGTTATCAAGACAAATTAAAATTTAAATAAAATCAGTTGGAGAATGCGGGTATCGATCCCGCTCCTTCTCACATGCTAAACGAGTGCTCTACCAGCTGAGCTATCGAAGGAAGGATGGGAGGGCGGCTCTTTGAGGACAATACACAATTCAGCAAAAGGCTGGCAAGCTCAGCTGACCAGCAGTCAATAGCTGCCACCACTGCTTTTCTTCTTCTTGCTGAGTGTGCGTTAACAGTGCTTCCAGAACACAGGGGCTAGTGGCACAATAGATATTCTGACTACACATCAGAAGACCCTGCCTTGCTCGCGACTGTTGTTGTATGCGTTTTCCCTCGGCTTTGGAAATTTGTAGGACAGGGTTGATAAATGGCAACCACAAGATGTCTCTGCCTCCTTAGTGCAGTAGGTAGCGCGTCAGTCTCATAATCTGAAGGTCCTGAGCTCGATCCTCAGAGAGGGCAGCTTCTGTGTTTTTTTGATAGACTATTTTACAGCTGTTGGAATGAAATCATTGTTCCCAAGTAAGACCAGATTGCACATTTTCGAACCATTTATTAAAGAAAGAGCATCCATTGGAGAATGCAGGTATCGATCCCGCTACTTCTCGCATGCTAAACAAGCGCTCTACCACTTGAGCTAATTCCCCACACTTGACAACGTATGACACGTGGCTGCCCAGAGCTAGGCGAAAAAGATTAACTTATTTTTATTTGATGATGATGTTGGTGGTGGTGGTGTTGTTTCAGACAGTTGTTGCCTTAGGTTTCATTCCTTCTTTTTATTTGCATTACCAGTAAAACCAGGTAGGAAAAAAAAAATTAAAAAAGTATTGTCCTTCGAGCCAGAATTGAACCAGCGGCCTAAGGATGCCAATGTGAACCACTACAGTCCTCTGCTCTACCAGCTGAGCTATCGAAGGAAGGATGGGTGGGTGGCTCTGAGGACAATACACAATTCAGCAAAAGGCTGGCAAGCTCAGCTGACCAGAAGTCAATAGCTGCCACCACTGTTTTTCTTTTTGTTGCTGAGTGTGCGTTAACAGTGCTTCCAGAACACAGGGGCTAGTGGCACAATGGATATTCTGACTACACATCAGAAGATTGTAGGTTCGACTCCTGCCTTGCTCGCGACTGTTGTTGTATACGTGTTTTCCCTCGGCTTTGTAAATTTGTCTCTGCCGCCTTAGCACAGTAGGTACCACGTCAGTCTCATAATCTGAAGGTTCTCAGTTCAATCCTCAGAAGAGGCAGCTTCTGTGTTTTCTTTAATAGACTATTTTACAGCTGTTGGAATTAAATCATTGTTCTCAAGCAAGACCAGATTGAACATTTTCGAACCATTTATAAAAGAATGAGCATCACTCATCATCACACTTGACACCTAATCACCTAATTCCATCAACGTCCGAATTCCTTGTGGAGAGCGACTTGTTACAAGTTGCTGGACGAATAATTGGCCATTCTTTCATTCTTGGTGGTCCATGCCTAGCTGGACTGAGTCCTGCACTCATACATGTTTTGCTTGGAGGTACACCAGACACAGCCACCATATAAATTGAAGATTGCCCATACATTGACATTAGAGAGACTATTACATTAGTAAGAATTTTCATTTTAAGTATGTGTGCACATGTTTATATTTAAAATTCATAAGGTTTGACTTTGAAAAGTGCTGAAATATCTTTATTATGGTGCGTTGAGATTCATTTTGAGCTGCATTACCCACTGATGGTGTACATAAGAACATAAGAAAGTTTACAAACGAGAGGAGGCCATTCAGCACATCTTGCTCGTTTGGTTGTTAGTAGCTTATTGATCCCAGAATCTCATCAAGCAGCTTCTTGAAGGATCCCAGGGTGTCAGCTTCAACAACATTACTGGGGAGTTGGTTCCAGACCCTCACAATTCTCTGTGTAAAAAAGTGCCTCCTATTTTCTGTTCTGAATGCCCCTTTATCTAATCTCCATTCATGACCCCTGGTCCTTTTTTCTTTTTTCAAGTCAAAGAAGTCCCCCGGGTTGACATTGTCTATACCTTTTAGGATTTTGAATGTTTGAATCAGATCGCCGCGTAGTCTTCTTTGTTCAAGACTGAATAGATTCAATTCTTTTAGCCTGTCTGCATACGACATGCCTTTTAAACCTGGGATAATTCTGGTTGCTCTTCTTTGCACTCTTTCTAGAGCAGCAATATCCTTTTTGTAACGAGGTGACCAGAACTGAACACAATATTCTAGGTGAGGTCTTACTAATGCATTGTAGAGTTTTAACATTACTTCCCTTGATTTAAATTCAACACTTCTCACAATATATCCAAGCATCTTGTTAGCCTTTTTTATAGCTTCCCCACATTGTCTAGATGAAGACATTTCTGAGTCAACATAAACTCCTAGGTCTTTTTCATAGTTCCCTTCTTCAATTTCAGTATCTCCCATATGATATTTATAATGCACATTTTTATTGCCTGCATGCAATACTTTACACTTTTCTCTATTAAATTTCATTTGCCATGTGTCTGCCCAATTTTGAATGCTGTCTAGATCATTTTGAATGACCTTTGCTGCTTCAACAGTGTCTGCCACTCCTCCTATTTTTGTGTCGTCTGCAAATTTAACGAGTTTGCTTACTATATCAGAGTCTAAATCATTAATGTAGATTAGGAATAGCAGAGGACCTAATACTGATCCCTGTGGTACACCACTGGTTACCTCACTCCATTTTGAGGTTTCTCCTCTAATCAGTACTTTCTGTTTTCTACCTGTTAACCACTCCCTAATCCATGTGCATGCATTTCCTTGAATCCCTACTGCGTTCAGTTTGAGAATTAATCTTTTATGCGGGACTTTGTCAAAAGCTTTCTGGAAATCTAAATAAACCATGTCGTATGCTTTGCAGTTATCCATTTTCAATGTTGCATCCTCAAAAAAGTCAAGTAGGTTAGTTAGACATGATCTCCCTTTCCTAAAACCATGCTGGCTGTCTCCCAGGATATTGTTACCATATAAGTAATTTTCCATTTTGGATCTTATTATAGTTTCCATAAGTTTACATATAATAGAAGTCAGGCTTATTGGTCTGTAGTTACCTGGTTCGGTTTTGTCTCCCTTTTTGTGGATTGGTATTACATTTGCTATTTTCCAGTCTGTTGGTACAACCCCTGTGTCAAGAGACTGTTGCATGATCTTGGTTAGCGGTTTGTAAATAACTTCTTTCATTTCTTTGAGTACTATTGGGAGGATCTCATCCGGCCCAGGGGATTTGTTTATTTTAAGAGCTCCTAGTCCCTTTAACACTTCTGCCTCTGTTATGCTAAAGTTATTTAAAACTGGATAGGAACAGGTTGACATGTGGGGCATGTTGTCCGTGTCCTCCTTTGTAAAAACCTGTGAAAAGTAATCATTTAATATATTTGCTATTTTTTTTTCTTCATCTATGATTTTGCCATTTGTGTCTCTTAGACATTTAACCTCCTCTTTGAATGTTCTCTTGCTGTTATAATATTGGAAAAACATTTTGGAATTGGTTTTAGCCCCCTTAGCAATATTGATTTCTATCTCTCTCTTGGCCTTTCTAACTTCCTTTTTGACTTGTGTTTGCAGTTCCAAGTACTCTTTCTGTGTGCTTTGTTTTTGGTCCCTTTTAAACGCTCTGTAAAGTGCCTTTTTTCGCTGAATATTTTTTTAATTGATCTATTAAACCATTTTGGCCATTTTGTTTTAGATTTAGATTTGTCTACTTTTGGGATGTAATTGTTTTGTGCCTCTAGTACTACATTTTTAAAAAACAGCCACCCTTTTTCTGTGGATGTTTTCTCTATTTTACTCCAATCTACTTCTGTTAGTCTCTGTTTCATACCTTCGTAGTTTGCTTTTCTAAAATTGTAAACCTTAGCTTTAGTCATTACTTTTGTTGTTTTAAAAAATATTTCAAATGAGACCATGTTGTGGTCTGAGTTTGCCAATGGCTCTCTGACCTCTGTTTTAGTTATTCTGTCTTCATTATTTGAAAGGACTAAGTCAAGGCATGCCTCCCCTCTAGTCGGTGCCTTGACAAATTCCGTTAGGAAGCAGTCATTTGTCATTTCCACCATTTCAATTTCGTCCGTCGTGCCCCCCATTGGGTTTTCCCATTTTATACAGGGGAAGTTGAAATCCCCCATTAGTATGGCTTCTCCTTTTCTACACGCATTTCGAATGTATGTGTGTTTGTACATCTGTTTTCTCTGTGTTCTAGCTTGGGGGAACCAAAGATCTCATGGAATAAGAAAAGAATATCATTCTACAACTTGCAGTTAGCTGGGATCTTCCGGGGGTGACCAAGGAAAATAGGCGCTGGCTGATGGAGAAACTACTCCTTCACACTGTAATAACTTTGATTTGTATTTTGTACATTTCCATTCTAGGTTCACAATTTGTTTTTTGTAATGAACTTAAAACTGGATTTCCATTAGTTAACTTTTTTTTAATTGCGTCAATTCCTATGTGTACATGCTTAGTAATATGTTATTTACTTTTATTATTCATTTAAAACAAAAATGACATTAGTTTAATCTCTGAATTGTTCTGCTAGGTTATTGGCAGAACAACAAGGCAGGTAAAACAGCTGCAGAAGGGTCTTAAAGAGACTTCAATTTGGCCTCTCCTAAAGGAAAGAGAAGACCAGGTTCCTTTACTATTTCCAAGGGCCTCTGAATCTATGTATAGCTCTCAGGTATGTTACATTTTTTCACACTTGGATTGGAAATCTCAAATAAGTTATACCTGGATGTGTTTTCTTAGTTTAATAAAGTTTTTATTAAAAAAAAAATAAGGTAACTGTAAAGCTTGTCTATTAGCAAGTATTAAAAGCAATCACCTTGAACTGGACTATGAGATGAAGTGGAATTAAAGATAGGTAATGAACCATTTCAATGTAGGAATTCAAAAGAAAAAAAAATGCCCAGTAAGATTCAATTATCTGCTTCAATCTGCAGTTAACTGTTTGTCTTCAGTGATTTTCTTTTTAAAGGTTACACTAATTACCTGTCCCACTCTCAATGAGGAGGAGGAGAGGGATGACGAGGATGAAGATGATGAGTGTTCTCCGGAGACGAAATGTCGTATAACAGGATTCTTTAGGAGGTTTTTTGAGAACGGTAAAATTCAACGTATTATAATGTAGAATTAGATTTTTAACCATATCATCAATTCTGTATAGTAAATGTATGTTTTTTAAAACAAGAAATTGTGCATTTGTTTAAATGCAAAGCATGATTAAATGTAGGCTTAATGTAGGTATTAAAACACTGCTCCTCAGTTAATTTCCTCACACTCTGTATGTGCTGTAATTGGCAAAAGTGAAACTCTGTTTATGCCATGACCACAAATTGTGTCACAAATGATGTCTGCGTGGCAATCATGATATTGAGCAGGTTGTTATTTTCAAGCTAGTAAGGCAAACTGGTAACTTGCTTGAAACAGAAGCTATGTTTTTACAGACTGAAAATGGAATAATCAGTTTAAGATTTGTATAATGTGTTAGTAACTCACATTTTCAATTGCCAGTACTCAAAACCATACAGTGAAATTTCAAAGGGAAAAAAACACTAATATTTTTTCCTTTTTCTTTTGTTTTTTTGTAGCATCACCAAAAGAGCTGAAAAATCTTCTCAAATTCTGGGTTGGGTGGGAGATCCTTCCAAAAAACCTTTCTGTTCAGGTAACAGACAGCAAACTCCCAAACGCATCTACCTGCTTTGAAACTATAAAGCTACCTGGATACTACTTGGAGTACTCAGCTTTTCAGAAAGATCTGCTTTGCTGTATAAATACTGTGGACACCGGATTTGGACGTGTAAAAAAAAAAAACCCAGATGTACCAGAATACACAACTGTGATCTATTGACACCTACCATGCAATCTCATGGAAGCGTATTGGTGCCACATACAATAAAAAAACATTGCAGTGTGTCAACATAGTTATCTTGTAAAAACAGAAGCAAAAGCTTCCGTTTTTATGATATAATTATGTCTTTATTTTGAGACCCAGCAAGTATATTGAAATAACAAAATTCTCTCATAAAAACAGAAGTCTTGGGTTTTGGGTCAATTCTATTTTTTCATTCCAATTCCATTAAGTTGTATACATTATTTGTTTGCTCAATAAAGCCTTTGTTTTAAATTGATTGGAACTGATTAAAAATGGAATTGGGATTGACCTCCATGTTGTTATAACAACATACTCACCTAATTTTGTTTAATTCTATGTGGCATTCTAATACGCCTCCATATATATATATATATATATATATATATATATATATATATATATATATATATAAATACACTCAAACCTGCTCAATATCACTCCTGTTAATGTCAGACTGCTTATTAGCATCAAATAAAAATGTCCTGGGCACTGCGTGGTTGCAGCAGTGAGATAGGGTCTTAAAAACAAAACTCTAAATAAAAAAATTCTGTTTGGGGGTTTTCTTCTAATTCCAGAAGCGTAATGTTTTTGTTTTTTTACTTGTGATGATGCCAACTCCGCTTATTGTCACCCTTGTTTTTCTCAGTCTCTGATATCTCAGTGATATTAAGGCAGCAGTGTGGAGTAGTGGTTAGGGCTCTGGACTCTTGACCGGAGGGTCGTGGATTCAATCCCCGGTTGGGGACACTGCTGTTGTACTTTTGAGCAAGGTACTTTACCTAGATTGCTCCAATAAAAACCCAATTGTATAAAAGGGTAATTGTGTGTAAAAATAATGTGATGTCTTGTAATAATTGTAAGTTGCCCTTTATAAGGGCGCCTGCTAAGAAATAAATAATATTAAGAGGTTGGGACAACTGCCAATTCTACTAAACCTGGTTTTATTTTTATTATGTTTGTCCTAATGTAGTGGTTTAAGGCCGTAGTTTCAGGAATCAGCATGTTCTTACAATACAGTCAAACCTGTATTAAGTCGTAACTGCATACTGGATAAGAAAAAAAATAAAAATTAGAGGGAGAACCCCTGACACCCTACCTTCAACCAACCCCCATCCACCCACTACCCCCGATTGTCCCCAATGAGACACCATATACTGTTTTTTTTGTTTGTTCAAAAACACTTCAAATGTGAATTGTGTTCATTTATTTTTGTAATAAAGTTACAATGTTTTGTAAAACGTATATGTCTGTGTCTAGTTCTCTAGTATTTCTGAGATTAATTGCACAGTTTCTGTATAAATGCTCAAATCACACTCATTTTGATCTCCGGGATTGGGCAGTGATAAGACTTCTGTTGCTGTTAGCCGACGAGGAAGTTGAATTCCAGGGACAGACACTCCCTCGGTATCATGATTGTGTGGTCCAGCCCAGTCAATCCCATATTCCTCATTAACCTTAAATAAGATATGTAACTCAGTTTATAAATGCTGCATCTATTTATGTTTTTCAAAAAATGGTGGCCTGTAGTAAATATTTCTTTTTGAATGCACACGAATGTCAGACCTGTAATGGGTGCGATAAACTAATGCTTAGTCAAGTCATGACCTGAGCAAGAATGAAGTTCAAATACTTTTAATTCTAACCGGTTGTGACACGTCATTTTTTTTCTATACAAAATGTATTACCTGAGTAGGATCTTCTCTGGCCCATTCTGAGTTGTATCTCAGCCATAACTGGACTGGAGTCTGGTTACCTTCTGTTCTCAGTTTGTGATTATTCCAGCCCTCTTTGAAGAAACGCAGGTGCTTCTGGATTTGTGGAAGGAAAGTCCAAAGCAGTGCATAAAGATGTGTTTCATTTTTCTGGATTGAGCAGTCCCTCAGACTCCAGATTGTAGAAGATCTGATAGAACAGATCCAGGACATTACTAAAAACATCCCTCCATAACTGTTCAATTCTAAAAATAAAAAAGGAAAATAATAACAAAAACATAACCAAGACCTCTCTTTTGTTGATATGTACAATTTATATTTTCCTTACTTCTTCAGTATTTCAGTTAAAGTGGTAGATGCTCATGATTTCTTACAGCTATTCATTCTTGCAACAAAAAAAACCAAAACATGCCCACCATGTGATTTAAAAGGGCCGGAATTATTCAATCTACTTCAGTTTAACAGCTTTAAGCTACTGAAGGTGTCAGTTAAATTGATAATATAGTACCACTGACAAGGAGCATCATCCACCTGGTGTAATATTAAGTTGATATTTACCTCTGATTGTGCACACTTCGTCCAATGATGTGTGAACTTCTGTTCCCCCCTCTGCTGTTCACCATGAAGTGTGCCACGTCTACATTTTCCCCACCTTTCTCTGATCTCACCCGGGAAGGTAAGCCATACTGATCGACAGCTGCTATGAAGTGTTCAAGCACAGTTGAGGCTCGGTTGTTGGTGGCAGCTTTAAGGTAAACAATCAGCCGGCTAAACCCATCAATCCCTCCATGAATGACTATACGCCACCTGTATAACAAAGTGATATTTCAAAACAGGTACAGCTCACTATGATTCTGACATTTCATAGCTATTGCTAAAAGTAATAAGGGTTTCTGAAACTTTTTATTATTGTATTAGTGCAGTACAAGGTGAGTTCCTGTTTTCTTAATTTGGGGCAGTGGTTTTTAACACCTTCTTTAGGACTGCAATACAGGAAGTTTTAAAGATTTAAATTTTTTAATTTGTCATCATAAAATGACATTATTCAAAACAAGGCCAATATTACACAACATTTCAAAACAAGAATTTCACTTCTTAAAAATGCATGAAGGCATTTCACTCAATTTGAATTTGTTTTTGAGGATTTCAATGTGGGACTGCCAGGTGAAATGCAACTACAAGGGTGACAAATTCAAGACAAACATGGTACCTAATGAGTTTGTGGTTTCCATCGATATGCCACCGACAGTTAGGAGCTGGCACTGAGTATTTTCTCCGTCTCACTGTGTACATCGATAGAGTGCACATCAGAGTACCTTCTGGGTCAACTCTTCTTAAGGATTCCTGTACTCGAAATGCTGGTTACAAAAAAACATCAGGACAATGACATACACCCTTGTGCTAAATCACTCACAGGTTGATTTGTATTTTACATTTTACAGCTTTTTAAACTCAAACTAAAATCTAAAATAATTGCAACTGTTTATTTTCAGTAAGATAGTAATAGATTCTACTTATAATAACCACTACTAATAGGGGTTACTCCTTGGTGTATGTTGGTTCGTTTGTGGTTTCAGTTAGGAGTGGGGAAAACTAACAATACCCCTTACTCTGAATCCGAATGCCTCGTGATTTTAGGTGACCGAGCATCATTTTGTAACCAGTATTGGGGTGGTTATGATGGATTTCAGAAACAATACCATTCAGCTCATCATCACCCAGAACTGAATTGGCTAAAACTCTATTAGCAAAAACAACACAAACAAAAACACTTCTGAAATAAATCATAAACCCAGTGTGTGCATTTCACTCTTTCTTACCTAATATTATTCTCTTCCATTCTTCTCCGAATTGTTCTTTCAGACACTGACATCAAGTTTGAAAAGTCGGAGGCAGTCACACCAGACTGTATGTAATATTCGATTGTGCTGACTGATATATCTAAGTAAGGACATCCAGGTTCGCCATTCTTCATCACTCCCAATGCATTTTCACAACGGTATCCCACAACATCATATTGTCGAACTCTGAGTCTGTGCAGACTTTCTTCCAGATTAGCTAATACGACAGGATCTATATCATCACCTGTAACTGCTGACACTTGTCCTAATCGCTCCAGCAACCATTCAACATGGTAGAGAATATAGTCCTGAGACACAGAGTTTGCATCTATGTGATCAGCAAGAATCAACAGGTCTCTTCTAATAATATTGTAATATTGAGCCATTTTTGTAAATACTTTGCTGAAAAAAAAAACAATTGCGCCACAGGACTTTGATTTAGTCCAGTGGTCCTCAAAGTAATTTGGACATGGGCATAAATTGATCTTACTTGGCTGTTTGCGGGTATGCTGACTATTGCATAGGTTCTCATCTTAAACACTGCCTTCCCGAGATATATATGTACAAATTCAAATCACAGAGAGTATAACGTTATATAGAGAGTTTTAGTGGGAGTTATTCTTGGTTCACTCTGATAAGGCCAAGTCTCAGGCAGTAACTGCGCTTATTCTTTAAATAATTTATATAAAATACGCAATGCAAATATTTGTAAATAGCATGTTTACACAAATAACCATGAGTAAACTAAAATAAAAGAGGATAGATACCGTCTCGCTTTGTGTCAGTTTGGCAAATTTATCAACACTACTCTGTTTTAAAGATCGCTTATCTCCAGTACAATTATTCAGGGAAAGTGGATTTGTAACTAAATCTACTACGGTGTTTCCCTTGTCTGGTGAAATTTAAAAAAGTATATATAGAGAAAATTCAATTCTAAATACTGAAATGTATTATTTTTCTCAATAACAGTCGGCGAAATTCAGTGCTTATCCGGCATATTAACACCCCACCTCTGCTCACGAATGATTGGACAGCTGTCAAATCTTTCACTTTCCCATTGGCTACTCACTCGCATTCAATTTTCATGCAGAATACCGTGAACGGCCTCTGCTTAGAAGAACATAAGAACATAAGAAAGTTTACAAACGAGAGGAGGCCATTCAGCCCATCTTGCTCGTTTGGTTGTTAGTAGCTTATTGATCCCAGAATCTCATCAAGCAGCTTCTTGAAGGATCCCAGGGTTTCAGCTTCAACAACATTACTGGGGAGTTGGCTCCAGACCCTCACAATTCTCTGTGTAAAAAAGTGACTCCTATTTTCTGTTCTGAATGCCCCTTTATCTAATCTCCATTTGTGACCCCTGGTCCTTGTTTCTTTTTTCAGGTCAAATAAGTCCCCTGGGTCGACATTGTCAAAACCTTTTAGTATTTTGAATAATTGAATCAGATCGCCGCGTAGTCTTCTTTGTTCAAGACTGAATAGATTCAATTATTTTAGCCTGTCTGCATACGACATGCTTTTGATAATTCTGGTTGCTCTTCTTTGCACTCTTTCTAGAGCAGCAATATCCTTTTTGTAACGAGGTGACAAGAACTGAACACAATATTCTAGGTGAGGTCTTACTAATGCATTGTAAAGTTTTAACATTACTTCCCTTGATTTAAATTCAACACTTCTCACAATATATCCAAGCATCTTGTTGGCCTTTTTTATAGCTTCCCCACATTGTCTAGATGAAGACATTTCTGAGTTAACATAAACTCCTAGGTCTTTTTCATAGTTCCCTTCTTCAATTTCAGTATCTCCCATATGATATTTATAATGCACATTTTTATTGCCTGCATGCAATACTTTACACTTTTCTTTATTAAATTTAATTTGCCATGTGTCTGCCCAGTTCTGAATGCTGTCTAGATCATTTTGAATGACCTTTGCTGCTGCATCCTTTGATGCTGCTTACTTATGTTTGGACAACTGCGTAAAACTTGGCAGATATTTGACTCTCCTATTGGTTAAACTTACTATCAGTACCTGCAACTGAAAAAGACACAGTTTATGTCCCATGCAACTAACTTATGATTTGGCTACTGCAGAGAAAATGCATATATTCAGTTGGTTGATCGTATCGCAGAGGCCCTTCCGGAAAACAAAATATGTGCAGTACGTACAAGCACAGCATAAGCGAGCAGCGCTGTCAACAGACTGCTGTGACGCTTCAGTACGTACAAGCACAGCATAAGCGAGCAGCACTGTCAACAGACTGCTGTGACCCTTCAGTACGTACAAGCACAGCATAAGCGAGCAGCACTGTCAACAGACTGCTGTGACCCTTCAGTACGTACAAGCACAGCATAAGCGAGCAGCGCTGTCAACAGACTGCTGTGACGCTTCAGTACGTACAAGCACAGCATAAGCGAGCAGCGCTGTCACCAGACTGCTGTGACCCTTCATTACGTACAAGCACAGCATAAGCGTGCAGCGCTGTCACCAGACTGCTGTGACCCTTCAGTAAGTACAAGCACAGCATAAGCGAGCAGCGCTGTCACCAGACTGCTGTGACCCTTCAGTACGTACAAGCACAGCATAAGCGAGCAGCACTGTCACCAGACTGCTGTGACCCTTCAGTAAGTACAAGCACAGCATAAGCGAGCAGCGCTGTCACCAGACTGCTGTGACGCTTCAGTACGTACAAGCACAGCATAAGCGAGCAGCACTGTCACCAGACTGCTGTGACCCTTCAGTACGTACAAGCACTGCATAAGCGAGCAGCACTGTCACCAGACTGGCTAATTATTAGCCAATGTGGTCGTTCATACCGCCCACTGGCTGTGATTGACAGAAGCAGTTGTGGCACATTTAAAAAGAAAAGGAAATACGGAGACCACATCGATAAATAAAAAGAAATACAGAGACCACATCGAAAAAGAAATAGCGAAATAAATAAATGAATGAATGAATAAAAAAAAAAAATTTGAAATAAATAAATGAATGAATAAATAAATAAATAAATCTCGAAATAAATAAATAAATGCCTGTGTATTTCAATATTTATTTATTCATTTATTCATTTATTCATTCATGCATTTATTTCTAATTCAGGCAGGGAATATCCTCCATAATATAGCACGAACAAATGACAATTTACGCAACATTTTTGACTATTTTCGTGTCCAGTTCCCCCACCCCAGTGATAAAACACGAACCAAACATAACGTTGGGATGTATTGCATTTAAGATATGCAGTTACATATCGTGACCACAAGGTGTCAGTACTAGATTTGATAGTAAGTTATGACGTAGTTTTCCAGGATACAGGAAGTTTTGAAAAGGACTTAAGAAAGCATGTCAATAAAGGACTAGCACAAGCTAGCTGTTCATTAATAACCATTAGATTTCATTATTAAAACATTAGTGAACATAACATGGTACCAGAAGTAGTCTCTATACATTGGTCATGGATACTTTGAAGCCGCCTTAAGGACTGAAACTTATAGGAAATGTCGACAGTAATTGGAGAGCTTTCAAACCGCATTTAATGCTGTACATTTAGGCTATCGGATTGGAGTCGAAACCTGACATGAGAAAAATAGCGTTGCTGCTAACTATAGCAGGTTCACAAGCCATCGACGTGTATAATACGTTTGTATTTGCAAATGAGGTTATGAAGAAATTCGATGAGTACTGCTCGCCCAAAAAAAACGAAACCTACGAGAGTTATGTGTTCCCCTCTCGAATGCAGCAACAAGGAGAAACATCTGATAGCTTCTTAAATGACCTTAAGTTAAAGGCTCAAAGTTGTAATATTTCAGATTGGCAATCACCAATGATTCATGATCAAATTTTTTTTTTGGTGTTTATGAAAAGAAAGTCAGAGAACGGCTTTTCAGAGAAAACGAACTTACCTTAGAAGATGCTGTAAAAATATGCCATGCCAGTGAGCTAGCTCAGCAGCATGCTAAGACTTTCAGTGGAAACACGAGTGCCACAGTAATGAGTGACAGCGCAGTGGTCGGCGCTGTGTCAGGCCCAGACAATTAAGCAACACCAAACAGACTGAGAAAAGCATGTTTAACTGCAAACGGTGTGGATCACAGCATCAGCCAAGACAATGCCCAGGTTTTGGTAAGCAATGCACAAGGTGCAAAGGAAAAAATCACTTTGCCAAACAATGCTTTTCAAAAGGCAAACATAAGAAAGGGCAGACTGTGCATGTAGTCGATGAGACAGATTTGAGTGACACGTTTTTTGTGGGTATGGTAACATGTGACTTCTCTACCAGACAATGCACAGCCCTTAGGAATGCAAAGCCCTGAACAGACACGTTAATACAGTCATGGAGGACAAATGGATTGTGCCGCTGTAGATCAATGGAGCGTTAATTCCACTCAAAATGGACACTGGCGCAAAAGCAAACTTAATTAGTGTGAGTGACATCAGTGCAATGAAAGAAAAGCCAGTCATTCACAAAAAGGCAGACTTACTGAAAGCACAATGGACAGAACATTGACACCAAAGGTAAATGCATGTGTAACCCCGTTACAATTGTTATGTACAGAAGGCAATGGGATTAAGAAATGAGTGTTAACAGGAAGTCCCGCCTTGATTGACTGTAGACACCCTGAGAAGGAGATGAGAGCGTCCATCTTGTGAAAGTCGCATGGGGAACTCGAGGTTCTTGATTGAGAAGGAGATGAGAGCGTCCATCTTGTGAAAGTCGCATGGGGAACTCGAGGTTCTTGATTGAGAAGGAGATGAGAGCGTCCATCTTGTGAAAGTCGCATGGGGAACTCGAGGTTCTTGATTGAGAAGGAGATGAGAGCGTCCATCTTGTGAAAGTCGCATGGGGAACTCGAGGTTCTTGATTGCTGGACTAACTAAAGTTGATCTCACTCTGAAAAGTTTTGCACTCTTTATTCAAGAAGTCTTTAGACCAGAGACCGATGACGATTTTCTTTTAAAGAAGGAAAAAAAACCCTGGTGAGTTTCTACTTATGTATTATTCTGAAACGAGACTGTATAATTGTCTAACATGTGGTGTTGTAAAAAGAAAGAATACTGAAGCGAAACTGGTATCAGTATTAAAGATAAGGAAAGTATATATATATATATATATATATATATATATATATATATATATATATATATATATATATATTATTTTATAAAGAAATAAGAGAGTATTTAAACGGTTGATATTTGCAAGGGTATTGAATTCAATTGTGTTTATAAAAAAAAACCTAAATGGTGTATTTTTATGTATCTATTGTATATATATATATATAAATTCAATTGATATTGACATACCGATTTTCAAATTACTTTAAGCAAGTTAATTTTGTAAATGGGATAAAAGAAAAAATATTTGATAACTGTGCAGTGCACATGAAAAAACACTTACAAAATTCTGTAAATAGCAGACTGTTGTAGACAAAGACAGCAATGGAGGTTAAAAGCTTGTGTTAAACGTTGCATAGCAATATATTTTATTAAAAAAAAAAATATATATATATATATATATATATATATATATGTGTATATATATATATATATATATATATATATATATATATATTAAGCTAAAGAGTAGTTAATCTTATTTTGTATGTATGCTACAGGAAAGTGTTAACTTAAAAATTAAGCGCAACTGAAATTGTGTTGCTGGATTGCAGTAGTAGTTTTTTTTTGTTTTAAAAGAAAGCTGCAGTTATTGCAGTAGTTATAGCGTCTTAAAAAAAAGACAAATTGCTGAATGTACATAAATGCTGTAATTGGTTATTGTTCTGTGAATTTTGAACCCTGTTAGAATGATTCTCAATTTTCTGACTTAGGTTGGGTTTTTTTTTCTGGAGTTGAATTCTCCTGCAAAGGAGTGGCGAGCCTACCTTATTGAAGATACACTGAAGATTTCTACCCTGAAATTTACTTTTTTTCCTTTTCCTGGAATTTCTTTTGGATTTCAAAGGACTGTTTTCATTCTTCTCGAAGTTCTACAGAGTGGTAGGAATATCGACTCACACTACATACACACCAACAAGGACATTGGTTTTAATTAGAACTTCTTATTTCAAACTAACTGTATTATTTTAAACAAGAGGTACTGAATATATGTTTATATGGTACACCTTTCTGTCTAATAAATGTATGCCAGCTGTTAAAAAAAAAAACACACCGAATATTCTTTTGTTAATTTCTAGTTATACTAACCGCTCATACGAACCTAGAATTAGAAGTAGCCAAAGGTGGGTTACACAGAGTAAAGGTGAGGGTTAAAGGCAAAGCACACCACCTCATGTCTGCTGTGGTTCCTGATGGACATGATTCACTATTAGGTGACAAAGCTTGTGAGGACTTGAATCTAGTTCAACGAATCTACCGAATCAACTCATCCAATGTAGCAGTAAACACACACAGTGACACTGTAGATGACATTGTGCACAGGTTCCCAGACATCTTCAAAGGATTTGGAGTTTTACCATTCACATACAAGATCCAGCTCAAAAGTGATGCACAGCCGGTGGTTCATGCTCCACAGAGAGTTCCAGCACCCCTGCGTGATCGCCTAAAGAAAGAACTGGACAGGATGACCAAGCTTGGAGTTATCAGGAAGGTTGAGGAACCCACCGATTGGGTCAACTCTATGGTATGTGTTAAAAAGAAAAATGGTGAACTGAGAGTTTGCATGGATCCTAAGGATTTAAATGCAAACATAAAAAGAGAACACTATCAGATCCCTAAATGTGAAGAAATCACAAGTGAGATGTCAGGTGCAAACGTCTCTGCTAAGCTAGATGCCTCACAGGGTTTTTGGCAATTGAAATTGGATGGGGACAGCACAAAATACTGTACTTTCAACACACCTTTCGGCAGATACTCTTTGCTGAAGTTACCTTGAACTAGTTATTCTGCGTAGTAAAACATTGGACCCCTTTGCATGGAGGATCTCAGTAACCTACAGTTCACAGTTCATCAACTGATTCAGATTCAGTTATGTTAAGTCTGCTAACTGGTGATGTGGAGCAGAACAGTAATTGGATGCCCGAAAATATGAATAACAGTGAGTTTTGGCCTCCTTTAGTATTCTGGATGAAAAAGGAAATATATAGAAATTATATGTACAGCTAAACGTGTCCAAGTATCTTGTAGGTATGAAATAAGACCATGGAAATCCACACCTGTGATAGAGAAACTTTGGATCAAGGGACTTGTTATGGAACCAACTAGAGCTGAACCTGGTACAGAATTTGAATCCTGCTGGGAACGTGCAGATATGCTGGACATGTACTAGACGATTTCAAATATGAAATGTACTTTGATATAAAAAATGAAAGAACAGGGTTTTTTAAGAGAGAAACATAGAAGGATAAAGAGAGTGTATCCTTGTATCGCCAGTAGATGGCTCCCTTGCTCCATGAAATAGGTCAGTCTACTCGTTTTTGTCAAGAAATTAAGTATTTAACAACCTTGGCGGTTCTAAGACAATATAGAATAAACGATTAATTGCTTGTATATCTTATCTTTAGAAAGCATGACGCTTGATAAAAATGCACAATTTCGGCTAAAAAAAGTGGACGTTAATCCCACCTATAAATTTATGTTTCCAAAGACAAGATTTGGAAGGGATTCTTTGCAACATATGAATCAACAATTAAAACTTAGCAACCAAGGTCTTAAGGAAAAAACCTGTTTCGGCTGGATTTTGTATGAACAAAGGACAGGGTCAAGCTTAGTTCAGTCATTATAGCATATAGAAGTTGAATGCATTTATACTGGCCTGTATTTGGATTTAAATCTTAGAAGGAATCACCAAAGAAATAAAGTGATATTATAAATTCTAGGAGCGACTGTTAAACTGAAGTACATCAATTAAAAATCCATCTTATAATGCCACATTTATAGTTAAAAAAAGGTTCAGTGCTAATTGACACTTTTTATAGTTTATAATGGTCAAAAAATAGAAATTAGACACAAAGGTAATGCAAATTAATAAAATAAATGATTAACCTTTTCTATACAGAATGATATTTGAAACTAAAAATACCTATTTGATTTCATAGGATTAATAATATGTTTTAAGTATTTGGTATAATAAGAACACATATTATTTAAACTGACAAGTGTTATTGCTTGTTCATGACTTTACTGTAGTGATAAAAAGATTAAAAGCCGGAGCAGTATTCAATTTAATTAATTGGGGAATTGGTTCAGTTTCTTTCTCCTTCTATTAAACAAAAAGACCTTTAGACATTATAATAGACATTAAATTACAGAATATAAAAGGTATTATGCTATGTTTTTATGTTAGTTTGTAATAATATACAATAATGTACCTTGTTATCAATCCACTATACTATTGTCTAATGATGGTAGATGGAGTCATTATAATGTGGTTCTTTGAAACTGCTGCCTAGCATTGAAAAAGGGGCCTCTCTCCTTATCGAGATGTACGGGCTGTAGAGAAAGGAGGGGTCTTCTCACATTCCACTTTAGTAAAAAAAAACTGCAAGTATTAAGGTTTATGGAATTAGTGGTTTAACACAGATAAAAATATATCTTGAAATAATATGCAAAAATGATTGCATAACAGACATTGATAAGTCATATATCTAAAAAAGTGCTTGCACAGACTTTGGCCTTGAAAAAACAAGAGATTGCTTGCAATAGCATATTCTCAGAGTCAGGTACAGGTCAGAGCCTGGTTAGTGCATCTTTTAAGGGTTAAATAATTGTAATGAAAATTATTACCACTTAAACTTAGTGAAACTAATTGACTTGAATATTGTATAAGGCAATCTTTTGTCAAATACTCTGTTAGACATTAGTATATAGAATCAAAACTGACTTATTAAAAACACGATGAAACACAATATGAGGTTAAAAGAAACACATACCTTTAATTTAGCAAAATATAATCAATTAGAGACGATGTCATATATTAAAAACATCTCTCAAATATAATACATATAAAAAATAGTGTTTACAAATAATCCAGGATCCTGGGAACCTTGGTTCACTTGACTTTTCAGACAAAGGAGGGGCTCGGAGGAAAACAAGGAATGAGATCATAGGTTTGGAGTTGGACAAATATGAAGTCTTGAATTTATTGGTATGACTCCAATTAATTCTGAAAAGTTGGCCCGGATCTTTTATTTGTAAAAAAGATAACTGTCTAAACAGATTAATGATTGGATTTAATTGAGGCGTCCCATGTATCCCAATGAGACGAAAAACCTATATAACTCCTAAGGTGTGGAAGCGACATCGTGGGAGAAGTACGAGTGGACAAGTACAACGCAGTTAGAAGCAGAAAGGAGGAATTACATCTTTAAATCTGGAGTTGCTTTAATCAGAAAACATTGCAGCTTAAAGCCTTGCAGCTGCGTGTATTTTTCTGATAACAAGCTGAAACTCGGAGCAGCTGATTCAAATCCCGCGGCGTTCTGGGACACGGGGAAGGAGTGGAGCCCGCAGGACAAACACAAACAAAGGCAGCCAGGCTTCCCAGCGACAGCGTGTGGAAGCGACATCGTGGGAGAAGTACAAGTGGACAAGTACAACGCAGTTGGAAGCAGTTGAAAGCAGGTTGACAGCTGCAGAAGCTAAACTAAACTTCCAAAAAAATGGTCTTCAAACCAGTAATCTGTGACAACTGCATGATGTGGGAAATCCGAGAAAACCCAACAGAGCTCAACCAAGTTTGTGTAAAGTGCCGCACGATCCAGGACTTACTTCAGCGATTAAGCCTGCTAGAAAAGGAGCTGGAGGAAATGAGACAGCAACAGGAGCTTGAGGAGCTGACACACCCACAATTCATGGAAGTCTGCACCCCTAGTAGAATGAAAGACACCAGGGAGATGGAAGAGAGTCGAAACAGCTGGGTTCAGATAGGCAGAAGCAGGGAAAAAAAGAAACTTCGAAAAACACAACCACCTGAAATCCAGACAGCCAACAAATTTGAGCCATTTCAGCATTTAGATGACCAAAACCAACATCAAGAGAATGAAAGGAACAACATCCAGGACCCTATAAACTGTGCTGGCCAGGCAGCAAAAAGAAGGGAAGTCATGATTGTTGGGGACTCCATATTGAGAAACACAGCAAGTTCAGTTCGCAGTTTGGACCCCCTTACTACAACAGTGTGCTGCCTTCCAGGAGCCTCAGTCAAGCACATCACTGAGAATGTGGACATGCTCCTAGAACGAACAGGAGGCGACCCGGTAGTAGTCGTCCACATCGGTACAAACAACATTGGAAGAGACAGACAAAGATCCCTGCAAAACAAATTCAGAGAGCTAGGAAGGAAATTAAAAGACAAGACCAAAACTGTGGTATTTTCTGGGATACTGCCGGCGCCCTGCAAAGGACCATATGGACAGCTGGAAATACAAAATCAAAATGCATGGCTGAAATCATGGTGCACACAGGAAGGCTTCACCTTTCTTGAACATTGGAGCACTTTCTACAACAAGGACTATCTATACAGGTGGGATGGACTGCACTTAAACAGAAATGGAACCAATCTACTCGGAGAAAGGATCCTTCAGGAGGTCCATAAGCATTTAAACTAGAAAGGAAGGGGGGAGAAAACAAAAAAAAAGAAGGGAGACCACATCAAAACAAGGGCAACAACTCAGGTAAGACAACTATTAAATGTATTTATCTTAATGCTAGAAGTCTCAGAAACAAAATGTTAGAACTTGAAGCTACTGCACTAACAAGTAACTACGATGTGATAGGTGTTACAGAAACTTGGTTGTCAGAGTGATGGAGACGAATATTATATTAGTGGGTACACACTGTATAGGAAAGACAGGCAGGACAGAAGAGGCGGAGGGGTAGCGCTATACATAAGAAATAGTCTTGAAGCCCAGGTGTTAAATCAGGACAAAGAAAACAATGCAGAATCAATATGGGTCAGAATAATGGACACAAATTCAAAGGGCATAATAATAGGAGCATGCTATAGACCGCCAAATTCAGATGCTGAGCAAAATAATCTGTTGTACAATGACATTCGAAATGCGTGTAGAAAAGGAGAAGCCATACTAAACGGGGATTTCAACTTCCCCTGTATAAAATGGGAAAACCCAATGGGGGGCACGACGGATGAAATTGAAATGGTGGAAATGACAAATGACTGCTTCCTAACGCAATTTGTCAAGGCACCGACTAGAGGGGAGGCATGCCTTGATTTAGTCTTTTCAAATAATGAAGACAGAATAACTAAAACAAAGGTCAGAGAGCCATTGGCAAACTCAGACCACAACATGGTCTCATTTGAAATATTTTTTAAAACCCCAAAAGTAATGACTAAAGCTAAGGTTTACAATTTTAGAAAAGCAAACTACGAAGGTATGGAACGGAGACTAACAGAAGTAGATTGGAGCAAAATAGAGAAAACATCCACAGAAAAAGGATGGCTGTTCTTTAAAAATGTAGTACTAGAGGCACAAAACAATTACATCCCAAAAGTAGACAAATCTAAATCTAAAACAAAATGGCCAAAATGGTTTAATAGATCAATTAAAAAAATATTCAGCGAAAAAGGCACTTTACAGAGCATTTAAAAGGGACCAAAAACAAAGTACACAGAAAGAGTACTTGGAACTGCAAACACAAGTCAAAAAGGAAGTTAGAAAGGCCAAGTGAGAGACAGAAATCAATATTGCTAAGGGGGCTAAAACCAATTCCAAAATATTTTTCCAATATTATAACAGCAAGAGTACATTCAAAGAGGAGGTTAAATGTCTAAGAGACACAAATGGCAAAATCATAGATGAAGAAAAAAAAAATAGCAAATATATTAAATGATTACTTTTCACAGGTTTTTACAAAGGAGGACACGGACAACATGCCCCACATGTCAACCTGTTCCTATCCAGTTTTAAATAACTTTAGCATAACAGAGGCAGAAGTGTTAAAGGGACTAGGAGCTCTTAAAATAAACAAATCCCCTGGGCCGTATGAGATCCTCCCAATAGTACTCAAAGAAATGAAAGAAGTTATTTACAAGCCGCTAACCAAGATCATGCAATAGTCTCTTGACACAGGGGTTGTACCGACAGACTGGAAAATAGCAAACGTAATACCGATCCACAAAAAGGGAGACAAAACCGAACCAGGTAACTACAGACCAATAAGCCTGACTTCTATTATATGTAAACTTATGGAAACTATAATAAGATCCAAAATGGAAAATTACCTATATGGTAACAATATCCTGGGAGACAGCCAGCATGGTTTTAGGAAAGGGAGATCGTGTCTAACTAACCTACTTGACTTTTTTGAGGATGCAACATTGAAAATGGATAACTGCAAAGCATACGACATGGTTTATTTAGATTTCCAGAAAGCTTTTGACAAAGTCCCGCACACAAGATTAATTCTGAAACTGAAAGCAGTAGGGATTCAAGGAAATGCATGCACATGGATTAGGGAGTGGTTAACATGTAGAAAACAGAAAGTACTGATTAGAGGAGAAACCTCAAAATGGAGTGAGGTAACCAGTGGTGTACCACAGGGATCAGTATTAGGTCCTCTGCTATTCCTAATCTACATTAATGATTTAGATTCTGGTATAATAAGCAAACTTGTTAAATTTGCAGACGACACAAAAATAGGAGGAGTGGCAAACACTGTTGAAGCAGCAAAGGTCATTCAAAATGATCTAGACAGCATTCAGAATTGGGAAGACACATGGCAAATGAAATTTAATAGAGAAAAGTGTAAAGTATTGCATGCGGGCAATAAAAATGTGCATTATAAATATCATATGGGAGATAGTGAAATTGAAGAAGGGAACTATGAAAAAGACCTAGGAGTTTATGTTGACTCAGAAATGTCTTCATCTAGACAATGTGGGGAAGCTATAAAAACGGCTAACAAGATGCTTGGATATATTGTGAGAAGTGTTGAATTTAAATCAAGGGAAGTAATGTTAAAACTCTACAATGCATTAGTAAGACCTCACCTAGAATATTGTGTTCAGTTCTGGTCACCTCGTTACAAAAAGGATATTGCTGCTCTAGAAAGAGTGCAAAGAAGAGCAACCAGAATTATCCCGGTTTTAAAAGGCATGTCGTATGCAGACAGGCTAAAAGAATTGAATCTATTCAGTCTTGAACAAAGAAGACTATGCAGTGATCTGATTCAAACATTCAAAATCCTAAAAAGGTATAGACAATGTCAACCCAGGGGACTTCTTTGACCTGAAAAAAGAAACAAGGACCAGGGGTCACAAATGGAGATTAGATAAAGGGGCTTTCAGAACAGAAAATAGAGGCACTTTTTTACACAGAGAATTGTGAGGGTCTGGAACCAACTCCCCAGTAATGTTGTTGAAGCTGACACCCTGGGATCCTTCAAGAAGCTGCTTGATGAGATTCTGGGATCAATAAGCTACTAACAACCAAACGAGCAAGATGGGCTGAATGGCCTCCTCAGAGATTTCCTTTTTTTGTCTCCTGTTCACACATTTCAGTGGTAAAATGTAATTACAAAAATATAATGCCTGCAGCACTTGGTTTTCCCAGGCAGTCCCCATCCAAGTACTAACCAAGCCCAACCTTGCTTAGCTTCTGAGATCAGATTTATTCAAGGTGGTGTGACCGCAGGCGATTGCTGTTCTGCTTTTATGATCTTTATGTTAGATGAGCCGGGGGTGATTCCTCAGAGATTTCCTTTTTTTGTCCTCTGTTCATACATTTCAATGGTAAAATGTAATGCCTGCAGCACTTGGTATTAACAGGTGGTCTCCCATTCAAGTACTAACCAAACCCAACCTTGCTTAGCTTCTGAGATCAGACGACAATGTGAAATGTGTGAACAGAGGACAAATATCTGAGGACTCACCCCCGGCTCACCTAACATAAAAGTCATAAAAGCAGAACAGCAATTGTCTGCAGCCACACTACTTTGAATAAGCCTAATCTCGTCTGATTTCAGAAACTAAGTAAGGTTGGGCTTGGTTAGTACTTGGATGAGAGACTGCCTGTGAATACCAAGTGCTGCAGGCATTACGTTTTTGTAATTACATGTTACCATTGAAAGCCAGCTGCCCAACGTTTCGATATGTTGTACATATCTTTCTCAAGGGAGCCTGTGTTTGAACCAAAGAGGTATTTATAGTTTTTTGACGGCATGACAACTACTTGTTATTGTTTACATTCAAATCCATGATTTATTCTTACATGATGTAATGGTGTTCTGTATATTGTGACATCATTTTTACTTCTATCTTTGAATCTGTATTAATTCTAATTAACATTACTTTATATCAACTTATATTTTTATTATATCATGCAAAGCTGGCTCTGAGGATCAGTCTTGATTTGGCCTCCCCAACGCATCAACTTTTGAATTAATTTTGTTTATTTATTTAAATGTTACATATTTATTGAAGTTAATTACTTCATTCTTTTCTGTTGTGTCCCGCTGGCATAATCGTGTTTAGTCTATTTATCCATTTACTTTCTTTTATTCTTCTATATGTCGCATTGTCTAATTTTAGCTGTTCTAATACTACAAACTTTACATCATTTATGTCATGTCCCTGACTGGTGAAGTGCTGTACTATTGGTTCATTCATTTTTTTTATTTCTAATTAACGAAAGGTGATTCTTTTATATAAAGTAGTTCCAGTCTCTCCAACATATTTGATTTCATCACATTTTTCACAGGCTATTCAGTAAACAACAATGCTATTTTTACAGTAAGTATTAGTTTTTGGTGGATATGTGGTGTTCTTATGTTTAATTATATTTTTACTTTTGTCCATGTATTTACACACTTTACATCTACTGGTGCACATGTTCGTAGAACCTATTTTGTCAATTATTCTTTTATGTTTACTGTGAACTAAAATATCACCTAAATTAGCTTCTCTTTTGAATGCTACAACTGGGGCCTTAAGAAATACTTTTTTTAAGTTTTCTGAATTATGTAGAATCCACAAGTGTTTCCAAACTATCTTAGAAATATTGAGCAAAAGTTTAGTGTAAGTCATTACTAATGGGACTCTTTTGACCTTTTTATCTCTATTTTTATAATCTAGTAGATCATCTCTTTTTAGTTTATCCACTTTTCTTAAGTCCGTCTCTATAATTCTTTCTTTGTATCCTCTTTTTTTAAGATATGTTTTTTTGTGATCAATTGTTTTTTTTATTATTTTTAATAACAGAGACAAAGCATAAAAAACTAAAATAATAAAAACTAAAATAATATAAACTATTTACAATATTACCAATGCTTGCACATTAAAATAATAAGAAAAAATAAATAAGAAAAAGTTACTACAATATTGTTATCTAAAAATAAAATTACATACCAAAAATAGAAGCTAGTATGAAGGTAGTGGAAAGGAAGCCCAAATCATTTAGACATCAGCGTAGCCAAATCGGCAGCAGTTGCACTCCATGCCTGTATGGTTGTCAGACGTGCCTTATTAATCCTGGCTGTGGAGCATTCCAAAAAAACAATGCTTCTAAAGTCCGAGAGCCAGGTAGCAATCATAGGAGGAGTAGGGTCTATCCAAAGCCGTAAAATTGATTTCTTGGCTGCAGTTAACCCTGCCAGAAGTATCCTGCTCTGGTGTTGAGAAAGGCCCAGGGAGGAGTCATCATTCAATAGAAATGCAACCGGATTTTTTATGATCTGAACCTTCGTCAGCTCAGTAATAGTTTGAGCTACACTGTCCCAGAACGCAGCCACAATCGGACATTCCCAAAACATATGTAGGTATGAGCCCACTGCACCAGCCTGTCAAACTGTACAGAGCGGACTAGGGGACCTTTTCATTTTAAAAAGCATGTATGGAGTAGCATATGCTTTATGGATAAGTTTAAAGTGTATTAATTGGTGAGCTGGGTTCTTGGAAGCTAAAAATGTATTGTTCCATACATTGTCCCAATCAGGAGAAAACCCCAGCTTGAATTTTGTAAAAGAGAAGTATTAAAGCGCCATCTCTTTGCACGTGGAGGGCGTATTGTAGGTGACATATTACACAGTACAGGGGAATGATCCGAAATTAATATTGGCAGTATGTCCATTTTTGTCACATATTCAATAAGTGTAGATGAGGTAAGAATATAGTCAATCCGAGAATAGGTTTTGTATCGAGCAGAAAAGAATGTGTAGTCCCTTGCATTTTCATTCTTCAAACGCCAAATATCCCGCGAGTTAGTATCTCTAATAAAATTATTAAAAACCACTTACGAATTCAAACAGTTATCATCTGAATTGGGATTAGATCGATCTAGAACCGGATTATTTACTGCATTGAAATCTCCTCCTATTATTAACTGGTACTCGGAGAAATCTAGAAAAGCATTCGCTATACCACGAAGAAAGTTATTATCATAGACATTAGGGGCATAAATTGAAACAAAAGCAAATTTAACATTGTTCAAGGAACCTAGCAAGTAAACAAAACGCCCTGAGTCGTCACCCCCAGATCCTTCAGCAGAAAGTTTTCGTTTCCTATTTACCAATATAAGAACCCCCTTTGTTTTATTATTTGCAGAAGAGCATGCTGCAACACGAAAGTGTTTATTTTGAAAGCGGTGAATGTCATCAGATTTAAGATGAGATTCCTGTATTAGTGCAATCGATATCCTTTTACGGCGCAAAAAATCTAGACACTTTGTGCGTTTAACAGGAGTGTTTAAGCCACGGACGTTCCAAGATACAATATTAATATCAGCCATCATGGTGGATCAAAGTAAACAAACGAAAACCTCTCTCTCAAGAAAACAAACATAATAAAGACAGATACAGGGTGCATTCTACTGGTTGCAGCAGCCAGCACATTGTGTGAAAAGATAACATACCAGTTAAAATAGAAATCGGACATATATGGTATGCAAAACAGTACAATATAATTGTAGGCAAGCATTGGCAAATAGAACAACAATAAAGAACCGATCCGTAGAAAGACAGCACTGAGACATATTAACAATAAACACAAGGCAGTCAGCAGAGAGGTATAAATAACTCTCTTATCTGCCAAAAACATAAAACTTTGCTGATCCGTGACCCCCCAACACAGCAAGGTAACGCTCTGATCTCTAAACCCCCGCCCCGACTCCAAGTCAACCACAAGACAAAATATATATGTATATCGGCTTATTATTTTTTAACCTTATAACCTAACCCCACAGAAATATATTAAAAAAAACAAACCAAAAAAAACACCTCACAGTATAGCACAAATGCAACTACATTAACAAATAATTTGTCAATAAACTGAGCAATCTGTAATGACAGTGTTGTCAAACCTTAAGTCCCGGTTAACTTCGGACATCGTTTAACAGTTCAGATCCCTTGCTGAGTTGCGTCCATTGCCGAAATAGAACCCGCAGACTCCAAAGAGACCGCAAAATCTTCAACTTCCATAAGTGTTTTAAATAACCAGTGTTTTCCCCCCATGAAACACCTTAACCAGAGCTGGATAAATCAGGAAAGACTTGATCCCCTTCTGAATCAGACGTTTCCTGGCTTGCAACATGTCCCGTCTCTTCTGAGCTGTGATATTGCTGTAATCTGAGAAAAAGCGAAGTGAACCGCCACCGTGTTGCAGAGTGGAGCTGCTCCGAGCTCCAGCGAGAATGGCCTGGCGGTCGTTGTAACGCAGCAGCTTGAAAATCAAAGTGCGCGGCCTATCTCTACGGCCTTCCTTTCCGCTGTAAATGCGATGGGCTCTTTCGATCTCAATAGATCTGCCCTCCAAAGCTGGAATCCATTTAGGAAGATTACGTTGGAGGAATTTGATAGGATCATCCCTCTCTTCGCCCTCGTCTAACCCCACAAGCCTTAGATTATTTTGGCGCTGTTTGTCCTCGTACTGGATCAGCTTCTCCTGCAATTTATCAACAGAGTCTGGTTTCGGCCGACTCCTGTTTGACCGCCCGAACAGTTACCTGCATATTGTCAAACTTAGAAGTAAATGTTTTCAAATCCTTTTCCAAGGAACCGAGCCTCTCCATTAAACCGTGACGTTCTTCCCGAATCGCTTGTCTCATTAGGGGCTGCAAATCCCCGAGCTGTTGTTTCAGCAACTCCGCAACGGTAGCACGCAGCTGTGACTCGGGGAGGTCAGTAGTCAAATCCTTTAACTTTTCGATAACTTTTATCGAATTAAGTGGCTGAAAAATGCCCGGATAAAGTTTTAAAGGAAAAAAAACTGTCGGGCGGAAGGCAGTAGCAGACTTAAGCGTCCATTCCTGTCGGCAGGTCACGTGATCCCCCTTAAGATGTGTTTTTAATACATTTCTTTGTTTTACATAGTCACTTTCTTTTGAGCATATTCTTCGTATTCTTATTCCTAGACCCTTTGGGATTGCCCTTTTAGTGTGTGTCGGATGTGCAGAGGACATGTGTAAATACTGGTGCATGTCAGTAGGTTTACAGAAGAGGTCAGTCTCAATTGAACCTTCTTCAAGTTTTACTGTGGTATCTAAAAATTCTATTTCTTTTCTTGTCCATCGAAGGTCCACCTTAATATTACTGTGTTTTTCATTTGCCATACACTGTGTGTGTGTGTATATATATATATATATATATATATATATATATATATATATATATATATATATATATATATATATATATATATATAGTGTGAGACAGCAGGGAGGGGGTTAAAGCCTCCCTGAGGAAAACATGTGCGTAGGCACGTTTGTTTAATTGTTTAATTTAATTGTTTCATTGTTTTAACTGTTTTATTGTTTAATTATCCTCCAGGTGCAGGGTATAAAGGACAGGCAGTTAGATTACTCAGGGCTGCTGTGGAGGAGAAGGAGGCAGGAGAGGTGCTATGCTTCCTGGAAGTCGTGAGGTGAAGAGTGTGCTGTATGAAACCTGTGTGGTTTTTGTTTATTGTGTTTGGCGGGGAAACGGCTTAGCCGTCCTGCGAGTTAGTCAGGGAATAATCTGTGTAGTCAGCGCTCCAAAATCGGAGTTAGGTGTTTATTTTGTGTTTGTTTTATTTTGTGTTTAATTAAAAAGAATTGCGCATAAGCGCTGAAAAATCAGTCTGCTGTGCTGGGTCAAGTTTTTAAAGGGCCAACGAACCCGAGCCGCAAGGCTCATGTTACAATAGACACACACATATTGCATATTATTTATATATGTAGTTACACATTTGGCCAACGTGGAATAACCTGTGAGAGTTTATGGAATATTTCTAGACTATCAGTCTGCAAAGACAATTTTTCAGAGTCTGTTTTTGTAAAATGTAAAATAAAAATGCCAGAATCCTTTGTTCTGAAAACACTTGAAAGAGTTCCCACCTAATCACTATCTCTGTGTTACCTCAAATAAACAAACTGCAAATTCAAGAACTTTCCATTCACTTCTGTAGAATCTCCATTTGTACTTTTTTTTGTAAATCTATCTGTGAGTGAGTGAGCACATGCTTTTACTTTTAAATGAATACATTAGAATTGTCCAATAACCAAGCTGGTTAAACTATAATGCTTATTAGGAGTTAAAGAATAAACCATGTGTAACATTAATAGATTTAAATGTTAACTAAATATATATTTACAATACAGTATTTTGATATGTCCAAGCAACAACTATATTCATGTTGTGTGTGTCACTGGGGTAAGTTATAAGTTATAACACCTTGGTAGCGCAGACAAGGAAGCCAGACAAAGTAATTATCAAAAAGAGGTTTATTAATTGTATTCTAAAACTATTAAAAGCAATCAAATTTAACTATGCAAAAACACACTATTAAAATGGCTAAGCACATAAGCAGGGGTGGAAATAAGACTCCCATTTTATAGCAGTAGGAGCCATTTCGGGTTTTCTGACCTGCAGGCTTGTTTTTTCCAGCTTCTTTAGTACAGTTTATACAAGGGCCTGCAGTTAGTAAAACCTGAAATGGACCAAACTGCTATGCATTAGGAGTCTTAATTCCATCCCTGCATATGCAATTAACAATAAAAGTAATAGCTAATTCAATAGCAGCAAAGTTAACAGTAACTATAGCAATAGTATTCAAAATTATAGTTGTATCAATAGCAGCAATGTTAGCAGTAGCAATAGAAGTAATACAGCTATATCAACAGCAGCAAGAACAACAAAATAATAATAGTTTAGCAACAACTGTATTTACAGTCCTATTTTGAATATGTTGTCCAAGCAACAACTGTATTTATAGTACTATTTTGTCCAACCAATTTTATTTTCCCTTTTCTCATTACATTTAACCAACCTCGAACATAACACTTAAAGAAAGCAGAGATGGGAATATAATGATCCATTCATAGGATTTTCTTGACGCTGCTGCTGCCACATAATGTCAGGTAGCGAAATGAAACAGTAAAGATCAAAGTTTGCTAAGCAAAGTTACCATAAAAAAGTAACTTAAAAATGTTGACAGTTGTAAAAATGCAAAGCAAGTTGTTTCTTACGTAATCTGTCTGGCAAGGCAAGCTGTGACTTTCAATTTAATATATTAAAAAAACAAATTAAAACCAATTTTCTAGGTTGGGCTCAAGCAACCAACCAAGCAATCAAAGCCGTCAGGCAAGGCAAACTGTGGCTTTGAATTTGAAATTTCAGTATGATGTGGTGTTGACACGATCTCGGTCCTTAAAGGGTTAAGAGCCAAACACACTGACCAATTGCACCACAGGAATTTGCTGCGGGATACAAGGTGAAAAATCACTCGCCTTGATGGGTTGCATTTCTGAAACTGACAGCTCAGCACCGTTGGTTGTGCTTGGTAGAAAATGGCATTGTTGGAGTCGGGGTATAGCTGGTAGAGCACGTGACTGCAAATCAATCGGTCCCTGGTTCAAATCCAAGTGCCCTCTTTTTTAATTTAAATTAAAATACAAATAGAATTTTATAATTTTCATTTCAGCTGCAAAAGTACAAACAAGTAACATATAGTGTTTTCAGACAGCAACAAGGTACGGACGGGGATTGAACCCGTGATCTTCGGTTTACGAGACCGACGCCTTACCACTTGGCCACCGCACCCTCGTGACTGCAAACGAAATCGGAAGCTTGGAGTCTATTGAGAAGGCTGCCCGGAAAGGCAATCTCGCTGGAAACCAACCTTACAGTTAACAGCTGAATGCCAAGGATGGGCAAAATAGTCACGGAAACTCTTTAAATAGAAAACAGTGGTCTCCATATTTATTTAAAATACAAATAGAAAATAGGTTGCCAGACATGTATTTTAAGTAGAAATTAGTAAATACTATTTTGCAAATAGTATTTTTTTAAAACACTTGACACCATCTACCATTTATTTATTTTTTTCATAATAATGAACTGAAAGTTTCAATACTGCCTCAGTCAACAAGCCAGTCAGTAACTGTATTTTGATCCAAAAGAACTGGTACTTCTATAGCAATAATTACAGTAGTTTTAGGCTGTCTGAAAATGAATTAATTTAGAGTTAAGAATCGTACATCTTTTACCAGAAACATTTTGTTTTACATTAAATGGATTTCATATTAGAGTGAAGCTATGGTCACATTGCTGAGTAAGGAATGACCATAAAACAAGGCACATGCTAATTCTGAGGACACACTCGTTTTCGGTGTTAACCCTATTATTTGCAGCAGCAGCGATGCAATTTTAAAGCTTGTCACCATTTTTCAACTTTTTTTTTATTTAATACAAAAATGCAGTTTCTGCTCAATTTGTAATGAAGCAGTACTTGTTATATGATCCTGATAGTAATCGTAATATAATCAGAGCCTTCTGAGGCCGTTACCAACAGTGACTTACAATCATAAACAAAAATACATTTCAAGAATCACAGTACAAGTATTCATACATATCAGAGCAAGATAAAATACAATGACTTCAGTTCTAGTAGGTACAAGTATATGACAAAATATGATTCAATAATCATAGCAGATAACAGTGTCAGTGATAGTTACATCAGGATATGATTAAATGCAAAATACTACAGATTGAATAACACTTGTGGCAGATTACAGTACAGTAAATGCAGTTAAATAGGGAGCAGATAAGAGCAAGTAAAGCACATTAAGGAAGAGTGATAAAGTGTCCACAGGGAAAATAGGAGTTCTACAGGTGCTGTCTGAAGAGGGGAGTCTTGAGGAGGTGCCGAAATTGATTAAGTTGCGCTATGCACACATGCACATTCATAAAACATAATATATGTGCACTCTTTTATTGTAACACTCAACAGAAATGCGCAAGGCAAAATATCAATCAATCTCACTCTTGGTTCATTTATTTGAAGCACCGCTTTGACAGATGTTGAACAAGAGAAACATCGAAGAGGATGGTTTCGATCCATTGACCTCTGGGTTATGGGCCCAGCACGCTTCCGCTGCGCCACTCTGCTACTACCTTGACTCTCAAAAGCATGTGTTAGTTAAGAACATAAGAACATAAGAAAGTTTACAAACGAGAGGAGGCCATTCAGCCCATCTTGCTCGTTTGGTTGTTAGTAGCTTATTGATCCCAGAATCTCATCAAGCAGCTTCTTGAAGGATCCCAGGGTGTCAGCTTCAACAACATTACTGGGGAGTTGGTTCCAGACCCTCACAATTCTCTGTGTAAAAAAGTGCCTCCTATTTTCTGTTCTGAATTTATCTAATCTCCATTTGTGACCCCTGGTCCTTGGTTCTTTTTTCAGGTCAAAGAAGTCCCCTGGGTTGACATTGTCTATACCTTTTAGGATTTTGAATGTTTGAATCAGATCGCCGCGTAGTCTTCTTTGTTCAAGACTGAATAGATTCAATTCTTTTAACCTGTCTGCATACGACATGCCTTTTAAACCCGGTATAATATATCTGAGCATCTTGTTAGCCTTTTTTATAGTTTCCCCACATTGTCTAGATGAAGACATTTCTGAGTCAACATAAACTCCTAGGTCTTTTTCATAGTTCCCTTCTTCAATTTCACTATCTCCCATATTATATTTATAATGCACATTTTTATTGCCTGCATGCAATACTTTACACTTTTCTCTATTAAATTTAATTTGCCATGTGTATGCCCAATTCTGAATGCTGTTTAGATCATTTTGAATGACCTTTGCTGCTTCAACAGTGTTTGTCACTCCTCCTATTTTTGTGTCGTCTGCAAATGTAACGAGTTTGCTTACTATACCAGAATCTAAATCATTAATGTAGATTAGGAATAGCAGAGTTGCTTTAATCAGAAAACATTGCAGCTTAAAGCCTTGCAGCTGCGTGTATTTTTCTGATAACAAGCTGAAACTCGGAGCAGCTGATTCAAATCCCGAGGCATTCTGGGACATGGGGAGGGGCAGAGCCCGCAGGACAAACACAAACAAAGGCAGCCAGGCTTCCCAGCGACAGCGTTTGAAAGCGACATCGTGGGAGAAGTATGAGGGGACAAGTACAACGCAGTTAGAAGCAGTTGAAAGCAGGTTGACAGCTGCAGAAGCTAAACTAAACTTCCAAAAAAATGGTCTTCAAACCAGTAATCTGTGACAACTGCATGATGTGGGAAATCCGAGAAAACCCAACAGAGCTCAACCAAGTGTGTGTAAAGTGCCGCACGATCCAGGACTTGCTTCAGCGATTAAGTCTGCTAGAAAAGGAGCTGGAGGAAATGAGACAGCAACAGGAGCTTGAGGAGCTGACACACCCACAATTCATGGAAGTCTGCACCCCTAGCAGACTGAAAGACACCAGGGAGAATGACCTTTGCTGCTTCAACAGTGTTTGCCACTCCTCCTATTTTTGTGTCGTCTGCAAATTTAACAAGTTTGCTTATTATACCAGAATCTAAATCATTAATGTAGATTAGGAATAGCAGAGGACCTAATACTGATCCCTGTGGTACACCACTGGTTACCTCACTCCATTTTGAGGTTTCTCCTCTAATCAGTACTTTCTGTTTTCTACATGTTAACCACTCCCTAATCCATGTGCATGCATTTCCTTGAATCCCTACTGCTTTCAGTTTCAGAATTAATCTTGTGTGCGGGACTTTGTCAAAAGCTTTCTGGAAATCTAAATAAACCATGTCGTATGCTTTGCAGTTATCCATTTTCAATGTTGCATCCTCAAAAAAGTCAAGTAGGTTAGTTAGACACAATCTCCCTTTCCTAAAACCATGCTGGCTGTCTCCCAGGATATTGTTACCATATAGGTAATTTTCCATTTTGGATCTTATTATAGTTTCCATAAGTTTACATATAATAGAAGTCAGGCTTATTGGTCTGTAGTTACCTGGTTCGGTTTTGTCTCCCTTTTTGTGGATCGGTATTACGTTTGCTATTTTCCAGTCTGTCGGTACAACCCCTGTGTCAAGAGACTATTGCATGATCTTGGTTAGCGGCTTGTAAATAACTTCTTTCATTTCTTTGAGTACTATTGGGAGGATCTCATACGGCCCAGGGGATTTGTTTATTTTAAGAGCTCCTAGTCCCTTTAACACTTCTGCCTCTGTTATGCTAAAGTTATTTAAAACTGGATAGGAACAGGTTGACATGTGGGGCATGTTGTCCGTGTCCTCCTTTGTAAAAACCTGTGAAAAGTAATCATTTAATATATTTGCTATTTTTTTTTTCTTCATCTATGATTTTGCCATTTGTGTCTCTTAGACATTTAACCTCCTCTTTGAATGTTCTCTTGCTGTTATAATGTTGGAAAAACATTTTGGAATTGGTTTTAGCCCCCTTAGCAATATTGATTTCTATCTCTCTCTTGGCCTTTCTAACTTCCTTTTTGACTTGTGTTTGCAGTTCCAAGTACTCTTTCTGTGTAGTTTGTTTTTGGTCCCTTTTAAATGCTCTGTAAAGTGCCTTTTTATCACTGAATATTTTTTTAATTGATCTATTAAACCATTTTGGCCATTTTGTTTTAGATTTAGATTTGTCTACTTTTGGGATGTAATTGTTTTGTGCCTCTAGTACTACATTTTTAAAGAACAGCCATCCTTTTTCTGTGGATCTTTTTGTCTATTTTACTCCAATCTACTTCTACTAGTCTCTGTTTCATACCTTCATAGTTTGCTTTTCTAAAATTGTAAACCTTAGCTTTAGTCATTACTTTTGGGGTTTTAAAAAATATTTCAAATGAGACCATGTTGTGGTCTGAGTTTGCCAATGGCTCTCTGACCTCTGTTTTAGTTATTCTGTCTTCATTATTTGAAAAGACTAAATCAAGGCATGCCTCCCCTCTAGTCGGTGCCTTGACAAATTGCGTTAGGAAGCAGTCATTTGTCATTTCCACCATTTCAATTTCATCCGTCGTGCCCCCCATCGGGTTTTCCCATTTTATACAGGGGAAGTTGAAATCCCCCTTTAATATGGCTTCTCCTTTTCTACACTCATTTCGAATGTCATTGTATAACAGATTATTTTGCTCAGCGTCTGAATTTGGCGGTCTATAGCATGCTCCTATTATTATGCCCTTTGAATTTGTGTCCATTATTCTGACCCATAATGATTCTGCATTGTTTTCTTTGTCCTGATTTAACACCTGGGCTTCAAGACTATTTCTTATGTATAGCGCTACCTCTCCGCCTCTTCTGTCCTGCCTGTCTTTCCTATATAGTGTGTACCCACTAATATTATATTCGTTTCCATCACTCTCAGACAACCAAGTTTCTGTAACACTTATCACATCATACTTACTTGTTAGTGCAGTAGCTTCAAGTTCTAACATTTTGTTTCTGAGACTTCTAGCATTAAGATAAATACATTTAATAGTTGTCTTACCTGAGTTGTTGCCCTTGTTTTGATGTGGTCTCCCTTCTGTTTTTTTGTTTTCTCCCCCCTTCCTTTCTAGTTTAAATGCTTCTGGACCTCCTGAAGGATCCTTTCTCTGAGTAGATTGGTTCCCTTTCTGTTTAAGTGCAGTCCGTCCCACCTGTATAGATAGTCCTTGTTGTAGAATGTGGTCCAATGTTCAAGAAAGGTGAAGCCTTCCTGAGTGCACCACGATTTCAGCCATGCATTTTGATTTAGTATTTCCAGCTGTCCATATGGTCCTTTGCAGGGTGCCGGCAGTATCCCAGAAAATACCACAGTTTTGGTCTTGTCTTTTAATTTCCTTCCTAGCTCTCTGAATTTGTTTTGCAGGGATCTTGGCCTGTCTCTTCCAATGTTGTTTGTACCGATGTGGACGACTACTACCGGGTCGCCTCCTGTTCGTTGTAGGAGCCTGTCCACATTCTCAGTGATGTGCTTGACTGAGGCTCCTGGAAGGCAGCACACTGTTGTAGTAAGGGGGTCCAAACTGCGAAATGAGCTTGCTGTGTTTCTCAATATGGAGCCCCCAACAATCATGACTTCCCTTCTTTTTGCTGCCTGGCCAGCACAGTTTATAGGGTCCTGGATGTTGTTCCTTTCATTCTCTTGATTTTGGTTTTGGTCATCTAAATGTTGAAGTGGCTCAAATTTGTTGTCTGGATGTCTGGATTTCAGGTGGTTGTGTTTGACGAAGTTTCTTTTTTTCCCTGCTTCTGCCTATCTGAACCCAGCTGTTTAGACTCTCTTCCATCTCCCTGGTGTCTTTCAGTCTGCTAGGGGTGCAGACTTCCATGAATTGTGGGTGTGTCAGCTCCTCAAGCTCCTGTTGCTGTCTCATTTCCTCCAGCTCCTTTTCTAGCAGACTTAATCGCTGAAGCAAGTCCTGGATCGTGCGGCACTTTACACAAACTTGGTTGAGCTCTGTTGGGTTTTCTCGGATTTCCCACATCATGCAGTTGTCACAGATTACTGGTTTGAAGACCATTTTTTTGGAAGTTTAGTTTAGCTTCTGCAGCTGTCAACCTGCTTTCAACTGCTTCTAACTGCGTTGTACTTGTCCCCTCATACTTCTCCCACGATGTCGCTTTCAAACGCTGTCGCTGGGAAGCCTGGCTGCCTTTGTTTGTGTTTGTCCTGCGGGCTCTGCCCCTCCCCATGTCCCAGAATGCCTCGGGATTTGAATCAGCTGCTCCGAGTTTCAGCTTGTTATCAGAAAAATACACGCAGCTGCAAGGCTTTAAGCTGCAATGTTTTCTGATTAAAGCAACTCTGCTATTCCTAATCTACATTAATGATTTAGATTCTGGTATAGTAAGCAAACTCGTTAAATTTGCAGACGACACAAAAATAGGAGAAGTGGCAAACACTGTTGAAGCAGCAAAGGTCATTCAAAATGATCTAGACAGCATTCAGAATTGGGCAGACACATGGCAAATGAAATTTAATAGAGAAAAGTGTAAAGTATTGCAGGCAGGCAATAAAAATGTGCATTATAAATATCATATGGGAGATAGTGAAATTGAAGAAGGGAACTATGAAAAAGACCTAGGAGTTTATGTTGACTCAGAAATGTCTTCATCTAGTAAATGTGGGGAAACTATAAAAAAGGCCAACAAGATGCTCGGATATATTATCCCGGGTTTAAAAGGCATGTCGTATGCAGACAGGCTAAAAGAATTGAATCTATTCAGTCTTGAACAAAGAAGACTACGCGGCGATCTGATTCAAACATTCAAAATCCTAAAAGGTATAGACAATGTCAACCCAGGGGACTTCTTTGACCTGAAAAAAGAAACAAGGACCAGGGGTCACAAATGGAGATTAGATAAAGGGGCATTCAGAATAGAAAATAGGAGGCACTTTTTTACACAGAGAATTGTGAGGGTCTGGAACCAACTCCCCAGTAATGTTGTTGAAGCTGACACCCTGGGATCCTTCAAGAAGCTGCTTGATGAGATTCTGGGATCATTAAGCTACTCTGGACTCTGAATCCAGCGATCCAAGTTCAAATCTCACTGGGACCTAACTGAGGGTTATACTTTTTTTAACAAAGAAAATCTTGTGAATTTGACTGTTTCCAGCGACCCCACTTGAACCGTAAGTTTGTTTTTACAAAAGCAGCAGAGGCAAGGAAGAGCCCGGATAGCTCAGTCAGTAGCGCATCAGACATTTAATCTGGGGGTCCAGGTTTTAAGTCACTGTTCGGGCGGTGTTAGTTTTAGAACTATGTATACATATGAAATGAAACTGACAATTTATGCTACGTTTTTGACTATTTGCATATCCGATCCCCCCACCCCCAGTGATAAAACTCGAAATAAACGCAACATTGCAATGTTGCATTTCTAGACCATTACAAATTGTTGGAATTTTATTTTCCAGTTAAGAGGAGTGAGTGGCTGGTTAGCTCAGTTGGTTAGAGTGTGATGCTAATAATACCAATGTCATGGGAGTAGTAATATTACTATAGCTTATGTAAAAAGTTTGATTGATGACCTTTTTTGACCTTTTAGGGACCTTTTGACCTTATGTGTGAATATATGAATATATAATGAGTGGGAGTGGATTTATGAATTTATGAATATATAATGAGGGGGCATGGATTTTATATAGGAGTATGGAATATATATATATATATATATATATATATATATATATATATATATATATATATATATATATAATGTTATTTATGTAATCAGGTGATAGGGGGTTACCCAAGTTTTATAAATGCTTATGTTAACTTATGCTTGGTGCAGACAACATTAAAGTCTTAATATTTTTTTTACATAAGACACTTAATGAAAAAAGGAGTATGTTTAAAATAGTGTATTAAAAACAAAAAGAAAACAACTTATTTGACATTTAAAAGCATTTAAACATTATGAGATTGTTCAGTGGTTTCAGGCGCAGTGATTTTTATTTTTATATGCTTATGTTAACTTATGCGAGGTGTATACATATTTTTACCAGGACACGTTAAAAGCAAAAGATATTTTACATACAGAAACCAATAGTTGAAACAGGAGAAAGTTTAAAACAGCGTATCACAAAAGCAATAAATTAAATATTTATAAAAAGAACAAAAACAAAACAAAATCTACCAGAGTACAATTTCTGAAAAAAGCTCTCTCTTACCGTTTTCAAAAAAAAAAAAAAACTCCCCGGACAAACGAACAAATCCTGCCTGAATTCTTTCCCTCTCATTGCTTCCTCTCTCTTCAAACTTCAGCTGAGGAATGACTTCAAAACTTGTTTTGTGACTTAAATAGGGGGGCGGTTCCTTTACACCACACATGCGCACGAAACACACACCCAGTGAGAATATTTTTCATTTGATTTTACATGTAATGAACAGAGTGGGGGTAAATGTGTGCTGAAAGCAGACAATATTTAGATAGGAAGTTACCTCTGAAAATCATCGATCCTGGAGCCGTGTAGTCTAGGTTCGTTGTTTGGAAAACATGATGTTCCCTTTCAAGTCGAAAATAACCATCAAGGTATGGGACATTGCCGTCAGGCAGTAGGGATTGGCTGAGCTTTATGTCAAAGCTGCCGATCGGCCTCCGCGCAAGCTGCCGTGTAAGCCCGCCCCCCTGGGAGCTTACTATACGCAACGCGCGGAGAGTCACTTCCTCTTTTGCCTTCAGCCTTAGTAGCGGTAGGACTTAGAGCTGTACACTGATTGTACTCCATAAGCTTAGGCTTGAGAAGCTGGTTTATCCCCTTCTCTGAGTTTATTTCAGTGATTATTATTATTATTATTATTATTATTATTATTATTATTGTTAGATATATATTGTTTTCTTTATATATCTCTTTCTCGCTTTGCTTTTGCATGGCGTTTCTTCGTGGTCTCTCCGTCTTTCCTCTGTTCTTACTATTATTATTGTGTTTGGGTTTTTGTATATTATTGTGTGTATATATATTGTTATATATATTGTGTATATATATTTTTGTTCGGACGCGTGTTGCGTTGGCCTTGGCCCACGCGCATATCTGCATCCTCGGTCTAGCTTAGGCTAGACCGTGCGTGTGCGTGTAGTCTGCTCTGCAGTGTTCCTTCCCCACCGCGGCGCGTTCCCGCCACGTGTGTAATTGTTCTACACCCTCTTACTTTATTCTGCAGCGTCCAACAAAAAAAAAAAAAAAAAAAAAACTTTTTTCCCTTTCACTATACAGAGGAAGACAACCACCAACGTGCAAAATCCCCAGCACCATCAGGTAGGTATTGCACAGCATCAGACACTGTACCAGCACTTAGCGTCTCCGCTTGGCGGGTCAGCTGACGCGTAGGCGTCTGTGCTAGCGTTCCACGCTCGGTACTCGCGCTTCGGCGCTCGCGCTCCGGCACTTTTGGTGTCAGCGCTTGTGCGCTTGGTGCAGCGCTTCGGCGCTTTGTGCAGCGCTTCTGCGCGTGGTGCTTAGTGCTTCTGCACTTGGGGCTCAGTGCTCGACGCTCGACGCTCGACGCTTCGGCGCTCGGTGCTCGACGCTCGGTGCACGTTCCATCAGCGCTTGGTGCTTGGTGCTCGATGCTCGGTGCTCGACGCTTCGGTGCTCGACGCTCGGTGCTCGACGCTCGGTGCTCGACGCTTCGGCGCTCGACGCTCAACGCTCGATGCTCGACGCTTCGGCGCTCGACGCTCGGTGCTCGACGCACGCACCCTCGACGCTCGACGCACGCACCTCAGTGCTCGACGCTTCGGAGCTCAACTCTCGGTGCTCGACGCTTCGGCGCTCGACGCTTCAGCGCTCGACGCTTCGGCGCTCGACGCTCGACGCTTCGGCACCTCGACGCACGCACCCTCAACGCTCGACGCACGCACCTCGGTGCTCGACGCTTCGGCGCTCGGTGCTCGACGCACGCACCCTCGACGCTCGACGCACTCACCTCGGTACGCGACGCTTCGGTGCTTGACGTTCGGTGCTCGATGCTCGGTGCTCGACGCTCGACACTCGGTGCTCAACGCTTCGGCGCTCGACGCTTCAGCACTCGGCCCTCGACGCTCGGTGCTCGACGCTTCGGCGCTCGATGCTTCGGCGCCTCGACGCGCGCACCTCGGTGCTCGGCGCTTCGGCGCTCTGTGCTCGACGCACGCACCCATGACGCTCGACGTACGCACCTCGGCACTTGACGCGGCGGCGCTCAACGCACACACTTCAGGTGCTCGACGCTTGGTGTCCGACGCTTCGGCGTTTGACGGACACACCTCGGCGTTTAACGCGGCAGTGCTCAACGCACGCACTTCAGTGCTCGACGTCAGTGCTCGACGCTTCGGCGCTCGACGCTCGACGCTTCGGCGCTCGACGCTTCGGCACCTCGACGCACGCACCCTCGACGCTCGACGCACGCACCTCGGTGCTCGACGCTTCGGCGCTCGGTGCTCGACGCACGCACCCTCGACGCTCGACGCACTCACCTCGGTGCGCGACGCTTCGGTGCTCGACGTTCGGTGCTCGATGCTCGGTGCTCGACGCTTCGACGCTCGACACTCGGTGCTCAACGCTTCGGCGCTCGACGCTTCAGCGCTCGGCCCTCGACGCTCGGTGCTCGACGCTTCGGCGCTCGATGCGCGCACCCTCGACACTCGACGCACGCACCTCGGTGCTCGGCGCTTCGGCGCTCTGTGCTCGACGCACGCACCCATGACGCTCGACGTACGCACCTCGGCGCTTGACGCGGCGGCGCTCAACGCACACACTTCAGGTGCTCGACGCTTGGTGTCCGACGCTTCGGCGTTTGACGCACACACCTCGGCGTTTGACGCGGCAGTGCTCAACGCACGCACTTCAGTGCTCGACGTCAGTGCTAGATGCTTCGGCGTTCCACCATGTCTGGGTTCCACCGTTGCGTGACCTGCCAGGCCAAGTTGCCTGCCAGCGACCCACATGAGGACTGCGTCGCATGCTTGGGGCCGGACCATGCCGCATCTGCCCTGGCAGATAGGGCATACTGCCAGCTATGTGCGGGGTTTCAGACGCGCACCCTTTGCCAGAGAGCTAGGAAGGCGGTTGGAGGTCGTTCCCCATCCTCGGGCTCGTCCCACACTGTCTCGGCCCCACCGTCATCTGTCGTGACGCCGCCGGTGACGTCTCAGCTCCCTCGGAGCCCATCCTCCCAGCTTACAGCTGGTCAGAGGTCTCCAGTGACTGAGCTCACCTCCAAGTCACAGTTCATGGAGCTCATGATGGGACAGCAATCCCTCCTCATGACCCTAGCGAATGTGGCGCCTCGGGCCCCAGAGCTAGTAACCGGACCCATCGCTAGTCAGCCGATGGTTCCTCCACCAGTGCCTCACGGCCAACCCCAGGAAGTAGAGTGGGACACCGATGCTGTCTCAGACCCGCTCTTTGAAGACACAGAGCCTGAGGTGGCATCCCAGCACTCTGGGCAGGATGACCCTGAAGTGCTGGATACTAATGACCCTATCTGGTCGGTGGTGGAGAGGGCAGCCCGTCACTTAGGCGTGGACTGGCCTGCGTTAGAGCCAACACAACGCTCTCTATTTGAGTTGCCATCGGCTCCGCCCCTTCAGTCCAGGATGCTCCCGGCATTCCCGGATTTTATTAAGGAGGTGCAGTCTACCTGGGGGGCCCCGGCCTCCGCCCCTGCAACTTCTCGCAAGGCATGCACGGGGCGAGCGAAGCTGGGTTAGCGTCCTCTCCGCCAGCGGGCGCCGCGTTCGCCGCGCTAGTAAAGGCGCCGACATTATCGGGGCTGGCTAAGGACCCCTCCTGCCCTAACAGGCAGTGTAGGATTACGGAGGCCCACCTGAAAAAGGGTTATGCCGCGGCTACAGAGGCAGTTAGGCTGTCTAACGTGGCCAGCCTCCTGACGGTCTACCAGGCGGCGCTGATTCGCGATCTGCCTGAGTCCCCATCTGTTGGACTTAGGACCGAGCTGGGTGCAGTTGCGCAGCTTTTGGTTAAGCTGGCTCAGCTGAATGCGCGAGCACAGGGCAGGAGCATTGCTTCCCTTGTGGTGGCAAGGAGGCGGCTCTGGCTCTAGCAGGCCAGGGTACAGGAGCCTGATAAGGCCCCATTGCTAGATGCTCCTATATCCCCGGGGTACACGTTTGGCCCAGCGGTGGAGGAGATGCTGCAACGCTCTGTCAAGGCACGTGAGGCGTCGCAGCAGTTGGCAAAGATGTGGCCAAGCAAACCCTTCCAGCCAAGGCGGCCACAGGAGCGCCAGTGGCGCAGGGCACCGCTGCAGCAGCAAGCGCACCCACAGGGCAGTAAAACCGCCCCTTTGGGGGTTTCAGCACGCAGCCAACCCGCGTTTGCAAGACCGCAGCGCGGAGGGTGGCGCCCTAGAGGAGGTGGCAGACCGCGTCCTCGTGGCTCTGGCCAGGCCCCTCGTGAGCAAGCGCAGCCTAAGCAGCCCTGAGAAACCCCGGCAGCCGTTAACCCACTCCTACACTGTTCCACTATTTTAGATCTGCGACTACTGAACAAATACCTATGGGCGTTGTCGTTCAAGATGCTTACGCACAGGCACATTGTCCAGTCTGTCCGGCAGGGCGACTGGTTTACCACCGTAGACCTCACAGATGCATACTTTCACGTTCCCATCTGTCCGGGTCACAGGAAGTACCTACGATTCGCATTTCAGAACAGGGTCTACGAGTTTTGTGTCCTGCCATTCGGCCTGTCTCTAGCTCCTCGAACCTTTTCGAAGTGTATGGATGCCATTTTAGCCCCCTTGCGGGTTCAAGGCGTCCGACTGCTGAACTATCTGGACGACTGGCTCGTCTGCGCGCAGTCAAAGGAGCAGTTGGCACAGCACACAGTGATGGTTACAAATCATCTTCACCGGCTAGGTCTGAAGGTCAATTCAGAAAAGAGCCGCCTCGTGCCGAGCCAACGGACCGAATTTTTGGGTCTGCATCTGGACTCTGTGTCCATGGAAGCGACCCTGTCGACACAAAGAGTTGCCTCGCTGGAGCGGTGTCTCTCCCTATTCAGGTTGAGAGAAACAGTCAGCATGGAGCTGTGTCAGCGCATGCTGGGGTTGATGGCTGCCGCCTCGCAAGCCCTTCCTTTGGGCTTACTACACCAGAGACCTCTGCAGGCCTGGTTCAATGCCTTCGCGTTGCATCCGCGGAGAGACAAACACCGCAGGTTGAGGGTATCCCGAACCTGCTGGGAAGCACTGCGCTGGTGGAAAGTTCTGTCGAACATCCGCCAGGGCGTACGCTTGGGTCCCATCTTCCGAAGGGAGGTTATTACGACCGATGCTTCCAACCAGGGTTGGGGAGCAGTCTGGAACGGGTCGGGGACTCGCGGAGTGTGGTCAGGACCCTGGAGGTCGGCCCACATCAATGCTCTAGAGCGGTGGACCTCGCCCTTCGGCACTTCTTGCCAGTGCTTCTAGGCAAGCACGTGTTAGTGCGGTCAGACAACACCACGGTAGTGGCGTATATCAACCGCCAGGGCGGCTTGCGGTCCCCACCATTCAGAGTGCGAGAGCGCCCTCTACTCGGTCGCAATATGCGTATAAGTGGCAATTGTTTCAGAGTTGATGTCTGGCTGAGGGCCATGACCCGGTCTCCTGCCCTATGGCAGTGATATTACAGTTTCTGCAGAAGCTGCTAGATGAGGGGAAGTCTCCCTCTACACTTAAAGTGTATTTGGCCGCTATTTCGGCTTGCCATGTACGCATTGACGGGTTATCACCTGGTTGCCATTTTCTGGCATCTCAGTTCCTAAAGGGCGCAAGACGCTTGCGGCCTCCAAGGTCGACCAGTTTACCATCATGGAGCCTTGATGTGGTGCTAGAAGCCCTTACCAAGGCACCGTTCGAGCCTCTCCACAGTGTGGATATGAAGTTCGTGTCTATAAAGACTGCATTTTTGCTATCAGTGGTATCAGCAAAACGCGTGGGCGAGTTACATGCACTTTCGGTGCATTCATCATGTACTCGTTTCGCAGGAGACGGTTCTAAGGTCTCCATATGTCCAAATCCGGCCTTTTTACCCAAGGTCATATCCCCGTTTCACATGAACCAACCAGTCGAGTTGATGGCGTTCCATCCTCCTCCTTTTTCTTCCCCAGAGGAAGAGCGGTTACACATGCTCTGCCCTGTGCGGGCATTGAGGTGTTATATTGACCGCACAAAGACTGTGAGGCAAACAGAACAGCTGTTCATATGCCATGGTTCTAAGACTTTGGGTCAGCCGTTGTCTAAGCAACGCCTTTCTCATTGGATAGTGGATGCTATTCAGTTAGCATATGATTCTATGGGCCTTCCGCCACCAGGGCAGTTGAAGGCACATTCCACTAGGGGTATGGCAACATCCTGGGCCCTCTTTAGAGGGGTGCCGATGTCTGACATTTGCGCTGCAGCCAGTTGGGTTACACCGCATACATTTACGAGGTTCTACCGGTTAAATGTACTGGAATCCTCTGCTCCGTCATTTGGAGCATCTGTGTTGCACTCTATGACGCCTCAGGTTGCGGACGTGTAGAGTGGTTGACAATATGGTGTGACTATTCCACCTTTGGACAGGTGTCATTGTGAGCATAGACGCTGAGGCGCAGCTCCGCATATGTGTAGATGTACTGCCTACGCAGTTGTGTTATGACGTAAGTCTGTCCTACTGCCGAGAATCCTCCCTCGCGACGGCTTGGGTACACTGTTCCCATACCTTGATGGTTATTTTCGACTTGAAAGGGAACGATAGGTTGTGGATGCAACCCCGGTTCCCTGAAAGAGAAAATAACCATCAAGCCGCGAGGTCGCTCTGGAGGCCTTCACGGCCTGAAGGGCAAAAGAGGAAGTGACTCTCCGCGGGGGGTGGGCTTACACGGCAGCTTGCGCGGAGGCCTATCGGCAGCTTTGACATAAAGCTCAGCCAATCCCTACTGCCTGACGGCAATGTCCCATACCTTGATGGTTATTTTCTCTTTCAGGGAACCGGGGTTGCATCCGCAACCTATCGTTATCTCAACTTAAATATACAGATGCCTTCAAAAAGATTAGAAAGAAATGTTTTTTGAAAGATATATAAAATCGGAATATGTGTTGTATTGCTAATAAAAATAAAAGAGAAAAATACTGTAAATGTTTTTTATCATCAACAGATTTGAATAACCTCATACACGATCAAACTATTCTGAGGGTTGTGCAAATTATTAATACGCTTTACTGTTTAGATTTTTTTTTTAAACTATAGGAGCTTAGTGCAGCGTTATGTTTTTTAAATCGGTTAACCTAATGTTTGCACAGCCTGATGTAATGACCCCTTTATAAGTTATATTTTCTAGATATTCACAAAAACAAGTGAGAATATTTTTCATTCGATTTTACACGTAATGAACGCGTTTTGGGGGTAAATGTGTGCTGAAAGCAGACAATATTTAGATAGGAAGTTACCTCTGAAAATCAGGACACCCTGTTATAAGGGCTCTAGTGTCTGACTCTGAGGTGTTTCAGAATATACAAACCTTAATAACCCTGTTGAAAACTCTAGGGTTTTTAAAACAGTAACTTTGTAATTGTACAGCAATAATGGCACCCTTTCGGAAAAAAAACTTGTAAGAGGAAGCATGTGGAAATTAATGTTGATGATGATTCTGATAATGATGATGCTGTGACTGTTGTTCAAAAAAATAAAAAGGTTTCAATTGATCCAAGTCAAACTGTGTCAAATTCTGTAATCATCTCCCAAAGTACCTTAAATACAAATCCCTCAACAAGATCCCCTACACATAGTAAGTCTCCAACCCTAGATGTAAGACCAAGCACTGTTCACCCCCTAAATTTAGGAGCTTTTGAGAATTTTGACTATCTAGACAAACTATTAAATGATTTAAATTATAACTCGCATAATTTAACGCCAATCAAGTCTCTGATTGATGAACTTTCTATAGATAGTCCCCCGATAAATGACATCATCCCTAATATAAACAACAATAACCCAAGGGTTATTAATGATGCTAAATTGACTCAGATCAATTGTGACTCTTTGGATAAGCTTTTGCAAGAAATGTCTAGAGAAAATCATGTTACTACAGAGAGTGTAAATGATATGGAAAGCCAAATAGGGGAAGCTTAAACAGGGGGGCTTGTCAGGATGACTCTTAGCATAAAAGTCCTGGGGGCTGGTGTATTACATGATGATCAAGTGGCTGGTCCTTCTGGTTTACAGAACCCCCATAGGGTTAACAATGGGGGTAGAATTGGTGGGGAAGGTGTACAGCTTAGACATAGATCTATGTTTAACAATATCGAATTGAAGCACCCTCTTAACTTTACACATCTGTATGATTTGGATTCCTATGCTGAAGTTTTTACTGTGTTGCATGAAACGTTAGAGAATATGTTGAGTGAGGTTTCTAGAACATTAAGACCCACAGACATTGTACAGCTTGAATTAAGAGCAGGATCCTTGGATATACCAGTGTATGTAAAAATGACTGGAGACAATTTAAGTCTAGACGATTTTTTCAGTCAGATTGAAGCTCTCCTTCAAAGTCATAGTGAAATTTTGGCTGATGATTCTTTGATGTTGATTGTCCAGGTTATAAGGTCTAAGGAGAGGTTTGTAGACCTTAATGAAAAGTGAGCTTATTAGAAAAAAAGCCAAACATCTGATTATATGTTACAACAGAGACAATCAATTATGTTTTGCTTACAGCGTTCTGAGCTTGTTATTTCCAGAATTCAGGGGTCCTTATGATATGTGTATGGCTGAGGCTTTAAAACTTCAACAGCGTGTGGGGTTAAGTGAACATCAGATGATTTCGTTTGCTGACCTAGATAAATTTGAACAGGCCCTAGATGTTAAAATTGTGGTATGGTACAGATGTCCTCAAAAGGATGTGTTCCTGAAACACCAAACAGATAAGCGACCAAAAAGCAAAACTGTATTTCTGTTTCTTCATGAGAATCATTTCTACGGTATTGTTAACTTGAAAGGTTTTCTGGGTGCCGCCTATCTGTGTAATTACTGTTACACAGCCTACAGTAACCGATCTGGACATCGTTGTGAGGGACACTGTAATGTGTGTTTTTCACCAGCCTGTAACAGCGATGCTTCTGTAAAGGTAAAATGTAATGATTGCAATCGTTATTGTCGATCACAGCTCTGTTATGATGAGCATAAGATTCTCCGAGATAAAGCCAACAGTGAAAAACAGGTCTCTATGTGTGACATTTTAAAACTGTGTACAAGAAGCTATTCTCTCTATAAATGCAATCCTGATAAATCGCCGATTCATAAATGTCCTAGTCCCTACTGTAAGATATGTAAGGCTGTGTTGTTACCTCACACTGATCACAAATGCTTCATTCAAGTGCCAAAACCTTATGAGCCCACAGACAAATATGTGTTTTATGATTTTGAATGCAGGCAGGAAGATGGCTTGCACATTCCAAATTATTTGTACTGCATGCACCTGGATGGGGAATCATGGTTTTGGGAGAGTGAGGATTGTGTGAAAAAGTTTTTTGAAAGGTATCGCAGGCCCAGTTACGTTGGCTATACTTTCTTGGCGCACAACTCGAAATCGTATGACAGCAATTTACTGATGAATTATTTATTTACCAACGGTGTTAACCCTCATATCATCGCTCAGGGTAGCAAGTTAATGTGTTTTACAGATGAGGCTTTTAAGATGCGCTACAATGATTCCTTTAACTTTATGCCCATGAAGTGCAATGCCTTCAGCTATGGGATTTGAAGCCAGAAAAGGATATTTTCCTCATTTTTTCAATACTGTTGAAAACCAGAATTACGTAGGCCCCTATCCTGAACCACGTTACTACAGTGTTCAGCAAATGATGTCTAAAGAACGTGATGACTTTTACAAATGGTATGATTCAATTAAGAATGGCGTTTTTAATTTCAGAGAAGAAATGGCATTCTACTGCAAAAATGATGTTGAAATTTTGAAAGAGGCCTGTATCAAATTCCGTACAGAGGTTTATGCTATAGGGCAGATAGACCCCTTCCAATGTACCACTATTGCTTCACTGTGCATGGCTATGTATAGAAGTAAATTCATGCCTAAAGACACAATAGCGATCATTCCTCCCGACAATTACAGTGAGCAGCAAAAAAGCTTTTCAAATGCCTCGATACAATGGTTAATGTATGTATCTGAAACTGAAAATGTTTTCATTCAACATGCTTTAAACTATGGAGAGCTTAAAATAGGACCCTTTTTCTTGGACGGGTATGCTGTGATTAATGGTAAGCGTACGGCTTTTGAATTTGCTGGGTTCTTTTTTCATGGTTGTCCCCAATGCTATGATTCTGCCGATGTAAACCCCTTATGCAAAGTATCCTGTGGTACGATGTATCATCACTTTGATGAAAAGATTGAAACATTGCAAAAGGTTTATGGGTTGGAAGTCAGAGTTATTTGGGAGCATGAATGGAACGCCCTGAAAAAACAGCCTAAAGTTCACGATTTTTTGGTTCGCTCCGATTTTCCAGAACGTCTCAATCCTCGTGAGGCGCTGTTTGGGGGGCGTACAAATGCCATTACATTACATTATGTGGCCCAAGAAAATGAAAGGGTGGAATACTTATTTCACTAGCTTGTACCCCTTTGTCAACAGAAGTGTACCCTGTAGACCATCCTACCGTAATTTACCATAATTTTCAAGACTTGAGGCAGTACATTGGCTTGTTCAAATTAACTGTTCTGCCTCCAAGGGGTCTTTATTTCCCTGTACTGCCTGCCCGCATCTGTGGTAAATTAATGTTTACCCTCTGCCGTTCATGCGCAGAAACACTAAATCAAACCGGGGTATGTAACCATACCTCTGGAGAAAGAGCCTTGACAGGGACATGGTGCAGTGTAGAGGTAGTCAAAGCTCTTGAGAAAGGTTACAAAGTGTCTAAAATACACGAAGTTTGGCATTTTCCTCAGAAATCTGACACTCTCTTTACAGGTTACATTAATAGTCATCTCAAGGGGAAACAGGAAAGTTCAGGTTACCCCTCTCATTGTACCAATGATGGGCGTAAAGAGCGCTATATTGCTGAATATTTTCAGAAAGAGGGGGTTCAATTAGATCCTCAAAACATTAATGTTAACCCTGCTAAGAGACAAATCTCCAAGTTATGTTTAAACTCATTTTGGGGGAAGTTTGCCCAGAGAACTAACCAACTCTCTACAAGCTTGGTTAAAGATCCTGACCAGTTTTTCCATTATCTCTTTTCAAAAAGATATCAGGTTTCGCATTTTTGTTTTGTAAGTGATACGGTGGCGCAGGTTCAGTGGCGTTACGCTTCTGATACCTATACTCCCCCCGGTAATGTAAACGTATTCATAGCGGCGTTTACAACCGCTTACGCCTGGCTAGAGCTCTATAACCTCACGGATCGTCTGCAGGGTCGCTGTCTGTACCATGATACGGACTCTGTGATCTTTGTCAGTAGGCCCCATGCATGGCGTCCTGAACTTGGCGATTATCTTGGAGATTTAACTAGCAAGCTGAAGCTTGTGTCAGGGGGGCCTAAAACGTATGGATACATCACAAACAGCGGAAAAACATGTCTCAAAGTAAAGGGTATTACCCTAAACTATGAGAATTCCAAATTAATTAACCTTGCTTCATTAAAAGACCTAGTTCAAAACTTTGTGAACCCTAATAGAAACACCCCCACTGAGCATATCATGATTCGAGGCTCCCAGATTCACCGTAATAAAAAAGAATTTCAATTGGAAAACAAACCACTCCAGAAAACTTTTCAAATAGTCTACAATAAGAGAGTCTTGCTGTCTGATTACACATCTCTTCCTTATGGCTACTGAAGATGGCTTCGATATTAGACTAACCGTACCTTTTGCAGTATAATATCCGGACCCTCCAATTCAGGCAAAAGTTATCTTGTGAAGCAGCTTTTAGAAAACTCTCCACAGATCTTGTCCCAAACCCCTGAGAATATCATATGGTGTTATAGCTGTTGGCAGCCATTATACAACAAATTGGCACTTAAATTTAAAAATGTAAAATTTATTGAAGGCATACCAGCTTCATTATCCAATGATAATTTACTGCCTCCTAACAAAATCAATTTAATCATTATAGATGACTTGATGGAGGCGGCTAGCGAAAATGATGAAATACAGAAAGCTTTTACAAAATACGTTCATCATAGGAATTTATGCGTGCTGTATTTGGTTCAAAATGTGTTTTTTCAAGGAAAAATGAGCCGTACCATAAACTTGAATGCCAATTACATTATTCTGTTTAAAAACCCTCGAGATAAACTTCAAATCAACACGCTAGCCCGACAGATGTACCCCGGTAACTCCAAGTTTTTCTTAGAAGCGTTTGAAGATGCGACAAAAAAACCCTATGGTTATCTTTTAATAGACTTAAAGGCACAAACCCCCGAAGCATACCGTCTAAGAACTGGTTTATTTACTCCTGATTGGCCAGTTGCTTATATCATGAGAAATACCAAGACAAAACACTTACAATCGGCCTGTTATAGCGCTAAAACTTTTATTTATCTAGGCTCATCAACAACGCAGCATGTCGGCTAGAATAAAACGTAACCTCCATCTCTTAAAGAGCATAGTTCATAGCTCTGCTCATCAGAGAAGAGCAATTTTACGAAACGCTTCAGACGATTTTATCAAATCTATTGTGGAAATTGCCTTAAATGCCTTAAAGGGTCACATCCCCTTAACTTCGAGTCAGTTAAACACTCTCAAAAAGCAGCGGCGTGTTATAAAGAGCCTATGTAATAAGAACCATTCAATTAAAAAGAAGAAAAAACTGTGAATCAGAGTGGTGGTTTTATTGGCGCTTTAATAAGGATTGCATTGCCTTTTTTATCAGGACTCTTAATGCCTCAAAGTTAATTTGTAAAAATGACTCACTCCCAGAAAATGTTTCTGATACCACAACATCAACTCGATAGACTTCGGCAGCCTGAGCCCCAGCACCCCTATTAAAAAAGCCGTTGAAAGCCGACTTGACTCTGAAATGAAAAGCATTCTACTTAGAACTGACATCAGTGACCATGAGAAAGTTAAGCTATACACAAGCTCCTTACAGAGATATCTAGCGTTGATTAAACAGAGTGAAAAAGAGCTTAATACCCTGACTTTGATTACACCCCCCTCTGAGGAAATGGCCCAACCTGCTGCAGAATCTGAATCTAAGGTAGTGACTTATGTTATGAGTAGCGTCCCCTCCAGATCTAAGAAAAATGCTAATTTTATTTTAAACGCCATGTCTCAGAATGCTTTGGTTACCTCATGGAATGATCAAGGGGAATGCATTCTTAGGGGCAAGAACATTAGAGGGTCGCATTTGGTTGATTTAATCAGGGCTGCTACAGGGAATACCAATATCCCTGAACATAGGCTACCTGTAGGATGGGTTGAATGCATCAAAGGTTTGGCTGTGATAAATGTCCCCTATTCTACAGTACCTAATTCTCAAACATGACAACTCATAGAAGCCTATAAAAAACGACCCTTAGAGACCCCTGAATAAGAAGCAGAAAAAAAGACAACAGTTATGGGAAACTTATTAAGATGTTACTGTTTTTATTGAGTTTCATACAAATCTTTACATTTTGTTGTAAATTCATGCATATGGTGTATAACAATGTCTGATATATATATGTCTGTATAAGTCTTTACAACAATAAAAATATTTATTCAGCATATACATTGTCATAAGTTTTTTTGAAGACTAACATTCATAACATATTTTAAAATCATGGTGAGTCTTGACACACTGCACGCATGAAAATACATTTATACAGTTCTGTTTTTTAGGGTTAGACATACAATGTATAAATTGGGACACCATCAGATCATTTTTGTTTAAATCAGAGCTGTAGAGCGCCATAACCTCAGGGTAAGTAAGTCCTTTGGCTCGATGATGTAAGAAGAAAACACAGTGATGGCCGCAGGTAGTGGTCATAAGACCCTGTAGAGACTGATTATTGTACACTGTTTGTTTAGCGTTGTTGTCTAAAAAGTTTGAGATAGTCTTAGGAAAATAAATAAAATCTGGAGGGTTACCGTAAGAATCAAAAAACTCTCCCTGACCCTCTTCTTTTAGATAAATCCCCAGCCAGTGTTCTCCAGGATAATTCTGGGGGTCTGTGTTGACAATGAGTATCGCCAGAAGTTTTTTTTATTTTTCCTTTAGGTAGTTGATCACTAGCTAGGACCCCATAAAAATACTTTTCAGTCATGGGGTTGCTGGATAGCAGCGCTGTAAGCTGGGTGGTATTCATTTTTAAAAAGGATCAAAGTTGTATCAAACTTTTCAGTAATCAAAGAGAACAGCTCTTTGGTGGGAAACCTCAATCACGTTCTCAAAAACAGCATAAACAATCATATTCACAGTCTCTGGCAGAGCATGGGCAATACGCATTTCAAGACGCATATTACCATTTTTTACTAAGGAAAAATGATCTCCACATTCTTGGTCAGGGGTCAAATCAAAAGCATAGAGCGTATAGCCTCTAATAAAGTCTAACCGATCAATTATCAGCAGTTTGTCTTTGAGATGTCTACCCGTGGCTTGTATTAGACTGTAATATTCACAGACGGGGTTGTGTCTTGCTGTATAGTCGGGTTGTAAAGGTTTTGAGGGGACTTGTTCACCATCAACATACATAGCTATAAAGTTCCCGGCAAAGTGTTTAAAGTTAAAAGGGTTTTTAGCATAGGAACCGCTAAAAGCGTCATTATCTGTTAAACCAATAACCACAAACTTTGGTAACTGCCCCAGAAACAAATTCTCCTGATTACAGACCCTACTCCCCCTAGGAACACTAAAAACTTTCATAGCCACTTTATCAGTAGGATATCTGGCATTAGAGGTCATCAAGGCCTGAGCTTGGGCAATTCTAACCTCCGGGGCTACTTTTACTTTTTTAATATAGAGAGAGGCTTCTAAAATTTTAAGTTTGAACTCTTCTGCGACATCAGACATTAAACAAAAAGTGTCACTGGCCCTAACCATTTTAATTTTCAGGTCAATACCATTTAGCATGAGTTTCTCTTGAAAAAATATATCTGAATGCAGGGGTCCTAAAAGTTCAACTGTATGGCTCATTCTGGTAAAAACATGCCGTTTAACTAAACCTTCATTATCCCCTGCAGGATCAGTCTCATCCATGTGTCCTGGGGTATCTTTGTAAAACAATCCGGCAGTGAATTGAGATTTTAGGGTGTCCTTACTAAAGTTTAGCAGTGCTTCTATAATGCTACGGTAAGGATAAGTATTACTGCTTTGACTAATTAGGCGGTTTCCTAAAGTTACATCCACTTGTGAAAACATGGTAGCTACAGGGTAATTGATAATACCAGCTATACTGGCCCCAACTAAATCAGCGCCATGAGCCCTAGTAATTTTGCATGAAAGTCTTAAAAGAGTATTATTCAAATCAAGATAATCTTCCCCATTTCCCGCTATGTAAAATTCGAGCGGAGCCGTGTCAGACAAGGCAGACAGGGGGGGATTTTCCACATAAAGGTTTTTTTCAATACCTGAGACATATGATGTACCAGAGTCATGATTTAAAAGATGTTTCTGTTTTTCTTTGTTCTGTGAGTCTTTGGTTTCTTGCTCCTTCTCCGGTTACTGCTACTAAATGACCTGAATGTAGAGGGTTTCGCCTTTTTGTGATGATGATAGCGAGATCCCGGGGGTTTGCTACGTTTTCTCTTGTATCCTCTGGACATCACCATCAATCCCTCCCCTGACTGGCTCTTGTTGTGGCTAGGAGGGTTATGACTTGTTAGGACATTTGACACTACGTCACTAACAATATTTTTAGCGGCTGATTTAAAATGAGGTTTAACTATTTCAAAACCCCTTCTAAGTAACGGTAAAGCTTTTCTGAAAAGACTTTGAAAAATACCCCCTATACCCGCTCCGTACATTACAGGAGCTCTAGAAAATCCAGGCAAACCATTACCAGCTTGATTTTTGTAATGATTAATATAAAGATTGACATATCCCTGAGGTCTCATTTTTCTTTTGAATTAGGTGTAAAAAAGAGGCTTTAAAACATTAAAATGTACATTAAAAGGTTGGAAATGCAACTTCACTATAACCTTCCCAAAACGGAATGGCACTAACTTGTTTTGATCTGTCTTAATTTGTATAGTTATCGTATCGAAGTTGGTCTTGCTGTGTGGTACGTAATGAGGTCTGTCGTAAGTTACCGTGATTATATCGTTGTTTTTGCCTTTAATAGGGACACACCTTAGAAGAGGCACGTAACTATCTCCAATGGCTTGATGTGTAATGATATCTGTATAGACATACATGGTATAAAAACCCGGTCGGATATCGGCTATCGGGGTAGATGGTGCTCAAATGAGCACTATATAGTTTAGCCTCAATAGGGCCCAATAGTCTAATAGTTTCACCCTTTATAGTCTCATGAAATCCCAACATTTGTCCGAGTTGTTCTTTGGCAAAAATCACAAATGGAGTAGTACTTTTTATATAAAGTCGTCTTTCTATAGGTTTATAGACTAATTTCAAATCATTTTTATATTGTTCATCGGGTGCCTTGTCACCTTTCTGATCTAGTCCTTTTCCGAGCGGGACATCGTTCATGGTCGTTATTACATCCTGAAGGGTCTCATAATATCCTTTTGGTATAGTATAATCACGTTTTATCGCATTTTCTATACCATAAGTAATAAAAGTGCTGTCCTTAAGGTTTATATTATCCCATGTATGGGGATATTGAATCTCTGCTAAGCAAACTTCCCATTTTCCCGGTAGATTCATTGTTTTAACCAGTTTGGTAGTAAAATTGGAAATAGCATTTTTAGGGAAAACATCCTGTGAAGCGTTACTAGGCAGAGTCACATAAAAAGAGTCTTGAGACATCTTGAATAATGTTTTAAGTGTAATTAAATACACCCCAGACTTGTTAACTCTTTAGATCCACCACCTGATGCCCAGCGACCCAACTGTTAAATTTTTCAGGCTAACTGGCCCATTTTATGATAAGACTTTTTACCATTTTCCTTTTTCTCAGCAACTATCTTCTCTATCCTAAACAACCTATCAGTCTTGACATTTATTTTCTGCAATTCTGGTTCATAAAAGGTGCCCATTATAGACTCTCCATCATAATCACATAGTTTATACACCGGTGGAAATCTTGGTATACATTCTGTTATAGTAAAAGTCTCTGCTGTAAACATCTGTTCATAGCTTTTTATAAAGGGAGCTCTTAACTTTGAAATTCTTACGTTGTCACCGACGGCAAACTTAAACTTTATATGTTTAGGGCTTTTCTTCTTAGAGTATAAAGTTTTAAACACTTTAAATGAATTGTCTTCATTAACTTCTGAAGGTTTCATTTGAATACTACGGTGAAAGGAGTGGTTATAAGCCTGAACCATTTCTTGTAGTTTATCCATATACTTGTGAGTGTTAAAAGCGGTGAAATATTTCCACATTTTTGTTTTCAGAGTCCTGTTGTATCTCTCAACAATAGAGGCTTTTAGTTCATTCCACGTGGTAAAGTGTAGAATATTATGTTTTTTTTAGCATGTGCTGAAAGGCTTTGTTTAGAAATTCTGTCCCTTTATCAGTTTGTAGTTTTTTAGGTTTCCTACCCGTGCTGAGGATCCTCTTGAACGCCTCTGTCACCGTCTTAGATGACTTATTTTTCAACGGTATTACCCATGCATATTTAGATAAGATATCTATACATGTTAGCATGTACTTGTAACCTCCATTTTCTTTTGACAAGCTAGACATATCCACTAAATCAGCTTGCCACTGTGTATCGATAGTAGATACAAATACAGTGCTTCTTTTAAAGTTTATTTTAGAGGGCTTATGCAACGTATATGAGTCTTGCTCTGATAAAAAGTCTGTTAAGACCCTCTCAGAGACTTTATGCCCCTGTGACGAAGTGCCCGCCCCTGTGTGTATTTTGTGTGTTATGTGTTGTATGTTGCGTGTGTTAATGTCGGTGTATAGTCATTGGTACACGGGATATAAACGGGTCTGTGTTTCACGTGTGATTTAAAATGTAGATTTGTATTTAGGCACGAGGAGGGCACAAATCACTTCACGTGCTGGTTAAATGTAATATGTGAGCACGGGGTTGCACAGAATTAATTCACGTGCTGGGATTCAAGTGAATAATTAATTAGTAATTGAATCCCAGCACAACAGTATATATAGACACATTTTCTTTCACTCGGGGTTGGGTGTTCGGTGAGTGGAGAACGGGATTGGAGACGGAGGTAATTGTGAATTGTAAAAGTAAACAGTTAAAGTATCTGCTCACCGTGTTTGTTTGTCTGTCTAGTCCGTTTTGTTCGTCTATTTATTTTGGCCTCAAGTGCCGTGCCCTGTGTTTTGTCTGTTCAAACCTTTTATTTTCTGTTCTGTTTATTAAATGCTGAGCGAAAGCATTCGCTCAGCTACACCAAACCACACCTCTCTGTCTGTTTATTTCCTGCTTCTGGTCTGATGCCACCCACTCCGGCCGTCTTTGTGACACGTGGTGTCCTGCGTGGGATCTACAGCGCCTCCAGGACTCAGGCCAGAGCAGGAACTGCATTTTTTGGATTACAAAAAAAATAAAAATAAATAAATAAATAATAGTAAAGCGAGGATGGGAAGAAAGAGCTGCAGGAAGCAGCAGCAGCAACAACAACAGCTGCAGCACTCATCCTGCATGCCGGGCTGGGAGGAGGACAGCCACAACGGGGCAGTAGCCACCCCTCTACCCCCACTGCCACCGGGTTCCCCACCGTCCCGGGAAATATGGGACTGCAGATGCGAGATGGGAAACGATGGGAGGACTGGGAGCAACAGCACAACCCGGCATCCGTTCGTGACCTCACCATGGTGGTGCTGGGGTACCTAGCTGCAGACATGGGAGGGATGCCTTCCAGTGAGCAAGAGGGAGAGGAGCAGTCGCTGCCCTCTCCAGTACCTGAGTGGGAGGAGCCTGAGTGTCCACAGCCCAAGCGGGAGGAGCCTGAGCGTCCACAGCCCAAGCGGGAGGAGCCTGAGCGTCCACAGCCCAAGCGGGAGGAGCCTGAGCGGCCACAGCCCAAGCGGGAGGAGCCTGAGCGGCCACAGCCCAAGCGGGAGGAGCCCGAACGTCCTACGCCTGAGTGGGGGGAGCCCGAACGTCCACAGCCCAAAAGGGAGGAGTCGGGGCGTCCACAGCCCAAAAGGGAGGAGGTCGGGGATGATGGCTGGGAGGTTTTTTTAAAGAACCTCGCGGCAGAGTTATGCCCTGGCTGTGGGGCTTATGGGCACACGTTAGCCATATGCCCCACCCAGTATGAAGAGGAGGAACTAGCACCCAGACGGGGGGACCGCGAGCGTCCAGCGCCCAGACGGGGGGACCGCGAGCGTCCAGCGCCCAGACGGGGGGACCGCGGGAATCCGAAGCCTGAGAGGCAGCTGTTCCCACTTTCACCAGCAGAGCAAGAATGCCTGCTGGTTTCCCCATCACAACCAGCAGAGGAAGAATGCCTCTGGTTTCGCCAGCACAACCAGCAGAGGAAGAATGCCTGCTGGTTTCCCCATCACAACCAGCAGAGGAAGAATGCCTGCTGGTTTCCCCATCACAACCAGCAGAGGAAGAATGCCTGCTGGTTTCCCCAGCACAACCAGCAGAGGAAGAATGCCTGCTGGTTTTCCCTTCCGAGGCAGAGCCGCACCAGTCCCCTGCAATAGGGGCAGAGCCGCACCAGTCCCCTGCAAGAAAGGCAGAGCCGCACCAGTCCCCTGCAAGAGAGGCAGAGCAGCATCAGTCCCCTGAAAAAGGGGGAGACTACACGCTGCTCCCACCTTTGTCGCCAGGAGACTACACACTGCTCCTACCTCCATTGCCAGGAGACTACACGCTGCTCCCACCTTCACCGGCAGGAGCAGAGCAGCAGGAGCTGCCTCTGCCTCCGCCACCTTCACCGGCAGGAGCAGAGCAGCAGGAGCTGCCTCTGCCTCCGCCACCTCCACCGGCAGGAGCAGAGCAGCAGGAGCTGCCTCTGCCTCCGCCATGTCCACCAGCAGAGGGTGAATGCCTGCTGGGTCCCTGTCCACCAGCAGAGGGTGAATGCCTGCTGGGTCCCTGTCCACCAGCAGAGGGTGAATGCCTGCTGGGTCCCTGTCCACCAGCTGAGGATGAATACCTGCTGGTATCACTTCCCACACCAGCAGAGGATGAATGCCTGCTGGTATCAATTTCCCCACCATCACAAGGAGAGGAGCGGGAGCTGCCTCTGCCTCCATCACCATCAGGGGGAGAGGAGCAGGAGCTGCCTCTCCCTTCACCAGAAGGATCAGGATTAGATGCTGGCGGTCCTCAGCAGCCCTTGCATAGGCTGCTGAGGGAAGCACGGGGAAGAACCGCCCGGCCGCAGAGGTCGAGAAGAGGGCCAACACCCGCACCCCAGCTTGTCCTGACTCCCTGCCTCGCTTCGCCCAAGGATGCCTGCCTCGCTTCGCCCAAGGATGCTTGCCACGCTTCGCCCAAGGATGCCTGTCTGCATCGCCTGGGGCTGCCTGTCGCTCCGCATCGCCTGGGGCTGCCTGTCGCTCCGCATCGCCTGGGGTTGCCAGCCGCTCCGCATCGCCTGCGGTTGCCAGCCGCTCCGCATCGCCTGGGGTTGCCAGCCGCTCCGCATCGCCTGGGGCTGCCAGTTGCTCCGCATCGTAGCAGGAAGTACTATGGCCGGAACCCCACCAAGGGGAGCTGCCGGCCACGAAGAAGGTGGGGGAGGTCAGGAGGCCTGCTCCCACTGCAGCAGTTTCGCTGCCGGAGATCGTGGGGGAGGTCCGGAGACCTGCTCCCACTGCAGCAGTTTCGCTGCCGGAGATCGTGGGGGAGGTCCGGAGACCTGCTCCCACTGCAGCTTCTTCGCTGCCGGAAGTACTGTGGTCTGAGCCCCACCAAGGGGAGCTACCGGCTACGAAGAAAGGGGGAGAGGTCAGGAGACCAGCATCCCCCGCAGCAATTTCGCCGCAGGCGTGGACCAGCAGGCTGTCAGCCGTGCCACTACCGGCAGGGGTGCTGACAGCATGGCCAGCCATGGGCCCACTGAAGCCTCCCTTCCCAGCCCGAGACTTTGTTCTGGACTGCTGGATTTTTAAGGGGGGAGGTGGCCATTGAGGCCATGTGTGCTTTGCACAGGGGGGGGGGTATATGTGACGAAGTGCCCGCCCCAGTGTGTATTTTGTGTGTTATGTGTTGTATGTTGCGTGTGTTAATGTCGGTGTATAGTCATTGGTACACGGGATATAAACGGGTCTGTGTTTCACGTGTGATTTAAAATGTAGATTTGTATTTAGGCACGAGGAGGGCACAAATCACTTCACGTGCTGGTTAAATGTAATATGTGAGCACGGGGTTGCACAGAATTAATTCACGTGCTGGGATTCAAGTGAATAATTAATTAGTAATTGAATCCCAGCACAACAGTATATATAGACACATTTTCTTTCACTCGGGGTTGGGTGTTCGGTGAGTGGAGAACGGGATTGGAGACGGAGGTAATTGTGAATTGTAAAAGTAAACAGTTAAAGTATCTGCTCACCGTGTTTGTTTGTCTGTCTAGTCCGTTTTGTTCGTCTATTTATTTTGGCCTCAAGTGCCGTGCCCTGTGTTTTGTCTGTTCAAACCTTTTATTTTCTGTTCTGTTTATAAAATGCTGAGCGAAAGCATTCGCTCAGCTTCACCAAACCACACCTCTCTGTCTGTTTATTTCCTGCTTCTGGTCTGATGCCACCCACTCCGGCCGTCTTTGTGACACGTGGTGTCCTGCGTGGGATCTACAGCGCCTCCAGGACTCAGGCCAGAGCAGGAACTGCATTTTTTGGATTACAAAAAAAATAAAAATAAATAAATAAATAATAGTAAAGCGAGGATGGGAAGAAAGAGCTGCAGGAAGCAGCAGCAGCAACAACAACAGCTGCAGCACTCATCCTGCATGCCGGGCTGGGAGGAGGACAGCCACAACGGGGCAGTAGCCACCCCTCTACCCCCACTGCCACCGGGTTCCCCACCGTCCCGGGAAATATGGGACTGCAGATGCGCCACCCACTCCGGCCGTCTTTGTGACAGCCCCTCAGACCCCAGAGCCCTTTGAAGAGTCTGTAAACTCCCTAAACCCCCAGGATTTGAGGGATCGTAGTATATTTTTTTCATACGCTGATGTGCCGTCTTTAACCAATATAACACAACTGCGCCAAGTATGTAGTTCAAAAAGTTTTTATTCAAAGTTTATCAAGAAGATAAGGACATTTTAGAAGACATATAAAGTTTTTACACAAACATTTATGATTAGTCACTAAGTAATCCACGACATTTTGATATATCTTCATCTCTTAAAAACATTGCCAGGTTATAAAAACAGACATCAGTCACATAAGCATACAAAACAATGATATGTGTACATTTGCAGTCTTCTATTTCATCAAACATTTTAGGTAATATATTCATTAAAAATGCATTTAAGGGGTTACAGTGTTTTACATGTGTATCTACCAACTCTAACCATTCTTGAGCATCAACATCTTTATGGATTAAATCAGTTACACTTTTTAAATTGTTGAACATTTTTACATTTACGGGGATCAGGTTTTGAAAGAGTCTCTTGCAAGCCACTTCCTCAGCTTTTAACTCAAACAGCAGCCCCTCCATGGTTTTCCTCAGTTTTGCTGGAGTCTGGACGTTCCCCATTTTCAAAGTCACAGGCTCTGTAATAAGTTAAAGGAGCTTGGGGGTTAGTAAAACTGCGATGGTAAAAAGCTTTGGTTATTTTGTTAACAATGTCTCAGGTCTTGTCATCCAGGGTTTCTTGTAGATGGCGCAGTTTACGTCTAATGCTGTGTTCTGGTCTTAGCTCTGTTAAAATATCATCCACCCCTTGCTTGGACTCTCTCTTGAACCTTTTTTACATTCCGTGGTTTCTTTAGCCTCTGAGGAAGGGCTAATGTGCATTTTTTAAAGGCTTTTATAAGTTCAGACATTTGCCGATCCTCAAGATCCATTTTCTCAGAGTAGGAACTAACAAAGGTATGAGACATCTTGTGTAACACTCTAATAAACGGCACAAATATTTTCCTCCTTTTATGAGGTCTGAAAACATGCCCAGACTTGCCCTTTTAAAAAAACAAAAAAACAAAAAACAAAAACCCTTCGTAGTCTCAATCATTTTAACCTTTTGCTCAAACACCTAACCACCATGATTCTCAGAACCCCGGTAAGCTTAATTCTTATTTTTTATTTAGTAATGTTTTAAGAAAAACTGTTGTGGCTGAGTGGTTAAGGCGATGGACTTAAGATCCACTTGATTCAATTGTCAGCGTGGGTTCAAATCCTACCAACAGTAATTATTTTTATTTCAAACTCTTTACATTTATAAATATTTAATGTTTATAAGCACTTGTTAAATACAAGGGGTCTGTTATATATATATATATATATATATATATATATATATATATATATATATATATTCCATACTCCTATATAAAATCCACGCCCCCTCATTATATATTCATAAATCCACTCTCACTCATTATATATTCATATATTCACACATAAGGTCAAAAGGTCCCTAAAAGGTCAAAAAGGTCATCAATCAAACTTTTGACATAAGCTATAGTAATATTACTACTCATGGGTTCAATCACCATACTGGCCAGAGCTTTGGTAACGGAACCATGGTGTGTTCTACTTTTTTTCTTGTAAGCGTACTGTCAAACCTTTCATCTTTCACATTGCTCTAGGTGCTGTTTTGAATGCTCACCATAACTGTTGTGTTAAAATCTTGTCAGCCCAGCCAACACACAGAAATCAATTAATCCATCAATCCATCCATCCATCCATCTATCCATCCATCCATTATCATTAACCGCTTAATCCTTTACAGGGTCGCGGTGAGCCGGAGCCTAACCCAGCATACACAGGGCGCACGGCGAGACTACACCCTGGACGGGACACCAGTCCATCGCAGGGCACACAGAAATCCAGTCACATTGTAATAATGTGCAGGAGCATTGGTTGTTCAGTGGTAGAATTCTCGCCTGCCACCCGCAGGGAGGCCAGTCGAGAATAGGTGTAACAGAGAATCCAGCTGCAGAAGCCTGTTTTCAGGGTTTGTTTTTTTGTCCCTGGGCATTACACATCATTAGCACTGGGAGACTGGAATAAACACGCCTTTATTGTTAACTATTTAACTTTTTGCTGCACAATATTATTATTATTATTATTATTATTATTATTATTATTATTATTATTATTATTATTATTATTATTTATTTCTTAGCAGACACCCTTATCCAGGGCGACTTACAATTATATTTCTGTTACTTAGCTTATCTTGTGTATATATATAACAATTTACAGTATTATCATAAGTTTAACCTATATGATAATAATAATAACAGTAATACTGGAAGCACTGCAGAGACTGACATAACTCAGCACACTTAAAGACTATAATACGTAAATATAATGATCCAGAAATCATTAGGATATTTTTTATGCAAATTAAGCTATTTACAGTATAAAACATTAAACAAAATACATAAAATATAAAAAGCAACAACATAATGCATTATATATATATAAGAACATAAGAAAGTTTACAAACGAGAGGAGGCCATTCAGCCCATCTTACTCGTTTGGTGATATATATATATATATATATATATATATATATATATATATATATATATATATATATATATATATATTTAGCTCAAAGAGCCAGCTGCCCAACGTTTTGATATGTTGTACATATCTTTCTCAAGGGAGCCTGTGTTTGAATCAAAACATTGGAGGTATTTATAGGTTTTTGACGGCATGACAACTACTTCTTATTGTTTACATTCAAATCCATGATTTATTCTTACATGTAATTGTGTTCTATATATTGTGACATCATTTTTACTTCTATCTTTGAATCTGTATTAATTATAATTAACACTACTTTATATAAACTTATATTTTTATTATATCATGCAATGCTGGCTCTGAGGATCAGTCTTGATCTGGCCTCCCCAGCGCATCAGCATGCACAACTTTTGAATTAATTTTGTTTATTTATTTAAATGTTATATATTTATTGAAGTTAATTAGTTCATTCTTTTCTGTTGAATCCCGCTGGCATAATCGTGTTCAGTCTATTTATCCATTTACTTTCTTGTATTCTTCAATATGTCGCATTGTCTAATTTTAGCTGTTCTAATACTACAAACTTTACATCATTTATGTCATGTCCCTGACTGGTGAAGTGCTGTACTATTGGTTCATTCATTTTTTTATTTCTAATTAATGAAAGGTGATTCTGAATTCTTTTAAGTAGTTCCAGTGTCTCCAACATATTTGATTTCATCACATTTTTCACAGGCTATTCAGTAAACAACATTGCTATTTTTACAGTAGGTATTAGTTTTTAGTGGATATGTGGTGTTCTTATGTTTAATTATATTTTTACTTTTGTCCATGTATTTACACACTTTACATCTACTAGTGCACATGTTCGTAGAACCTATTTTGTCAATTATTATTTTATGTTCACTGTGAACTAAAATATCACCTAAATTAGCTTCTCTTTTGAATTCTACAACTGGGGCCTTAAGAAATACTTTTTTTAAATTTTTCTGAATTATGTAGAATCAGCAAGTGTTTCCAAACTATCTTAGAAATATTGAGCAAAAGTTTAGAGTAAGTCATTACTAATGGGACTCCTTTGACCTTTTTATCTCTATTTTTATAATCTAGTAGATCATCTCTTTTTAGTTTATCCACTTTTCTTAAGTCCGTCTCTATAATTCTTTCTTTGTATCCTCTTTTTTTAAGATGTGTTTTTAATACATTTCTTTGTTTTACATAGTCACTTTCTTTTGAGCATATTCTTCGTATTCTTATTCCTAGACCCTTTGGGATTGCCCTTTTAGTTTGTGTCGGATGTGCAGAGGACATGTGTAAATACGGGTGCATGTCAGTAGGTTTACAGAAGAGGTCAGTCTCAATTGAACCTTCTTCAAGTTTTACTGTGGTATCTAAAAATTCTATTTATTTTCTTGTCCATCAAAGGTCCACCTTAATATTACTGTGTTTTTCATTTGCCATACACTGTGTGTGTGTATATATATATATATATATATAGTATATATAGTATAGACAGCAGGGAGGGGGTTAAAGCCTCCCTGAGGAAAACATGTGCGTAGGCACGTTTGTTTAATTGTTTAATTTAATTGTTTCATTGTTTTAACTGTTTTATTGTTTAATTATCCTCCAGGTGCAGGGTATAAAGGACAGGCAGTTAGATTACTCAGGGCTGCTGTGGAGGAGAAGGAGGCAGGAGAGGTGCTATGCTTCCTGGAAGTCGTGAGGTGAAGAGTGTGCTGTATGAAACCTGTGTGGTTTTTGTTTATTGTGTTTGGCGGGGAAACGGCTTAGCCGTCCTGCGAGTTAGTCAGGGAATAATCTGTGTAGTCAGCGCTCCAAAATCTGAGTTAGGTGTTTATTTTGTGTTTGTTTTATTTTGTGTTTAATTAAAAAGAATTGCGCATAAGCGCTGAAAAATCAGTCTGCTGTGCTGGGTCAAGTTTTTAAAGGGCCAACGAACCCGAGCCGCAAGGCTCATGTTACAATAGACACACACATATTGCATATTATTTATATATGTAGTTGCACATTTGGCCAACGTGGAATAACCTGTGAGAGTTTATGGAATATTTCTAGACCATCAGTCTGCAAAGACAATTTTTCAGAGTCTGTTTTTGTAAAATGTAAAATAAAAATGCCAGAATCCTTTGTTCTGAAAACACTTGAAAGAGTTCCCACCTAATCACTATCTCTGTGTTACCTCAAATAAACAAACTGCAAATTCAAGAACTTTCCATTCACTTCTGTAGAATCTCCATTTGTACTTTTTTTTGTAAATCTATCTGTGAGTGAGTGAGCACATGCTTTTACTTTTAAATGAATACATTAGAATTGTCCAATAACCAAGCTGGTTAAACTATAATGCTTATTATTAGGAGTTAAAGAATAAACCATGTGTAACATTAATAGATTTAAATGTTAACTAAATATATATTTACAATACAGTATTTTGATATGTCCAAGCAACAACTATATTGATGTTGTGTGTGTCACTGGGGTAAGTTATAAGTTATAAGTTATAACACCTTGGTAGCGCAGACAAGGAAGCCAGACAAAGTAATTATCAAAAAGAGGTTTATTAATTGTATTCTAAAACTATTAAAAGCAATCAAATTTAACTATGCAAAAACACACTATTAAAATGGCTAAGCACATAAGCAGGGGTGGAAATAAGACTCCCATTGTATAGCAGTAGGAGCCATTTCGGGTTTTCTGACCTGCAGGCTTGTTTTTTCCAGCTACTTTAGTACAGTTTATACAAGGGCCTGCAGTTAGTGAAACCTGAAATGGACCAAACTGCTATGCATTAGGAGTCTTATTTCCATCCCTGCATATGCAAGTAACAATAAAAGTAATAGCTAATTCAATAGCAGCAAAGTTAACAGTAACTATAGCAATAGTATTCAAAATTATAGTTGTATCAATAGCAGCAATGTTAGCAGTAGCAATAGAAGTAATACAGCTATATCAACAGCAGCAAGAACAACAAAATAATAATAGTTTAGCAACAACTGTATTTACAGTCCTATTTTGAATATGTTGTCCAAGCAACAACTGTATTTATAGTACTATTTTGTCCAACCAATTTTATTTTCCCTTTTCTCATTACATTTAACCAACCTTGAACATAACACTTAAAGAAAGCAGATGGGGAAATATAATTATCTATTCATAGGTTTTTCTTGACGCTGCTTTCCTCTATGGAACTATACGAGCGAAACTACGATTGACTGAAGGACTGTCTGCCCAATGCACACCCCCCTGTTGCTTAGCAACTGTGTCTCCCGTTCCACGGCTCTGCTTGCCAGTGGCTTGCTGCCTGATCTCCCCGTCCTGCCAATTATCTACTGCTTTTATAAATGCGGAAGAATATTGTGAGAGGGAGACCTTGAATTGTAAAGGAGATTCCTTGTTGCAGACTGGAGCTGGAACGCAGAGAGACTTTATAACTTCGTGTAGCACACCAGGAAGGCTGTGTTTGACCGGGGCAGCAGTGTAGAGTAGTGGTTAGGGCTCTGGACTCTTGACCGGAGGATTGTGGGTTCAATCCCCAGTGGGGGACACTGCTGTTGTACCCTTGAGCAAGGTACTTTACCTAGATTGCTCCAGTAAAAACCCAACTGTATAAATGGGTAATTGTATGTAAAAATAATGTGAAATAATGTATAATGTGATATCTTGTAACAATTGTAAGTCGCCCTGGATAAGAGCGTCTGCTAAGAAATAAATAATAAGAAATAAATAATAATAATAATAATAATAATTTCCAACATGAGGTATAGCGTGTTGGGGTTCCCCGGTCAGTGAGCCTGTTAGTTTATTGTTAACGTTGTGTGGTTTATTTGATAGTTGTCCCACTCATGCAGCAAGAAATCCTGTGGTTTATTTGTTATATTTTATTTTATTCTTGTTTTATATATTCATTTTCACGGGGCGTGAGCTGGGGTGAAAGATAAGGCAGAAGAGGCAGAAAGGAGCAGTTAGTAGGATAGAAAGAGGTCACTGACTGAGGGCGACGATGCCAACACATCCCTGGGGCAGAGGACCCAGCAACCGAAACAGGATAGAAAAGATGGTCGCTGACTGAGGGCGGCGATGCCGACACATCTCAGGGGCAAAGGACCCAGCAACCGAAGACAGGATAGAAAAGAGGTCGCTGACTGAGGGCGGCGATGCCGACACATCTCAGGGGCAAAGGACCCAGCAACCGAAGACAGGATAGAAAAGAGGTCGCTGACTGAGGGCGACGATGCCGACACATCTCAGGGGCAAAGGACCCAGCAACCGAAGACAGGATAGAAAAGAGGTCGCTGACTGAGGGCGACGATGCCGACACATCTCAGGGGCAAAGGACCCAGCAACCGAAGACAGGATAGAAAAGAGGTCGCTGACTGAGGGCGACGATGCCGACACATCCCAGGGGCAGAGGACCCAGCAACCGAAAACACATATGAGGGTTATGACTCGGGTAGCCGCCCCTCGAGAGGAGACGAGAGAGAGAGGTACCCAGCATCTGAGACTTCTGTAAGGGGCGCTCGTTAAACCCCTGATTGGCCGAAACGTCACGCTGCCTGGGCCCTGAAAATAAGGACAAAGCATAGAGGTTAGTATAGGACTCAGCATGAGTGGCCACGTCCCAAAAGAGAGGCAGAATAGAACAGAGCCTCGAGTGAGGTAAGATAAGCGCAGGAGCTGCGACAGGACAGAGTATGGCCGGGGGTCCGCTCTGACTCACATAGTGAGAACCCCCCTGAAAGTAAGGGAGGTGGATGCCTAGCCCTGAGGTCGGGGAAGTGAGACTCACTTGCCCCCCAAAGGATGGACCCCTGGCACCTCACGAAATCTCCCACACTGTGAGACAAACAAAAGACAGCACATGCATAACATAAACAAAAGACCAGAAGGACAAATGGGACAAACAGAGGGAGACTAGTAATTGGTTAGTAGGATGTGTCTATGTGTATACCTGCCGCTCAGTGGAGAGGAAAAAACCCCTTGAGGCCGATTAGGGGAAAACCTCTGGTGGCCCCGGCGGACAGGAAGCCCCCACTCCAGGCATACTAGCAATTTTTAAAAATGGGCAGCAACTATACGAGAGGAGGATGAATGAATGAAAGAATCCACTGCAGAAGAGGGCCAGCTCCCCACGTTCATGATCTGGCTGTGATTGATGTTGGCCCTCACAGCAGAGGGGGCTGTGCCTACAGAATGATGGTGGGGAGGCCCGCTCTGGAGGCAAGGTAGGTTGAGAACCAGTGACGAGTGATCCTAGGAGTGAGAGAAATCAATGAGCAGAAGGGGGGGTAGAGTAGAGGAGGGAGGCTTGCTCTGGAGGGTGGAGAGGTGGGTTGAGAACCAGTGATGAGTGATGATAGGAGCGAGAGGGATCAATGAACTGAGGGTCCTGGGGGGGTAGAGTAGAGGAGGGAGGCCTGCTCTGGAGGGTGGAGAGGTGGGCTGAGAACCAGGGACGAGTGATTATAGGAGCGAGAGGAATCAGTGAACTGAGGGTCCTGGGGGGGGGGGGCGGCAAGGTTTCTTGCTGGGGAGATACCTTGATGTTGAAAAGAAGGGAAGATAGGGGATTCTACTTGACAGCTGAATGAACTAACCATGCTGAAATTGATCCATCTTGGAGGTACGGCCAAATGATGAAGTAAATTAGAAGCAGAAGAAACTGCGAGTTCTGAGGAGACCGAAGAAGGCCGAGATGCAGATGAGATACCTTGACGTTGAAAAGAAGGGGCAGATAGGGGACTCTGCTTGACAGCTGAATGAACTGACCGCGCTGAAATGGATCCATCTTGGAGGAACACAACTGAATGATGAAGTAAATTAGAAGTAGAAGAAACTGTGGATTCTGAGCTCCTGAGGAGACCGAAGAAGGCTCAGATGCAGATGATCTCCATAGGTAGATCCTTGTATGGGGAGAAGTGGTGTTTCCAAAGAGTAGAATGAGCAAACGGAGAATGTTCATTGATGTAGACAGGCGGGAAGGTGAGGCAGAAGGGAAAGCTCTTAAGAATCCCACGGAGGATCAGGCAAACTGCTGGTATGGAGAGAATGGGGGGGGGGGAGAGAATCCCTACCGTGAATGATGAAAGCCAGGATCTGGTTTGATTGAAGGAATAGGATGAATCTGATTCTGGGCACAGAAGGTTGAAAACACTGACCAAGCTGTAGAATAGGAAGCTCTTGAAGAAGGGCGAGGGCTGCAGACATGAAATGCTGAGCAGATTGAAGGAGGTTACTGAGAGTAGGATTCAGTCAAATAGCAGCTGGTGAAGCTGGGGAGACTGGAGGAGAGGTGGGGCAGCAGACCGGACCAGCTGACGGAACTTGGATACCGAAAGTAGAGGCAGAAGGGGAGTTGGAACTGAGGGTTGAGGTAGCAGCTGGAACTGAACGAACATGTGTAAATCGTCTGCTGGGGAAGCTCAGCACCCTTTGTGCTCCATTTTCTGGAAATGAGGGAAGAGATGAGATGTCGACCATCCTATGTGTTAGTTAATACAGGATCGATCAGCGGTCTGCTACTATCCTGTCTGCTTGAAATGGAAAAGGTGAACTCACATTCAGAGATTGGGTTTCACAACTCCAGTCATCATCCTAGTAGTGGAACTCCTTAACTCATAATCAAGACAGATTTCCAGTCTCATACCACGTCTCTCACCATGTATTAATGCTGTAATACTCCAGAGGATGTGTGGACATATGAATATATTGCTGAGAAAGTCAAGCACCGCGTATTTTGATTAGATGTGGATTAGCATTAACCTTGATTATTATTATTATTTGTTTATTTAGAAGACGCCTTTATCCAAGGCGACTTACAGAGACTAGGGTGTGTGAACTATGCATCAGCTGCAGAGTCACTTACAATTACATCTCACCCGAAAGACGGAGCACAAGGAGGTTAAGTGACTTGCTCAGGGTCACACAATGAGTCAGTGGCTGAGGTGGGATTTGAACCGGGGACCTTCTGGTTACAAGCCTGTTTCTTTAACCACTGGACCACACAGCTACCGCGATCTGCATATTGGAGGAAAGCGGGAGTGGTGGAAGCTCTGGAGTAGTGCAGGTACAGATTTAAACTGTAAACTAAAGCAACTTTGCATGCTGTAATAGTGAGTAGATCTGAAGAGGGAGCAGAGATCTGCTGTAGTGAGGAGCAATTAACAGTAGAGGACGGGATCTGCTGAACAATGCAGAGATCTGAAGAAGTAACAACGAGGTCTGAGATCTGCTGAAGCAGTGATCTGTAATAGTGAATGGTGGACTGCCATCGGTAGAGTGTGGTGGTCTGCTGCAGAGAGCAGAGATCTGCTGAAGCAGTGATCTGTAATAGTGAACGGTGGACTGCTGTAGAGTGCAGAGATCTGCTGAAAGCGGTGGATATTGGTCTTTGAGTGATAAAGTGATTTAGATGAAGCCAGAGATGAAAATGCATAAATCTGAGGCCGCTGTAGAACCGGAGAGGATGAAGAATGCGTTGCTCTGAGGCTGCTGCAAAATCTATTGATTTGGTCGGGAGCAGTCTGAGTGTATTGTCTATCGCAGGATAGGAGGACACTTGACTGAAATGTTAATAGTTGTAGGACATGGTTTCCGTTTTTGCCTGGCAGCTCACGTTGCTGAAATGGTAACTTTGAAGGTTGAATAAAGTGCCTTGGTGAAATTTGTCGGTTTGGAGGAGAGGAGCCAGATGAGGAAGCACGAATCCGGGAACAGAAAGAGGTCGCTGGGATGGAAGCCTGATGCAGGGAAAATAGAAGTTAATGTGACGGTAGATTCGGAGCATCTCAGAAAGCCGACAAGTGCGTGGCTTCATGACCATGTCCTCAAAGGGGCGGGCGGGTAGAGTTGAAATTGAAGAATGTCAGTTGATATAGGTAGACAAAAGGTTGAGGCAGGAGGGGAACTCCCGAGAATCCATCAGAGTGAGAACTGCGGGAATAGATAAAAAAGCTGTAGTGTCCGAGCTTCGCAGCGATACCAAACCGGTTTAATATATATAGAGAGAACTTGAGGTATTATACTGCCATCCAGAGGTTATGATTGGAATTAAACTATTGACTTGAGTGAAGCAGAGTAGAATCTATGAAGTTATTACGATTAAAATCATTGTCTATGTAGAACAACATTCGCCTATTCCTTTAGATTTGAATAATAAATATTTTAGACATGTTTGAGGACAGTTAGTCATGTATATAAATCAGTTAACGCAGTATTTAGATGTCATGATTCGGTGCGTTGAATTCGTCTCCGCCAGTTGTGAAAGCGCAGCAACAGGAAGCCAGAAGATTGCAGTACTCAGGCCAGAACACGCAGAGCCTGATGAAGCTGCCTGGTCACCATGACACCACTCCCCGCAGTCACTCAATGAGGGTGTTGCCGTGGTAACCATGGTCTGTGTGGCACCGGTGGAAAAGTTACAGTACAATAGTGTCGTTGGAGCATGTTGTGACCAGTCAAGTCACGAGCCGCCACTGGTTGAAATGGAGTTTGTAATGGGCTGGATATGTCTTTAAAAAGGTTGAACGTAGCTGATGGAGGTCCAGGGCAGGATCTTCTGATGGAACGTTATTGTGCTGGCTCTGTGGGAGCGGGGGAGGGGCGTCTGATTGCAGGCGAGGAGTAAAGAGAGATTCCGCAGACAAAGCTTTGTGGTAGATTTAATAGAGCTAAAGTAAGGCAATCGCAAACAACGGGAATGTCGATGTCTTGTCGAAGGAGCTTGAAAGTTTAGCGGAGGACCAGACATTCTGCTAAAGTTGCAGACAAGTTGAGTAATGAAGCTGTGCTTTGGACGGCTCTGATGCTGAGCTAGAGACTGGATGGAACAGGAAAGACAAACGTTGGAGCTCTTGAAGCCGAAAAGAGAAGCTGAATAAAAAGAAGGATCACCTGAGCAGGTAGGAAAATGATTGATAATATCTTGGCAGCGCTGTGCAGAGAAATGACCTGCAGAGCGAGGCAACGAAGTTTAGATATTAGCGGTGGAGCACGAAACGACGGCGTCTGAGCGTTTGCTACTAAAACGAAACACTCGACAGAAAAGGTGCAGGTGATCAGGGCTTAAATAGAAAATAGATGCTAATTAACAGGAAATTAGAAAATTAGAAGATTAGAAGATTAGAAGCCCCCCAGCTCCACACCCCCTGAACCACGCTGGCTAATATTTAAATAGATTGGGGGAAATTGGTACTGTGTACTTTATAAATGTAATGTAGTTTGTAACGAGACCATTCAATTGCTGACGTTGTTGTCTACTTTGTATGTATCACAAAAAGAACAGAATTGCTGAACTAGTTAATTAACTTTACTATAAGAAACTGATAGATCCAAGTATTTTATATAAACTGCAATAATATAATCTGTGGTAATTAGTTTAATTAACTGCACTATAAGAAACTGATAGATTTAGAGTTTGTTTTATTGTATAATCCTTATATATATATATATATATATCTACTAGACAATTGTTAGACTGTGAAGTGAAGGTGGCATTGTCATATGGTTTACATTATTGTTAATGTGCTTGAGATTTTTAAAACAATTACTAATAAAAACTTGTAAAGATTATTTTTGTTATATGATTGCTTGGTTTCTCCTGGATAAAAGAGTTTGTGTGGGAACCAACCACTCGACGTCCTTGTCCTTAATAAACACAAGGTGGCATAGTCAAATTATTAACATAAATTTAGCTATATGTACAGACATGCTTAAATTTGTTGGTACCCTTACAGCTCATTGAAATAATGCTTCATTCCTCCTGAAAAGTGATGAAATTAAAAGCTATTTTATCATTTATGGCTTGGGTATGTCATAGAATAAGGCAAAGAAGCTGTGAAAAGAGATGAATTATTGCTTATTCTACAAAGATATTCTAAAATGGCCTGGATACATTTGTTGGTACCCCTTAGAAAAGATAATAAATAATTGGATTATAGTGATATTTCAAACTAATTAGTTTCTTTAATTAGTATCACACATGTCTCCAATCTTGTAATCAGTCATTCAGCCTATTTAAATGAGAAAAGTAGTCACTGTGCTGTTTGGTATCATTGTGTGCACCACACTGAACATGGACCAGAGAAAGCAAAGGAGAGAGTTGTCTGAGGAGATCAGAAAGAAAATAATAGACAAGCATGGTAAAGGTAAAGGCTACAAGACCATCTCCAAGCAGCTTGATGTTCCTGTGACAACAGTTGCAAATATTATTAAGAAGTTTAAGGTCCATGGAACTGTAGCCACCCTCCCTGGGCGTGGCCGCAAGAGGAAAATCGACACCAGATTGAACAGAAGGATAGTGCGAATGGTAGAAAAAGAACCAAGGATAACTGCCAAAGAGATACAAGCTGAACTCCAAGGTGAAGGTACGTCAGTTTCTGATCGCACCATCCGTCGCTTTTTGAGCGAAAGTGGGCTCTATGGAAGAAGACCCACATAAAAAAAGAAAAACATAAAAAAGCCAGACTGGAATTTGCTAAAATGCATATTGACAAGCCACAATCCTTCTGGGAGAATGTCCTTTGGACAGATGAGTCAGAACTGGAGCTTTTTGACAAGTCACATCAGCTCTATGTTCACAGACGAAAAAATGAAGCTTTCAAAGAAAAGAACACCATACCTACAGTGAAACATGGAGGAGGCTCGGTTATGTTTTGGGGCTGCTTTGCTGCGCCTGGCACAGGGTGCCTTGAATCTGTGCAGGGCACAATGAAATCTCAAGACTATCAAGGTATTCTGGAGCAAAACGTACTGCCCAGTGTCAGAAAGCTCTGTCTCAGTCGCAGGTCATGGGTCCTCCAACAGGATAATGACCCAAAACACACAGCTAAAAGCACCCAAGAATGGATAAGAACAAAACATTGGACTATTCTGAAGTGGCCTTCTATGAGTCCTGATCTGAATCCTATCGAACATCTATGGAAAGAGCTGAAACTTGCAGTCTGGAGAAGGCACCCATCAAACCTGAGACAGCTGGAGCAGTTTGCTCAGGAAGAGTGGGCCAAACTACCTGTTAACAGGTGCAGAAGTCTCATTGAGAGCTACAGAAAACGTTTGATTGCAGTGATTGCCTCTAAAGGTTGTGCAAGAAAATATTAGTTTAGCGGTCCCATCATTTTTGTCAATGCCATTTTCATTTGTTTTCTTATTTACAATATTATGTTGAATAAAAAATTAAAAGCAAAGTCTGATTTCTATTAAATATGGAATAAACAACGGTGGATGCCAATTACTTTTGTAAGTTTCAAGTTATTTCAGAGAAAATTGTGCATTCTTCGTTTTTTGTGGAGGGGTACCAACAAATTTGAGCACGTCTGTATATAAAGACCTGTTACACAAGCAACCAACCGTTTGCTAAACTATTTAAGGACCAAGCGTATTTTTGGCTGTATTTGACTCTCTTCCTATAACAATGCACTAAAATTCAATTTGTTACAGTCACATCTTGGAATTGGTGTCCTTGTTTTCAGAACACTCTGGGGAAAGTTATAGCTTTTCTTAAATAATCTGTCAAAGCCGTCTGGCAAGGCAAGCTGTGGCTTTCAATTTGAAATTTCAGTATGATGTGGTGTTGACACGATCTCGGTCCTTAAAGGGTTAAGAGCCAAACACACTGACCAATTGCACCACAGGAATTTGCTGCGGGATACGAGGAAAAAAATCACTAGCCTTGACAGGTTGCATTTCTGAAACTGACAGCTCGGCACTGTAGGTTGTGCTTGGTAGAAAATTGTATTGTTGGAGTCGGGGTATAGCTCAGTGGTAGAGCATTTGACTGCAGATGAAGAGGTCCCCGCTTCAAATCCGAGTGCCCTCTTTTTTTAATTTAAATTAAAATACAAATAGCATTTTATAATTTTCATTTCAGCTGCAAAGGTACAAATAAGTAACAAATAGTGTTTTAAAGACAGCAACAAGGTACGGACGGGGATTGAACCCGTGATCTACGGTTTACGAGACCGACGCCTTACCACTTGGCCACCGCACCCTTCACAACTGCAAACGAAATCGGAAGCTTGGAGTCTATTGAGAAGGCTGCCCGGAAAGGCAATCTGGCTGGAAACCAACCTTACAGTTAACAGCTGAATGCCAAGGATGGGCAAAATAGTCACGGAAACTCTTTAAATAGAAACCAGTGGTCTCCATATTTATTTAAAATACAAATAGAAAATAGGTTGCCAGACATGTATTTTAAATAGAAATTAGTAAATACTATTTTGCAAATAGTATTTTTTTAAAACACTTGACACCATCTACCATTTATTTATTTTTTTCATAATAATGAACTGAAAGTTTCAGTACTGCCTCAGTCCACGAGCCTGTCAGTAACCGTATTTTGATCCAAAAGAACTGGTACTTCTATAGCAACAATTACAATAGTTTTAGGATGTCTTTGAAAATGAATTAATTTGGAGTTAAGAATCGTACATCTTTTACCAGAAACATTTTGTTTTACATTAAATGGATTTCATATTAGAGTGAAGCTATGGTCACATTGCTGAGTAAGGAATGACCATAAAACAAGGCACATGCTAATTCTGAGGACACACTCGTTTTCGGTGTTAACCCTATTATTTGCAGCAGCAGCGATGCAATTTTAAAGCTTGTCACCATTTTTCAACTTTTTTTTTATTTAATACAAAAATGCAGTTTCTGCTCAATTTGTAATGAAGCAGTACTTGTTATATGATCCTGATAGTAATCGTAATATAATCAGAGCCTTCTGAGGCCGTTACCAACAGTGACTTACAATCATAAACAAAAATACATTTCAAGAATCACAGTACAAGTATTCATACATATCAGAGCAAGATAAAATACAATGACTTCAGTTCTAGTAGGTACAAGTATATGACAAAATATGATTCAATAATCATAGCAGATAACAGTGTCAGTGATAGTTACATCAGGATATGATTAAATGCAAAATACTACAGATTGAATAACACTTGTGGCAGATTACAGTACAGTAAATGCAGTAAAATAGGGAGCAAATAAGAGCACGTAAAGCACATTAAGGAAGAGTGATAAAGTGTCCACAGCAAAAATAGGAGTTCTACAGGTGCTGTCTGAAGAGGTGAGTCTTGAGGAGGTGCCGGAAGGTGGTCAGGGACTGGGCAGTCCTGACATACAGGAGTGTAGCTATTTATTTTCTTTCATGTTAAAAAGCACTTTGTTGTAACAAAATTAACTAATTTAAATAAAAAAAATGCTGAATCTTCCCTCTGACATTCTCCATTGACAAATAGAGGGATGCGAACCAGTCCGCACACCCTTCGTCTTTCTGGAGCTCCGCAACGACCTGAAATAACAAATGGATATGTGAATGTGCTGTATATCTAAACATAGCGATGGTTCCCTCTTTCACTAGCACACTGAAACACACTGAAACACAGACGTTTCAAGTGTTAATCCTAATATTTGCAGCAGCAGCGATGCAATTTTAAAGCTTGTCACCATTTTTCAACTTTTTGTTTTACTTAATACAAAAATAAGAATTTTAGGAAAGGAAAACATTTTGTTCATTAAAAGCAAACATGAGAATGGCAATAGTAGCAGAAATAACCTGAATCGGTGCAAACACTAATAGAAAAAAAACACAAAATATTAAAAAATAGAATGTAAAATTAAAACAAAATTCATGTCTGCATGCAATCCATGTGTGTCTCGGAGGTTTGGGGCTGGGGCGCGCGCGACCTCAGATCAGGCGAGACAAAAGGAGACAACAGACAGATCGTGTGTTCACGCCAAACGGCGAAACACGGTCTTGAAACACGGACCAAGGAGTCTAACACGCACGCGAGTCGGCGCGCGCTTCCGAAACCCCGTTGCGAGGTGCCCCGGCGCTCGCTAATTTACAGCACAAGTGCTTCTGGGCCCTGCAACACGAGTGCTGCAGCCAGGGTGGGCCAATCTTGCCCTTTTGAAAAAAAATCCAAGATGTACATTTCTTTTTATTGCTTTTTAAGCCACCAGATATGTGCACATTTTTTTATTTTTTGAAAAAATAATATAATTACAGACATCTTACGCATAATTGCAGCACACATGTTGCTATTGCTAATGTCCTTGTTTATTCAGTCAGATCATATTTAAATTTGACAACAAATATTTTTTGACCTCCGAGACACACATGGATTGCATGCAGACATGAATTTTGTTTTAATTTTACATTCTATTTTTTAATATTTTGTGTTTTTTGTCTGTTAGTGTTTGCACCAATTCAGGTTATTTCTGCTACTATTGCCATTCTCATGTTTGCTTTTAATGAACAAAATGTTTTCCTTTCCTAAAATTCTTATTTTTGTATTAAGTAAAACAAAAAGTTGAAAAATGGTGACAAGCTTTAAAATTGCATCGCTGCTGCTGCAAATATTAGGATTAACACTTGAAACGTCTGTGTTTCAGTGTGTTTCAGTGTGCCGGTGAAAGAGGGAACCATCGCTATGTTTAGATATACAGCACATTCACATATCCATTTGTTATTTCAGGTCGTTGCGGAGCTCCAGAAAGACGAAGGGTGTGCGGACTGGTTCGCATGACTCTATTTGTCAATGGAGAATGTCAGAGGGAAGATTCAGCATTTTTTTATTTAAATTAGTTAATTTTGTTACAACCAAGTGTTTTGAACATAAAGAAAATAAATAGCTACACTCCTGTATGTCAGGACTGCCCAGTCCCTGACCACCTTCTGGCACCTCCTTAAGACTCACCTCTTCAGACAGCACCTGTAGAACTCCTATTTTTGCTGTGGACACTTTATCACTCTTCCTTAATGTGCTTTACGTGCTCTTATTTGCTCCCTATTTTACCTCATTTACTGTACTGTAATCTGCCACAAGTGTTATTCAATCTGTAGTATTTTGCATTTAATCATATCCTGATGTAACTATCACTGACACTGTTATCTGCTATGATTATTGAATCGTATTTTGTCATATACTTGTACCTACTAGAACTGAAGTCATTGTATTTTATCTTGCTCTGATATGTATGAATACTTGAACTGTGATTCTTGAAATGTATTTTTGTTTATGATTGTAAGTCACTGTGGGTAACGGCGTCTGTGTCCTCAGAAGGCTCTGATTATATTACGATTACTATCAGTATCATATAACAAGTACTGCTTCATTACAAATTGAGTAGAAACTGCATTTTTGTATTAAATTAAAAAAAAGTTGAAAAATGGTGACAAGCTTTAAAATTGCATCGCTGCTGCTGCAAATAATAGGGTTAACACCGAAAACGAGTGTGTCCTCAGAATTAGCATGTGCCTTGTTTTATGGTCATTCCTTACTCAGCAATGTGACCATAGCTTCACTCTAATATGAAATCCATTTAATGTAAAACAAAATGTTTCTGGTAAAAGATGTACGATTCTTAACTCCAAATTCATTTTCAAAGACAGCCTAAAACTACTGTAATTATTGCTATAGAAGTACCAGTTCTTTTGGTTTGTTGACTGAGGCAGTACTGAAACTTTCAGTTCATTATTATGAAAAAAATAAATAAATGGTAGATGGTGTCAAGTGTTTTAAAAAAATACTATTTGCAAAATAGTATTTACTAATTTCTATTTAAAATACATGTCTGGCAACCTATTTTCTATTTGTATTTTAAATAAATATGGAGACCACTGGTTTCTATTTAAAGAGTTTCCGTGACTATTTTGCCCATCCTTGGCATTCAGCTGTTAACTGTAAGGTTGGTTTCCAGCGAGATTGCCTTTCCGGGCAGCCTTCTCAATAGACTCCAAGCTTCCGATTTCGTTTGCAGTCACGGAGGGTGCGGTGGCCAAGTGGTAAGGCGTCGGTCTCGTAAACCGTAGATCACGGGTTCAATCCCCGTCCGTACCTTGTTGCTGTCTGAAAACACTATATGTTACTTGTTTGTACTTTTGCAGCTGAAATGAAAATTATAAAATGCTATTTGTATTTTAATTTAAATTAAAAAAGAGGGCACTTGGATTTGAACCAGGGACCGATTGATTTGCAGTCACATGCTCTACCAGCTATACCCCGACTCCAACAATGCCATTTTCTACCAAGCACAACCAACGGTGCCGAGCTGTCAGTTTCAGAAATGCAACCCATCAAGGCGAGTGATTTTTCACCTTGTATCCCGCAGCAAATTCCTGTGGTGCAATTGGTCAGTGTGTTTGGCTCTTAACCCTTTAAGGACCGAGATCGTGTCAACACCACATCATACTGAAATTTCAAATTCAAAGCCACAGTTTGCCTTGCCTGACGGCTTTGACAGATTATTTAAGAAAAGCTATAACGTTCCCCTAGAGTGTTCTGAAAACAAGGACACCAATTCCAAGATGCGACTGTAACAAATTGAATTTTAGTGCATTGTTATAGGAAGAGTCAAATACAGCCAAAATAGCGCTTGGTCCTTAAATAGTTAAGCTGGAAAAAACAAGCCTGCAGGTCAGAAAACCCGAAATGGCTCCTACTGCTATAAAATGGGAGTCTTATTTCCACCCCTGCTTATGTGCTTAGCCATTTTAATAGTGTGTTTTTGCATAGTTAAATTTGATTGCTTTTAATAGTTTTAGAATACAATTAATAAACCTCTTTTTGATAATTACTTTGTCTGGCTTCCTTGTCTGCGCTACCAAGGTGTTATAACTTATAACTTATAACTTACCCCAGTGACACACACAACATGAATATAGTTGTTGCTTGGACATATCAAAATACTGTATTGTAAATATATATTTAGTTTACATTTAAATCTATTAATGTTACACATGGTTTATTCTTTAACTCCTAATAATAAGCATTATAGTTTAACCAGCTTGGTTATTGGACAATTATAATGTATTCATTTAAAAGTAAAAGCATGTGCTCACTCACTCACAGATAGATTTACAAAAAAAAGTACAAATGGAGATTCTACAGAAGTGACTGGAAAGTTCTTGAATTTGCAGTTTGTTTATATATATACACACACACACACACAGTGTATGGCAAATGAAAAACACAGTAATATTAAGGTGGACCTTCGATGGACAAGAAAAGGAATAGAATTTTTAGATACCATAGTAGAACTTGTACAAGGTTCAATTGAGACTGACCACTTCTGTAATCCTACTGACATGCACCAGTATTTACACATGTCCTCTCACATCCAATACACACTAAAAGAGCAATCCCAAAGGGTCTAGGAATAAGAATACGAAGAATATGCTCTAAATAAATGTATTAAAACAAATCTTTAAAAAAGAGGATACAAAGAAAGAATTATAGAGACGGAGTTAAGAAAAGTGGATAAACTAAAAAGAGATGATCTACTAGATTATAGAGATAAAAAGGTCAAAGGAGTCCCATTAGTAATGACTTACTCTAAACTTTTGCTCAATATTTCTAAGATAGTTTGGACACTTGTAGATTCTACATAATTCAGAAACATTTTTTAAAAAGTATTTCTTAAGGCCCCAGTTGTAGCATTCAAAAGAGAAGCTAATTTAGGTGATATTTTAATTCACAGTAAACATAAAAGAATAATTGACAAAATAGGTTCTACGAACATGTGCACCAGTAGATGTAAAGTGTGTAAATACATGGACAAAAGTAAAAATATAATTAAACATAAAAACACCACATATCCACTAAAAACTAATACTTACTGTAAAAATAGCAATGTCGTTTATGGAATAGCCTGTGAAAAATGTGATGACATCAAATATGTTGGAGAGACTGTAATCTGCCAAGTGTTTAATCTGTAGTATTTTGTATTTAATCATATCCTGATGTAACTATCACTGTGTGACAAATACAATGAGTTCTGGTGATAAATCTTCCTCCCGACCTGTGAGGGCACTAAAGAACGGGAGGAGAAGTATCTGGAAGGGCTGGCCTGACAGTTCGTTTCCGGGACCGGGAAGTGGGCCAGCCTGGAAAGAAGCGAGACTCTGTTGTAAGACCGTATTGATTTGACAGGTAAACGAGGGGCAGCTGCAAGTAATACGGCAGCTGCAACCGTTTACCTAGATATCATGCGGGATTACATATAGGGGCCGGGGTAACGCTGTTCTTTTCCTTCGTTTGGGATAACGTTAGGAGAGAAGGACTGAGAGAGGAGCTCTCAGAAATATAAGAGAGAAATAAGTGTTACGTGTTGTGTGTTATTTCTGTCTGTCTGTAATTGTCTGTCTTTATCGCACCACTAGACAGTTAAAGCACACCTCCGGAGCTGTCGCCACGAAAGCACTATCCGGAGCACCACTGCACAGAGCACCTGCACGTTTGAATTCACCCAGGACTGGTGACCGTGCCTTTGTTTTCTGTTCAGGACTGTGTTGTATTATTCACGCTCCCCGCGCTTTACACATTGTTGTGTACTGCCGGGGATTTATTATTTGACGGTCGCCAGACCTGGAAACACCACAATAAACACTTATTCACTAAATTACCGTTGTCTGCCTGTCACTCCTGCATTGCATCACCGCTACACCTGTTCCCCTTACCAGCCACTTTGCCACACACTGACACTGTTATCTGCTGTATTATTGAATTGTATTTTGTCACACTTGTACTTGCTTGAACCAAAGTCATTGTAGTTATCTTACACTTAATTGTATTATTACTTGTACTGTGATACTTGAAATGTATTTGCTTACGATTGTAAGTCACCCTGGATAAGGGTGTCTGCTAAGAAATAAATAATAATAATATGAAAGATGAAAGGTTTGACAGTACGCTTATAAGAAAACAGTAGAACACACCATGGTTCCGTTACCAAAGTTCTGGCCAGTATGGTGAATGAACCCATGACATTGACATGATTAGCATCCCACCAACTGAGCTAACCAGCCACTCACTCCTCTTAACTGGAAAATGAAATTCCAACAATTTGTAATGGTCTAGAAATGCAACATTGCAACGTTGCGTTTATTTCGAGTTTTATCACTGGGGGTGGGGGGATCGGATATGCAAATAGTCAAAAACGTAGCATAAATTGTCAGTTTCATTTCATATGTATACATAGTTCTAAAACTAACACCGCCCGAACAGTGACTTAAAACCTGGACCCTCAGATTAAATGTCTGATGCGCTACTGACTGAGCTATCCGGGCTCTTCCTTGCCTCTGCTGCTTTTGTAAAAACAAACTTACGGTTCAAGTGGGGTCGCTGGAAACAGTCAAATTCACTAGATTTTCTTTGTTAAAAAAAGTATAACCCTCAGTTAGGTCCCAGTGAGATTTGAACACGGATCGCTGGATTCAGAGTGCAGAGTGCTAACCATTACACCATGGAACCAATGTGCTGCGGGGCGCATGGCCCGTCGCTCCTGCTGCTCCAAAGTGTCGAATATTCTCGCTGACGACCCATAAAGCGCTTTCCCTTTCAAGTCGAAAATAACCATCAAGGTATGGGACATTGCCGTCAGGCAGTAGGGATTGGCTGAGCTTTATGTCAAAGCTGCCGATAGGCCTCCGCGCAAGCTGGCGTGTAAGCCCGCCCCCCTGGGAGCTTACTATACGCAACGCGCGGAGAGTCACTTCCTCTTTTGCCTTCAGCCTCAGTAGCGGTAGGACTTTGAGCTGTACACTGATTGTACTCCATAAGCTTAGGCTTGAGAAGCTGGTTTATCCCCTTCACTGAGTTTATTTCAGTGATTATTATTATTATTATTATTATTATTATTATTATTATTATTATTATTATTATTATTATTATTATTATTGTTAGATATATATTGTTTTCTTTATATATCTCTTTCTCGCTTTGCTTTTGCATTGCGTTTCTTCGTGGTCTCTCCGTCTTTCCTCTGTTCTTACTATTATTATTGTGTTTGGGTTTTTGTATATTATTGTGTATATATATATTGTTATATATATTGTGCACATATATTTTTGTTCGGACGCGTGTTGCGTTGGCCCTGGCCCACGCGCATATCTGCATCCTCGGTCTAGCTTAGGCTAGACCGTGCGTGTGCGTGTAGTCTGCTCTGCAGTGTTCCTTCCCCACCGCGGCGCGCTCCCGCCACGTGTGTAATTGTTCTACACCCTCTTACTTTATTCTGCAGCGTCCAAAAAAAAAAAAAAAACTTTTTTCCCTTTCACTATACAGAGGAAGACAACCACCAACGTGCAAAATCCCCAGCACCATCAGGTAGGTATTGCACAGCATCAGACACCGTACCAGCACTTAGCGTCTCCGCTTGGCGGGTCAGCTGACGCGTAAGCATTTGTGCTAGCGTTCCACGCTCGGTACTCGCGCTTCGGCGCTCGCGCTCCGGCGCTTTTGGTGTCAGCGCTCGTGCGCTTGGTGCAGCGCTTCGGCGCTTTGTGCAGCGCTTCTGCGCGTGGTGCTTAGTGCTTCTGCACTTGGGGCTCAGTGCTCGACGCTCGACGCTTCGGTGCTCGGTGCTCGACGCTCGGTGCACGTTCCATCAGCGCTTGGTGCTCGGTGCTCGACGCTCAGTGCTCGACGCTTCGGTGCTCGACGCTCGGTGCTCGACGCTCGACACTCGGTGCTCGACGCTTCGGCGCTCGACGCTCGGTGCTCGACGCACGCACCCTTGACGCTCGACGCACGCACCTCGGTGCTCGACGCTTCGGTGCTTGACGCTCTGTGCTCGACGCTTCAGCGCTCGACGCTCGATGCTTCGGCGCTCGACGCTTGGTGCTCGACGCTCGGTGCTCGACGCTCGACGCTAGACGCTCAGTGCTCGACGCTTCGGTGCTCGACGCTCGGCACTCGACGCTTCAACGCTCGACGCTCGACGCTTCGACGCTTCGACGCTCGACGCTTCGGCGCTCGACGCTCTGCGCTCGACCCTCGACGCTTGACGTACGCACCTCGGTGCTCGACGCTTGGTGTCCGACGCTTTGGCGTTTGACGCACGCACCTCGGCGTTTGACGCGGCAGTGCTCAACGCACGCACTTCAGTGCTCGACGTCAGTGCTAGATGCTTTGGCGTTCCACCATGTCTGGGTTCCACCGTTGCTTGACCTGCCAGGCCAAGTTGCCTGCCAGCGACCCACATGAGGACTGCGTCGCATGCTTGGGGCCGGACCATGCCGCATCTGCCCTGGCAGATAGGGCATACTGCCAGCTATGTGCGGGGTTTCAGACACGCACCCTTCGCCAGAGAGCTAGGAAGGCGGTTGGAGGTCGTTCCCTATCCTCGGGCTCGTCCCACACTGTCTCGGCCCCACCATCATCTGTCGTGACGCCGCCGGCGACATCTCAGCTCCCTCGGAGCCCATCCTCCCAGCTTACAGTTGGTCAGAGGTCTCCAGTCAGGCGTGCTCGGGAACGTTCCCGCAGTCCCTCCTCTCGCGGGGCGCGCCCCCGTCGGGAGTCTCGATCCAGATCTTGATCGCCTCGCCGGAGAAGGCACTCTCGCTCCCCTCGAAGGGGTAGGCGTTACCAGGACACATCTGGAGTGACTGAGCTCACCTCCAAGATGTCACAGTTCATGGAGCTCATGATGGGACAGCAATCCCTCCTCATGACCCTAGCGAATGTGGCGCCTCGGGCCCCAGAGCTAGTAACCGGACCCATCGCTAGTCAGCCGATGGTTCCTCCACCAGTGCCTCACGGCCAACCCCAGGAAGTAGAGTGGGACACCGATGCTGTCTCAGACCCGCTCTTTGAAGACACAGAGCCTGAGGTGGCATCCCAGCACTCTGGGCAGGATGACCCTGAAGTGCTGGATACTAATGACCCTATCTGGTCGGTGGTGGAGAGGGCAGCCCGTCACTTAGGCGTGGACTGGCCTGCGTTAGAGCCAACACGACGCTCTCTATTTGAGTTGCCATCGGCTCCGCCCCTTCAGTCCAGGATGCTCCCGGCATTCCCGGATTTTATTAAGGAGGTGCAGTCCACCTGGGGGGCCCCGGCCTCCACCCCTGCAACTTCTCGCAAGGCTTCGGCTTTCACCATGCACGGGGCGAGCGAAGCTGGGTTAGCGTCCTTTCCGCCAGTGGGCGTCGCGTTCGCCGCGCTAGTAAAGGCGCCAACATTATCGGGGCTGGCTAAGGACCCCTCCTGCCCTAACAGGCAGTGTAGGATTACGGAGGCCCACCTGAAAAAGGGTTATGCCGCGGCTACAGAAGCAGTTAGGCTATCTAACGTGGCCAGCCTCCTGACGGTCTACCAGGCGGCGCTGATTCGCGATCTGCCTGAGTCCCCATCTGTTGGACTTAGGACCGAGCTGGGTGCAGTTGCACAGCTTTTGGTTAAGCTGGCTCAGCTGAATGTGCGAGCACAGGGCAGGAGCATTGATTCCCTTGTGGTGGCAAGGAGGCAGCTATGGCTCTCGCAGGCCAGGGTACAGGAGCCTGATAAGGCCCCATTGCTAGATGCTCCTATATCCCCGGGGCACACGTTTGGCCCAGCGGTGGAGGAGATGCTGCAACGCTCTGTCAAGGCGCGTGAGGCGTCGCAGCAGTTGGCAAAGATGTGGCCAAGCAAACCCTTCCAGCCAAGGCGGCCACAGGAGCGCCAGTGGCGCAGGGCACTGCCGCAGCAGCAAGCGCACCCACAGGGCAGTAAAACCGCCCCTTTGGGGGTTTCAGCACGCAGCCAACCCCCGTTTGCAAGACCGCAGCGCGGAGGGTGGCACCCTAGAGGAGGTGGCAGACCGCGTCCTCGTGGCTCTGACCAGGCCCCTCATGAACGAGCGCAGCCTAAGCAGCCCTGAGAAACCCCGGCAGCCGTTAACCCACCCCTACACTGTTCCACAGCTCCTGTTCTGGCAAAATGCACCGACGACATCTGGGTGCGCAAAACTATACTCACCGGGTACACCCTTCAATTCCGGTTAAACCCCCCCCCCCCCTTCAGGGGAGTGGTGGTAACTGCAGTGAAGGACTCGGTTCAGTCCTCAGCTCTAAATGCAGAAATACAGGCATTGCTCAAGAAGCGTGCCATTCAACTAGTAGACCCTGCTCTGACCAACCAGGGGTTCTACTCCAAGTACGTCCTAGTGCCAAAAAATGACGGCGGGCTCCGCCCTATTTTAGATCTGCGACTACTGAACAAATACCTAAGGGTGTTGTCGTTCAAGATGCTTACGCACAGGCACATTGTCCAGTCTGTCCGGCAGGGCGACTGGTTTACCACCGTAGACCTCACAGATGCATACTTTCACGTTCCCATCTGTCCGGGTCACAGGAAGTACCTACGATTCGCATTTCAGAGCAGGGTCTACGAGTTTTGTGTCCTGCCATTCGGCCTGTCTCTAGCTCCTCGAACCTTTTCGAAGTGTATGGATGCCATTTTAGCCCCCTTGCGGGCTCAAGGCGTCCGACTGCTGAACTATCTGGACGACTGGCTCGTCTGCGCGCAGTCAAAGGAGCAGTTGGCACAGCACACAGTGATGGTTACAAATCATCTTCACCGGCTAGGTCTGAAGGTCAATTCAGAAAAGAGCCGCCTCGTGCCGAGCCAACGGACCGAATTCTTGGGTCTGCATCTGGACTCTGTGTCCATGGAAGCGACCCTGTCGACACAAAGAGTTGCCTCGCTGGAGCGGTGTCTCTCCCTATTCAGGTTGAGAGAAACAGTCAGCATGGAGCTGTGTCAGCACATGCTGGGGTTGATGGCTGCCGCCTCGCAAGCCCTTCCTTTGGGCTTACTACACCAGAGACCTCTGCAGGCCTGGTTCAATGCCTTCGCATTGCATCCGCGGAGAGACAAACACCACAGGTTGAGGGTATCCCGAACCTGCTGGGAAGCACTGCGCTGGTGGAAAGTTCAGTCGAACATCCGCCAGGGCGTACGCTTGGGTCCCATCTTCCGAAGGGAGGTTATTATGACCGATGCTTCCAACCAGGGTTGGGGAGCAGTCTGGAACGGGTCGGGGACTCGCGGAGTGTGGTCAGGACCCTGGAGGTCGGCCCACATCAATGCTCTAGAGCGGTGGACCTCGCCCTTCGGCACTTCTTGCCAGTGCTTCTAGGCAAGCACGTGTTAGTGCGGTCAGACAACACCACGGTAGTGGCGTATATCAACCGCCAGGGCGGCTTGCGGTCCCCCGGTCTTCACCGGATGGTAACATGGCTGTTGCTTTGGGCACAACCGCATTTAGCCTCTCTGCGTGCGTTTCACCTACCGGGCAGAGTCAATTACGCAGCGGATCTCCTGTCCAGAGGAGGTCCTCTTGCAGGCGAATGGCGTCTTCACCCTCGGGTGGTAGAGCGCATTTGGGACTGGTTCGGCACAGTCGATCTCTTCGCTTCGCGAGAGACCACGCACTGTCCCCTATGGTTCTCGGTGAAGGACCTCGACAGCCCCCTAGGAGTCGATGCACTGGCTCACGAATGGCCGCCAGGGCTCCTGTACGCATTTCCACCGATTCCAATGCTCCCCGCCTTCTTGGAGAAGGTCAGGGTAGAGCAAGCGACAGTGATTCTGATCGCTCCTCGGTGGCCTCGGAGAATATGGTTCCCGAGTCTGGTGCAGTTGTTGCACGGTCGCCCGAGGGAGCTCCCTCTGCGAGCGGACCTGTTGTCCCAAGCCCAAGGAGGGCTATGGCACCCAAACCCCAAACTCATGCAGTTATGGGCTTGGCCCCTGAACGGGAGCGCCTGTCAGCCTTAGGGCTTTCGACGGCGGTTATATCCACCATTCAGAGTGCGAGAGCGCCCTCTACTCGGTCGCAATATGCGTATAAGTGGCAATTGTTTCAGACTTGGTGTCTGGCTGAGGGCCATGACCTGGTCTCCTGCCCTATGGCAGTGATATTACAGTTTCTGCAGAAGCTGCTAGATGAGGGGAAGTCTCCCTCTACACTTAAAGTGTATTTGGCCGCTATTTCGGCTTGCCATGTACGCATTGACGGGTTATCACCTGGTTGCCATTTTCTGGCATCTCAGTTCCTAAAGGGCGCAAGACGCTTGCGGCCTCCAAGGTCGACCAGTTTACCGTCATGGAGCCTTGATGTGGTGCTAGAAGCCCTTACCAAGGCACCGTTCGAGCCTCTCCACAGTGTGGATATGAAGTTCGTGTCTATAAAGACTGCATTTTTGCTATCAGTGGTATCAGCAAAACGCGTGGGCGAGTTACATGCACTTTCGGTGCATTCATCATGTACTCGTTTCGCAGGAGACGGTTCTAAGGTCTCCATGCGTCCAAATCCGGCCTTTTTACCCAAGGTCATATCCCCGTTTCACATGAACCAACCAGTTGAGTTGATGGCGTTCCATCCTCCTCCTTTTTCTTCCCCAGAGGAAGAGCGGTTACACATGCTCTGCCCTGTGCGGGCATTGAGGTGTTATATTGACCGCACAAAGACTGTGAGGCAAACAGAACAGCTGTTCATATGCCATGGTTCTAAGACTTTGGGTCAGCCGTTGTCTAAGCAACGCCTTTCTCATTGGTTAGTGGATGCTATTCAGTTAGCATATGATTCTATGGGCCTTCCGCCACCAGGGCAGTTGAAGGCACATTCCACTAGGGGTATGGCAACATCCTGGGCCCTCTTTAGAGGGGTGCCGATGTCTGACATTTGCGCTGCAGCCAGTTGGGTTACACCGCATACATTTACGAGGTTCTACCGGTTAAATGTACTGGAATCCTCTGCTCCGTCATTTGGAGCATCTGTGTTGCACTCTATGACGCCTCAGGTTGCGGACGTGTAGAGTGGTTGACAATATGGTGTGACTATTCCACCTTGGGACAGGTGTCATTGCGAGCATAGACGCTGAGGCGCAGCTCCGCATATGTGTAGATGTACTGCCTACGCAGTTGTGTTATGACGTAAGTCTGTCCTACTGCCGAGAATCCTCCCTCGCGACGGCTTGGGTACACTGTTCCCATACCTTGATGGTTATTTTCGACTTGAAAGGGAACGATAGGTTGCGGATGCAACCCCGGTTCCCTGAAAGAGAAAATAACCATCAAGCCGCGAGGTCGCTCTGGAGGCCTTCACGGCCTGAAGGGCAAAAGAGGATGTGACTCTCCGCGCGTTGCGTATAGTAAGCTCCCAGGGGGGCGGGCTTACACGCCAGCTTGCGCGGAGGCCTATCGGCAGCTTTGACATAAAGCTCAGCCAATCCCTACTGCCTGACGGCAATGTCCCATACCTTGATGGTTATTTTCTCTTTCAGGGAACCGGGGTTGCATTCGCAACCTATCGTTTTTGGTTACAAAATATGACTTGTATTAACATTACATTGTGTCTATGTGTTGTGCATGGCTTATCCCTCCCCTCTCCCACTCTCCTACTTAACCTGTTGATTACGAAGTAGTGATACTTAACTTGATTGCTGCTATTGTGTTTTTTTGGGGGGGCTGTTTTTTGGTAACAAAATATGGTAACACAGTATGCTAATGAGCTAACAATACACACTTTGAGTGCTGCTATTATTTTAACATGTTTCTAACGAGTTATTGATACTCAACTTGAATACTGCTATTGTTTACAACGCTGCTAACGGTGTATTGCTACTTACCTTATGTAACACATCATCGGTTGATGTGTTGGGAGAGCCGTTTGTTAACATGTATTATGCATATTAATTGACGTTTTTATTTGCACCCTATATTTATATATTGTAATATTAGAGAGTCGTTTATTAGTTTATGCTAGGTATACTATTTATTAACCTGCTACAATTATCCTGCCACTATTACTTATTATCCTAGCTATAGTATATGCTGGTTTCACAATTGCTGCTAATATATTAACGGATTAAGTGTATAACTAACACATGCTTTTGAGTGTAAATCTAGGTTCTGGTTGAACCCAGGCAAGGCGGGCTGCTTGCACGAAAATGCTACTTTGGTTGTTGATTTGATAGCATTTCTTTCACGCAGAATGCTACTTAAACGCAGCCCAAAACTGTACGATGTTCCCACCCGGTTTCAAACAGGGGGATTTATCGCATTTGAAGCAAACGTGATAGTCACTACACAATGGGGAAAACAATAATACTTTAGCACTGTTGTTTGACCTTGTGGTGCAATGATAGTGTGTCTTACTTCAGATCAGAAGACTGTGTTCAAATCATGTTCGCGTCAGTCTTTTACGTTCGACAAAACATGGCAAATTTTTTCAGCGTGGCTGGATTTCTGTGTGTTGGCTGGGCTGATAAGATTTTTACACAACAGTTATGGTGAGCATGTAAAACAGCACCTATAGCAATGTGAAAGATTAAAGGTTTGACAGTACGCTTACAAGAAAAAAAGTAGAACACACCATGGTTCCTTCACCAAAGCGAGGGCCAGTACGAGGATTTAATCTGCGACCTTGGTGTTATTAGCACCACTCTCCAACCAGCTAAGCTAACCGGCCACTTGTCCCTTGTAACTGGAAAAATAAACACCAACAATTAGATGTTGCAATGGTCTAGAAATGCAACATTCCAAAGGCGTTTATTTCGCGTTTTATCACTGGAGGTGGGGGATCGGACATGCAAATAGTCAAAAACGGTGTGTAAATTGTCATAAATCCATTTTATATGTATACATAGTTCTAAAACAAACGCTGTTCAAACAGGGACTTGAACCCTGGACCCTCAGATTAAAAGTCTGATGTTGTACCGACTGAGCTATCATGGTTTTTTCATTGCTCTTCCACTTTTGTAAAAACAAACTTATGGTTCAAGTGGGGTCGCTGGAAGCAGTCCAGAAAAAAAATATTTATCTTCGTTGAAAAATGGTCATTGTTTTTGAAATGTGTATATATGATATCCTGAACATATTCAAATTGAATTTAGATATAACTTGAATACTGCTATTGTTTACAACGCTGCTAACGGTGTATTGCTACTTATCTTTCATAACAGGAGGGTGTGTGGTCCAGTGGTTAGAAAAAAGGATTGTAACCAGGAGGTCCCCAGTTCAAATCTCACCTCAGGACACTGACTCGTTGTGTGACCCTTAGCAAGTCACTTAACCTCCTTGTGCTCTGCTCCATCTTTTGGAGCCGCCTGTTAACATTTATTATGCATATTAATTGACATTTTTATTTGCACCCCATATATAAATTGTAATATTAAAGTGTTTATTAGTTTATGCTAGGTATACTATTTATTAACCTGCTACAATTATCCTGCCACTATTACTTAATATCCTAGCTATAGTATAAGCTGGTTTCACAATTGCTGCTAATATATTAACGGATTAAGTGAATAACTAACACATGCTTTTGAGAGTCAACTGCTTGGAAGGCAGCTATGCTAACCACTATACCACCAACGCCACTGCTTTAGCTTTATCTGTCTGTTAAACATCAGCATTTTCTTTTTTAAATTGTCTGTACAAATGCAATACATCCCAATGTTACATTTGGTTCACGTTTTATCACTGGGGTGGGGGAACCGGTCTCGAAAATAGTCAAAAACATTGCGTAAATTGCCATTTGTTTATGCTATATGGATTCATAGTGCTAAAAATGAACACCGCCCGAACAGGGACTTGAACCCTGGACCTTTAGATTAAAAGTCTGATGCTCTACTGACTGTAGAGCGCTGCACTGTCAGGTAGTAGCAGAGTGGCGCAGCGGAAGCGTGCTGGGCCCATAACCCAGAGGTCAATGGATCGAAACCATCCTCTTCGAGGTTTCTCTTGTTCAACATCTGTCAAAGCGGTGCTTCAAATAAATGAACCAAGAGTGAGATTGATTGATATTTTGCCTTGCGCATTTCTGTTGAGTGTTACAATAAAAGAGTGCACGTATATTATGTTTTATGAATGTGCATGTGTGCATAGCACAACTTAATCAATTCCGGCACCTCCTCAAGACTCCCCTCTTCAGACAGCACCTGTAGAACTCCTATTTTCCCTGTGGACACTTTATCACTCTACCTTAATGTGCTTTACTTGCTCTTATCTGCTCCCTATTTAACTGCATTTACTGTACTGTAATCTGCCACAAGTGTTATTCAATCTGTAGTATTTTGCATTTAATCATATCCTGATGTAACTATCACTGACACTGTTATCTGCTATGATTATTGAATCGTATTTTGTCATATACTTGTACTTACTAGAACTGAAGTCATTGTATTTTCTCTTGCTCTTATATGTATGAATACTTGTACAGTGATTCTTTTGAATGTATTTTTGTTTACGATTGTAAGTCACTGTGGGTAACGGCGTCTGTGTCCTCAGAAGGCTCTGATTATATTGCGATTACTATCAGGATCATATAACAAGTACTGCTTCATTACAAATTGAGCAGAAACTGCATTATTTTTGTATTAAGTAAAAAAAAAGTTGAAAAATGGTGACAAGCTTTAAAATTGCATCACTGCTGCTGCAAATAATAGGGTTAACACCGAAAACGAGTGTGTCCTCAGAATTAGCATGTGCCTTGTTTTATGGTCATTCCTTACTCAGCAATGCGACCATAGCTTCACTCTAATATGAAATCCATTTAATGTAAACAAAATGTTTCTGGTAAAAGATGTACAATTCTTAACTCCAAATTAATTCATTTTCAAAGACAGCCTAAAACTACTGTAGTTATTGCTATAGAAGTACCAGTTCTTTTGGATCAAAATATGGTTACAAACAGGCTTGTTGACTGAGGCAGCGATGAAAACAGCTGTTTAAAAAAAAAGAAAAAAGAAAAATTAAGACGCTTTTGTATACACCTGTATCTCGAAAAGTACTGCTAATTAAGGAACCACACTTGGCATACACATAGTCCCGGGAGTGTAGATGTGCAACGGGGTATATATTTTCGGAGGGGTCCTGGTTTTACCGAAATTGAACCAAAAAAGATAACTGTCTGACGTCAGTGCCTGGTAGCGTTGCTTTCGACCGTCCATTTCACTGAATAAATAGGGAGGCATTGAATAACCTATAGTTCTGCACACACGGGTCAGATCTGTGTTTCTGTCTGGATAAAACTGGTAATCAGTGATAATAATGAGTGTTTGTGCCTTCAGTACTGGAGAAACTAATAATAACACTATGTAACACAATTTTTGTTCCTGGGTAGTAAGTGTTATTTCCTAATTGCTTATGCCTCAAAAGTATAGAAAATGGCTATTATTCCCCACAAACTTTGCTTTTGTGACCAGGACAGTGATATTTTGAAATTTACCTATTTCCAATGAGAAAACAGGCAAATTTGTGTCTTTTCGTTCACATAACGT